>NW_027040636.1:2277500-2662928 GCF_037179485.1 Ochlerotatus camptorhynchus | reverse complement strand
TATCATTTGACCTATTCCGCGAGTCGTGCGAATCTCCACCACCAATGAGTCAACAAAAGTCACGCACTAGTGGGGTGACTCTCCGTGCAATCAAATGAAGAGTCACCTCACACGAGGCGACCACCGTCACCCAACTAGCGACAGAGAGCCATACTACTCGCAGAACAGGCCTGCAGGTGACGTTTAAAGCTCCACAGTTTTACTGAAAATCTAAGAAAATTATTAAACAGAATTTAATAATATAACTGCAGAGCACAAGCAGTTTAAATATACTGAGGACGTGTTGCCAAAATCGAACGGATACTTTATATCCGATCACGATCCTTTACAACATTTGGCCGACCTACACCAACGCGCATCATCGCAAACACTCAGCACTTTCTTCCTCTTCACTGAAAATGATACCTCTATGGAAGTGGCCAGAAACTGGCATAAGCCAAATTAATCATACGACACACAAACATTCAAGAACAAGATCATTGGCCCATATTGAACACCCAAAACTTGTGCCCCGGTGAAGTTTCCAAGATGTGATATGAGTCAAAATCCACCGTGCGACATGCTCATATCAAGAGCCACATGTGAAAAGGGCACGAAAGTTTTTTTTTATAAACAAACATTTGTGGCTCTTTTCTCGTCAACTAAGGGTCACCTACGCAAAACAACAATATCATCGGGAAGGGGAATGCTTCTTGTTGATGGTTTGCGTTGCTGTCATATGGGTGGCGAGAAAAGGGCATAAGAAGGTTTGTTTACAAAAAGCTTGGTTGCCCTTTTCACATGTTGTTCTTGATATGAGAATTGAAGAACATGATCGTTGGAAGCGGCAAAAATCCATCATACACGTTCGCATTCGCATTTGCATTAAGCAAGTTGCATACATTCGTAAACTGCTACAAGTCCTAGACCATTGTTTTGAGAATATTGCCACCTCCGTCTGTTACCGTATTGACCAAGATTTGGGATTGGTCTCGGCCTCTTAGATGGAAGTAGAACTATTTCCAACAATCCAAAACTGTCCTGGTCACGTCCTTCAACTACTAGGGATGGGAATGATGGTTAGTTGGACTGTTACTTAAGAGATATGCAGTGAACTCTACGACCTCTCGTAAGTTTCACAATTCGGTAAACATTGCTGCCAGATTTATTTATTAGCAATGTCTAATACTAAAATGAAATAAAAAATAGACCAATGTAAAACCTTATAGGGGTGACATTGAGCCAAAATATAAATATGATTAAAATATGTAAATGAAACGTAATAATTAGGAGTAATATTGGTTATGATCACAATGTACTTCGTATGCATGATCCCTTGTCTATCCTCATAAAACTGTGTTCAAGCTTTTATTTGCCTATGAACAGTTTTAAAAACGGGTTTTTGCAACTATTTATGACACGTAACTTTTCATCACTATTTAAATAAAACAACTGGTTAATGTTATCTACACTTTACTTCAGAAGCTCAAGAAACATATTCTAGACATCATTTTCTGTATATCCAAGATATTTGCATAAATAAACATTTTTCAATGTTGGCCCAATGTCCCGTCTTACGGTATTATGGAAAACATCCAATTTATCTGTAAGCACACCGAATAAACTTGTGTTTTCCTTTAGTATCATTACTTTTACATGACAAATAATTGAATAGCTCCAAAACATTTGATGAGCATTTCTTATTGTTTATAGTTTTACACACGACAGGTCAAAAAGATGTATGAATAGCAGGTATGTCTACCACTGCATGTATCGGTATATTTTTTCTTAATTAAAGATACAATATTTAATTATAATACAATTAACCCCTGTAAGACATGTAAATTTGTTAGATGCACGATATGCCTTCATTTTCAAGCCAAAACCTGTACTCAATGTTTTCACCAGCAGGGTATGTAATCCACTTTCATTCTTGGTAGATTAATTAAAAATTAAATATAAAAGTAGCATTATATAATTAAATAATGAACAGCTTACACCTCAACAACCCAGCACAACAAAGTGCAGAATTAATTCTTTTTTATTAATCTTTTTCATATCAATAGAAATCAAGGCCAGGAAAAAGCATACAGGTAACGTGAAACGTGTCTCAGTATTATTATTATGTGCTTTGTTACCTAAACGCTCCTATATTTTCTTCTTTTAGAAAAAGACTCGGGATTCCTGAGGATTGGCTCACTGAACGTTCGAGTGAAGAAAACGACAGAAGCCTTCAGCAACTTTTTGGGAGTTGGGACCAACGCGACACGTCTCCCTCCGACTATGAGAACTAGCGCACCACCGAATTCGGCCTACTTTGAGAAGTTGCACAAGAGTTGGGGCTCTGCCGACAATATACCAGTAAGTTCTGTCGTATCACAGTGGTCAAAGGTGTACCCAATCATGGTATAAATTAATAGCTCCTCGGGGTTGCATTATGGAAGTCTTGAGTGTTAAGTGAAGTTGATCCTTAGTACCAGGCCTTCATTCGGTGAAATCATTTTAATACAAAGTTCTGCTGTTGCTAAGTTTTTAAAAGGCATGATGTTCCCGGCAAGATTTAAGAGATTGTCATTTCGACCAACTCTTCTGAAGGTACTAACATTGCAAGTCCCTTGGTTTTAAATATTTTAAGCATTTTTTTTTTTGAACAAAAATGTCTATGGTCGATTTTTACCCAAAACACACATGGAGCATTAGACTGATGCAAAATTTAATTTTCGCTCCACAGTGGTTAATCGGTTTCAAATCGGGTCCTTATTAACGCCTTCAAATTTAAGCTCATTTGGTTAGAAACTCATTTGGCACAAACCATTTCTTAAACTAAAGTATTTGCAATGTTAATACCTTCAGAAGAGTTGATCAAAATTACAATCCCTAAAAACTTGCCGGAAACACGATCCTTCCATTATGCTTTATTAAAAGTTTGCAACAGCGGTGCCCTAGCGACAGAATTTTCTACTAAAATGATGACACCAAATGAAGACCTAGGTATTAAGGGTCAAGATACAAAGCTCCCATAATGCAACTCTGAGGAGCTATTAATGTATGCCACGATTTGATACTTCTCCGACCACTATGCATACCTTTGCGACCTGCAAAAATTGTTTCGTCAAAACGATTTCAATGAGATCCCATTACAGCATGAGGACGGCGTGATGCCACCACCCAAATATGGTTCCGTGAAAAAGCGTCGACCGAAGCGGGACGTTGAGTACGATCCGGGCAACGATCATTTCAGCCAAAGTGTGCCGACTACTCCTAGTCAGACACGGGCCCCAATTGGTATATTGTCGGAGAATCCCGATACAGAATCGGAAAACCCAGGTGATTCCGATTCGGATACAGCATGCGGCTTTGATTCAAATTGGAGACCGACATATCTTTGACAGTATGCTGCAGATTTCACACTAATCCTACTCAAATATTACAGCATTTATATTACTTAAAAATATACAAATCAATTCAGATCAATTAAAGCTCAACATGATTGTTTCCTTGTCCCGAGCACCTTTTACTACTACTCAGGGTTGAATTTATCTATAGGTAGGGTTACCATTTCAAAAATTGAAAAGGAGGATATATATTTCATTTCAATTTTAGAGAAAAAGGAGGACAATGTAAACATTTTGAAAACATATGAACTTTCTCAAAATTTATTATTTTCAAAAGGTGCAGTGTAGCGGAGTGTAGTCGTCATCAATTCAATTATAATCATCATTCTTTTAAGGGAAAAGGGGACGTCATTAATTTTTGGAAATTCAAAAGCAGTTTTTTCGTTACAACCCGAACTTCTGTCAATGAAATAGTGTCCACTGTGTTCCAGTAGGCAAGTAGAATCCAATGCACAAATTTTCGTGTACGTAATGTTGATTTTAAATATTTTAAAATTAATGCCGTTCCCTTTTGGTAATTGGTAATTTGATTATTGGGTTACGTCCAATTAAAAAGCAGTAATCCTTTCTAACGGATGCAATTTTCTAGCCTTCAAAATAAAGTATACTGTATCTGTCATATTAGGGTACTAATGCTGGATTTTTAGTCTCTCTAAACTCTGGTTGGCTAAATAATAAAAATTTAACGGTATTATTATGAGCTAAATAAGTTGAATCAGCTTAAACTTCCAATAATTTTAGAAAAACGCATCTTATTTGAGTACCATTTTTCAAATTGTTTGCTCATGAAGTACAATGAACTACATCTGTATTATTTTTTTCTAGTAGAAACATTTTTTTTTTAATGTAGTCAGTTTAACTCTCTTGGGTCATTCGAATAATATCATTTCTGAATCCATGATAACAACTTCAATTTTTCAAAATTGCTTAAAATACACTACACTATGAGTTTTTTTTGGGATCAGAGAAGACGAGACTGTTGAACCAATTAAAATTTAATATATATTTTTTGACTACAAATAAAAAAAGTACGATTGGTTTGGTTGATTGTGCTTCAAGAAATTTCAATTTTAAAAACGGTGCTCAAACAAGAAGCGTTTTACTGAAATTAATTATACTTCATGCAGAGTCAACTCATCATCGCTCTAAAAAAAACCGGTAAATTTTGAATATTTGATCAAACAGCAGTCCAAATTTCAGCATTTTAAATGTACTTACTAAAAAAATACAGCTCTTTTAACTTTTTTGGACTAACAAACATTTTACAATGAGCCCTTTAATATGACTTTAGAGAGGAGCGGATTCAAAACAAACTGCCTTGGCAACCTCTGCCTGGGATATTTCTGGCAACACTGCCAATGCAATCAAGATAGGCGCTGCTCAATTGGCTCTGACTTTGACAGTTCGTTTGGCTCAAAACCAGCCAGTCCGCTGATCTCTTATACTAGACCCTTTTTAATATGATCGGTTCTGTACATACTTGGAAATGAACTAGTGTACTTCTTTGCATGATAACGTCAGTTTAATAACTTCAAAACCTTTCAAATATGATGAGGTTGGGTCAACATAAAATGATAAAATTTATTTATTAAAATTGTGCTTGAAAATATTCAAGGATTAAAAAGGATGATGTTTTGAGGCAAAAGGAGGACATGTAAAAAAATGTTCAAAAAGGAGGACATGTCTTCCTTTAGGATACCAGATGGTAACCCTATCTATAGGTAAAAGAGGTAAAGAGGCCCCGTGAATAGAAGCCCTACATCCAAAATTATGCATACTTATTATTTAAAGTTAAATTTTAAAGGCTTGTGTACAATAATTTCAAGAAAAATATGGGTAGAAGTTGTCAGGCAGTTTAAAACATGAGATGTTTTAGTTCTGATAAAAAAATAAAAATTAACAGTAATCATAATTACTTACGCGCCTGAAGTTTTAGACCTCAAAAGGATAAACATACTATTATTTTCTTCTGTTGAATCAAAGTGCATACTCAAATTTTACACATTCAAAAACTAGAACCAACTCCTGATCGATTGATAGTTGTTTTATGAAAATCAGCTGAGAACTTACGAAGATGGTAGTAATTTTATCTTTTTAAGCCGAAAAACGTAGGTAATTTTTTTTAATTCAAAACCAGTTTTTTTTTTGTCTATAACCGAGAACTTTATGAACTCATTTGTTCATTTCACTCGTACGTGACATCGACAGTTTTCAAAACAAAGACAATTCCAAATAGGTAGCTGCACCATCGGGTTTACCTCACTATTTTGACATCTGGTGATAGTTTGTTTGCATGTACTAGAAAAAAAAGAATTTTTCATTTTTTTTTTCTTCTTTTATTTGTTTTCCGTCGATCTTGTTTTCCGTGCTGAGCACCAATGCTACCGACGCCAGGGAGGCAGCTCCCACACCTGGATCCTACCTATCGACCCATCAACTCATGAACCGGGGAACAACGGCTTTACTTCCCTTCCGAAGGAAGGCGTGATCAGAGATGTTATGCCTCAGAACATCCCGGCGACGCCGACTGGGATTGAACCCAGGCCTGCTGGGGTGAGAGGTAATCACGCTTACCACTACACCACCGGCGCCACTGAGATTTTTTCATTAAATGTTCTTTTAAATTTTTTAAAGATGAATATTTTTTAAAAGAACATAATTTTGGTTCTTTGTAACGGTCACTCCATGTTGTAAATATTAAATCAGTCAGTCACTCATTGTTGTAAATATCAAATTAGCTATAATTAAAGTAGGATGAAATGGATCCAATCCATACGCCAAAAACTACGCCAGTAGCGAAACGACACTGGTCGATTTACTATAAAAATAGAATATCTCGTGAGTAAAGCCACACGACCTTGTGCAATTTCTCCCAAGGCCGAGTCCAGTGAAATCTTCGGGAAAGTTGGGAAAAGAGAGAGTTGTGGCTACACCCGACATTGAACGAAGGACCAGCGATCGGAATAATCTCTCGCATTGCCGATCTAGTTCGAAGAAGTTCGCGGGAAAATCGAACTTCCGTTAAGTTCGGCCGAGGTCACCTTCCCTAATCTGAGGGTCACGGTTTCGCCTCACTTTCGTCCGAACCGCAGATAACAGAAGAAATGTGTCCTTTTTTTGTTCGCGTTATTTGATAGTTTTGTATAGTGAGTTAAAGCAGCGTGGTTTCACTTTATACTTGAATTCTAATTTCTCCTCGTTGATTGTTTAGTTATAGTTATCAATCTAAAAGTAGTGTGCGTCATAGGCTAGACTTTGTGTGTGCAAAAAAACAAGCTAGACCAGGTAATGTGCTGCTCGGTAAAGAAAATCTGTGCAATGTGCTTAATGAAATTTTCAACAGCCGACGGCTACATCCTCTTCCAACGCCATCATCTGCATCCCCGGGGCGAAAGATTCCGGCAACCGTCACCTTGGCCGGTGGAAAGCGATCCGCATCCACATCGCTTGTCGGGGCTTGGTGGTTGTCAAGCGCCGCCTGTGGTAGAATTACCATCCGTCCAACCACGTGGAAATCGTTGGCCGTTTAATCACCAACGGTCGAACGCTAAGTAGCACCGTCGCCGCCCGTAACAGCAGCGCAGCAGTCAACAGCAGCATCATCAACTGGTGAGTCCGTTCCAATTGTTTCTTTGTTGAGTGTGGCGTCCGGCGAGGGCGCCACGGAGGACCTTTTTTGCCGACCATCAGGTCGAAGAGCATGAATTGCTAAGATTTGGATAAGTCCAATATTTGTGAGGTTGGGTGTCGGCAGGACAACGTGCACACGTATTGTAATATATGGATGCCCACCCAACCCTTTAATGTGAGACACCCGGGTGCCAAGCTTTGCCGTTCCCCGCTTGCTGCATCGTCGTGAGATTAACCGAGAAGAAAAACACAAGAGCACAGCACAATATGATAGGTAGATAGAAGAACCGCACGCACACAAGTATAGGTAGAGGAATAGAATAAAGAGGAGTAGGAAAATACAAGCAATTCAAAGTTCTGAAAAGCATGAGTTTACAATAAACCTCAACTTACCGTTTTCCGTTATAAAATGAATGTTTGATTTGAATTGAATGTAATGTTGTTTTTTTTTTTTTTTTTTTTTGTTAATTACTTTATTTGTACAGGCTCAATCGAATAAACTTTACAGAGCCAAGTTATCATTTTCTTTATACATTATAAATGTCTTAAATCTAAAATTAAAGGATTGGAACCGATTACTCGCGGTCTTCTCGAGGTTAGTGGATGACAATTGTTTGGATCGGGAGAGAGAAAAGGAGATTTGGAATATGATTTATGATTCAAAAATGTCACTATTTCTAAAACATATACTTAATCCTATCGACGTTATATCAACTCTGTAATTATACAATTATTACAGAAACAAATCTACAAAAAAAATACACACACACACATACAAAACACAAACTAAACACAAGGTTAATCAAACTTACAATCTATGGTTAATATTCTTCAAGAAAACATATATGAGTTGCATAAACTCCAGATCGCGTCTAGCCAAAATATCCCGAACTGGAACATTAGGTTGTCTACCTCGAGCCCGAAGGGAATCGTACAACTCGGATCTGACTCCACGGTGCTCAGCACATGACCAAATAATGTGATCTGCGTCCTGGTAACCTTGTCCACATTCACAGAGATTACTGTCCCCCAGCTCAACACGGAACAAGTGAGCGTTTAATGAGTAGTGATTGGACATGAGGCGAGACATCATACGAATGAAGTCTCGACCCACATCCAACCCCTTAAACCAAGGACACTTCGACACCTTAGGGATGATTGAATATAACCATCGTCCCAAACTCCCTTCACTCCATTTATTTTGCCAGCTGGCGAGTGACTGTTGACGATAAATGAAGAAAAATTCGTCGTAGGCGATTTGTCGATCGTAAATATCGCCTTCCATAGCGCCCACCTTTGCAAGCGAGTCCGCCTTCTCATTGCCCGGAATCGAGCAATGAGATGGGACCCATGCAAAGGTGATGACAAAAGATCTTAAAGATAAAGCACTTAGAAGCTCTCGTATTTTCATGAGAAAATACGAGGAGTGCTTTACCGGCCTCATGGAGCGAATAGCCTCGACAGAACTGAGACTATCCGTAAAAATAAAATAATGATCTGGTGCAAGTGAGGCGATCGTTTCTAGCGTATAATGTATTGCCGCCAGTTCAGCAACATATACGGAACAAGGAGCATGAAGCATTCGAGAGGCGCTATGAAATTCGTTATAAATACCAAAACCTGCGGACGCCTCTATTAGTGATCCATCTGTGAAGAACGATCTTGCGGAATCAACTTGGACAAACTTTGCAGCGAAAATTGACTGAGCAATCATGGAACGATGATGCTCTGGGATTCCGCGAATCTCTTGCGTCATTGATAAATCAAAATGAACAGAACTGTCGAAGTCGGAGAAGCAAACACGATAGGGATTATGCTGCGAAGGGCTGACATCCTGTGTTATGTACACGTAGTACAATGTCATAAAACGAGTTTGAGGGTTTAGCTCAAGAAGCTTCTCAAAGTTTGCAATCACCAGTGGGTTCATAATTTCACAACGGGTGAGGAGCCTGAGGGATAATTCCGAAAACCGATCAGAGAGTGGCAACATGCCCGCTAACACTTCGAGACTCATCGTATGAGTCGAGTGCATGCATCCTAACGCGATACGAAGACAGCGATACTGGATCCGTTCCAGTTTGATGATGTGCGTCATCGCCGACTGGAAGCAAAAACTACCGTACTCTAAAACCGATAAAATCGTTGTCCGGTACAACGTCAGAAGATCTTGCGGATGGGCTCCCCACCACGTTCCGGTAATTGTTCGGAGAAAATTGATCCTTTGTTGGCATTTCCGTCTCAGATACTCAATGTGGGATCTCCAGGTGCATTTGGAATCAAACCAGACCCCAAGATATTTGAAAGACATGGAATGAGTGATCGGCTTACCCAAAAGTTGAAGCTTCGGTTGTGCTGGGCTATGCTTCCTAGAAAAAACGACCAACTCAGTTTTCTCCGTGGAGAATTCGATACCTAGCTGGATAGCCCAAGTAGACAAATTGTCTAAGGTATCCTGTAAGGGTCCTTGCAGGTCGGCCTCTCTGGGTCCTGTCATAGACACTACTCCGTCATCTGCAAGTTGTCTCAACGTGCAGTTGTCCCTTAGACAATTATCAATTTCTCTGACGTAGAAATTATACAGCAGGGGGCTTAAACATGAGCCCTGGGGGAGGCCCATGTAGCTAAATCGTGAAGCTGTAGAGTTTCCATGAGAAAAGCACATATGTTTCTCTGACAGCAAATTGTACAAAAAGTTATTAATTAATGGAGAAAGGCCACAAGCGTGGAGTTTGTCTGAAAGGACTTCAACCGATACTGAATCAAAAGCCCCCTTAATATCCAAGAAGACAGAAGCCATTTGCTCTTTATTAGCAAAAGCCAACTGAATTTCAGTGGAAAGCAACGCGAGACAGTCGTTCGTTCCCTTGCCCCTACGGAAACCAAATTGAGTATCTGAGAGTAGGTGGTTCAACTCAACCCATTTGTCCAGGCGAAAAAGGATCATTTTCTCCAACAATTTTCGAATACACGATAACATCGCAATGGGACGATACGAGTTGTGATCTGACGCGGGTTTTCCAGGCTTTTTAATGGCTATAACTCTCACCCGCCTCCAATCATCCGGAACAATATTAAGCTCCAAGAACTGACCAAACAAGTTCAACATGCGCCTCTTAGCGACGTCTGGGAGGTTCTTCAACAAGTTGAACTTGATTCTATCAGCCCCCGGAGCTGAATTGCCACACGAAAGGAGCGCGAGTGAGAGCTCCAGCATTGAAAAAGGCTGGCTGATCTCGTCTACCGAATTCGTCGTTTCGCGAGGAATCATCTGTGCCGGCATACTTTTCGCGCGAACTTGAGAACCCAACTATCCGAGTACTCCTCACTCTCGTTGTGTGAAGACCGGTTACGCATCCTTCGCGCCGCATTCCAAAGCGTATTCATCGACGTTTCGCGCGATAATCCGTCCACGAATTGCCGCCAGTATCCGCGTTTCTTGGCTTTGATGAGGCTCTTGAGTTCGCGTTCAAGAGCCGAGTACGCTTCGAAATGTACGGGTGTTCCACGTTTCCGGAAAAGCTTAAACGCGTCGGACTTTTTACGATAAACCTCAGTGCATTGCTGGTCCCACCAAGGGGAAGGAGGATTCCTACGGAAAGACGTTCCTGGAACCGGCCGAGTTTGAGCTTGAAGCGCGCTGTCCAAGATCAGATTGGAGAGGAAGTTATATTCCTCCAACGGTGGAAGCCCTTCTACCGACGTAAGGGCATCTTCTATCACATTCTTGAACTTTGTCCAATCGATATTACGGGTAAGATCGTACGCGACGTTAACGGGTTCCGACGGATTGAACCCACTGGCAACTGAAACTTTGATCGGCAAGTGATCACTACCGTGGGGATCTTGGATCACATTCCACGTGCAATCCAACGACAATGAGTTAGAGCAAAGTGTGAGGTCTAATCTACTTCCATTCGAGGATGGGCCAGCCAAACGTGTTACTTCTCCATTGTTAAGAATTGTCATATTAAAGCTGTCGCAGAGGTCATATATCAAAGTAGAACGGTTGTCATCATACAGTTCCCCCCAGCCTGTACCGTGGGAATTAAAATCTCCCATAATCAACCGTGGAGCAGGAAGTACCGAACAGATATCTGAAAGTTGTTTGCGATTAACAACGGCTCTAGGAGGAATACAAACAGAAGCAATACAAAGGCTCTTACCTTTAATAATAGCCTGACATGCAACAACTTCAATACCTGGAAATTGTGGAAGATTCACTCTATAGAAGGAATGGCACTTTTTGATCCCCAAAAGTACCCCTCCTCCACGCGAATCCTCACGATCCAGTCGAATAATGTTAAAATCATAAAAAGGAAGATCGATATCTGAAGAGAGCCAAGTTTCACAAACAGCAAATGCATCACAATCATTATTGTGAATTAAAAACTTAAAAGAATCTAATTTAGGAATGAGACTTCGACAATTCCACTGTAGAACAGTGATCAAATCCCCGACCTCGTTTGGAAAATTATCCATCGAAGGAAATGATTGCTGCAATGAGGGGCCACTTCAATGTCAATTGCTTCAAGAGAGTCTTCACAGAAGGAAGCATTGCCAGAACAATGCTTTTGAGAGGATCAGAAATATTGAGGTACTTGAGAATATCGTCCACAATTTTATCAAATGAGAACAACCCGGATGAAGAAGGGGCTTCTGTTCTTAAAAATGGGCCAGCAGGGGTTTTTGATGTCCCCGGGAGAGATGGAAATTTCTGGTTATAGTCAGTTCTGCGGAAACCAGGAGGAGTTGAAACTTCCTTTTTTCCATCACTTCTTGATTTGGGCAAGCTGATTTGGGGTTCCTTATCTGCAACTTTCCGCGAACGGATGCGTTTTCGTTTCCGTGCAGAACCTTCCGGAAAACTGAAAGAAACTCCCTCCTCAGCCAAGTCAGAGTCAGACTCGTCATCAGACAAAACAGCAAAGGGATTTTTGTCGTTGGTTGATGGTGTGGCTGTCTTTAGCATTGCTGCAAAAGACTGCCTGGAACGCTCCTTAAGAGAGCGTTCTAGTTTCTCCCCGCGTTGTTTGTACGTCGGGCACGACGAGAGACCATGAGGAGTTCCCTTACAGTACACGCATTTTGGTGCAGTGACTGTGCAGGCGCCATCCTCGTGCTTCTCCCCGCATTTGGAACAGCGTGCCTTGCTGCCACAGTGAGAGGCCGTATGTCCCAACTGTTTGCAGTTTTGGCAGTTCATGACCCGAGGAACAAACAAACGCACAGGAAGCCGAAGTTTTCCCAACTCGATGTAGTGAGGAAGGGCTGAACCAGAAAAGGTCACCCGAAACGAGTCTGTGGGGGTAAAGCTCTTTTTACCCTCGCTGAAAGATACTGAGTTCAGCTTCTGGACTTCCAGTATCTCAACCGTGGGAAGCAAGGGGTTCTTGAAACGGCCAACCGCTTGCTTCGCCAAGATCTCGGGGGTCAGACTCGCTTCGGTGACCACACCTTCGATCTCCACATTACGAGCTGGGATGTACACTCTATACTCGAGTGTAAAGAGCTGGGAGGCAGCAATCTCGTTAGCTTGTTTCAGGTTAGAGACGACAACGCGAAGTTTATTGTACCTCACCTTCGAGATTTCGGTCACGGCCGAGAACCGCTTCGTCAGATCATTAGTAATTTGCATTACATTCAAAGGTTTCTTTTTGGGCTGAAAGTAAACAACCCATGGGCCAGTCGAGTCTTCTGGGTAGGCTCGCGATCGGGGGCTTATCTGTCCCTGTCCATTACCAGACTGAGATGACGAAGCAGGGATGGCATCATCTGATTTCTGGGATGACAGACGTTTTCGACCTTTCTTGCTATCGCGTGGCAAAGTGGTGTCATCTTCCGACAAAACGTCCATTTCGTCTTCCGACAAAATGTCCATTTTGCCGTACTAGTGGGAGCGAAAAACGCTCTACCACTGCAACGATAATCAAAATTACTCGGACACAATACACGAAGAAAAAAAATACTAACACAGAAACACAAACTTAAAATTCAATAGATGGGAGAAAGAAAGAAACAAGAACAAAAACTTATCTGATAATCCTATACTACTATCACCGAGCGTTTACACAGCAGCAGCGGTGCGACGCGCAGCTTTGATGATCTTCGATCCGCGTGTGCGGGCGGTCTTCGTTGGTGTGTGCTTGTATGAAGCTCGGCACTCAGCTGCACACACGATGATGGATGAGCGGTTTGAATGTGGAGATGCTGACACTCGATGACGATGATCCGTGTGCACAGGTATGCGTGACCACGCACCGATGGTGCGCAAAATGATTGGCGAATTGCCAATCGCAAAAACAATTTTCGATGATGCCACACTTTCTTCTCAGAAAAAAACTCACTTTTTGATAAATCTATCGGGAATTATGCCAGGAATCACTAAGCGAGAAAAACTGATTATTTACGTCAGATAATAGCGAGAAAACTTCCAAATTAACGGAGCGCGTAACAGGTCGACCGTACTTCTTGCTAGGACGCAGTGGTGTGAATGTAATGTTGTTGATCAGTCCTATTAAAACTTTTGAATGAAAGGAAGAAAGTGTCTTCACGTTGTTTCGGGTCCGGGTAATTATGTTGTCTTCCGCGTGGTCGGAATTTGACTTGTATGTGGCGTACCTCTTTTGTTGAAGCTGCACCTCTGGCGGAAATAAGTGGAACTACCGATGAGGAAAGCTTGACGTGTAACGTCGTTTAGGTTTTGTGTGATCTCTTACCGTGAGCTTCGGGGAAATATTTCGGGGTGTGAGAGATTATGCTGTTTTAGCAATAAGGTTTTCTACCCGATCAATTTCGGTGGTAGTGAAGCTGGCTCGATCTCTTCTTTTTAGGAAGATTACACTTGGACTCGCCCTTGAGGCAGTCTCATCCGGGCAAACTCAACATGGTATGCGGTCTCCTTTATCGGAGTGGCGCTTAAGCCGCATACTTATTCGAGATCGACCAGTGACGGCTACATCTTTTCGTTCAAAAACTCAAATCCACTTGAAACGACTAACAGGAAAAAGAAAACAAACCCACACTGGATGACAAACTGATGAATGCGTGTTCATCACGTGACGTCAGCGTGCAGCATCTTATACACTGGGTTAAAGCGAGGGTTGAAGCCTTTATTCAGTGTGAATCCAAAATTATCAGCTAGCGGGGCTTCATAGCCTAGTCAGTAAAGGCACGGTATTACCAAGCCGGAGGCGGCGGGTTCGATTCCCGGTCCGGTCGAGGGAATCTTTCGGGTTGGAAATTTTCTCGACTTCCCTGGGCATAGAGTATCATTGTGCTTGCCACACAATATACAAATTCATGCATTGGTATTGGCTCGAAAGCTCTCAATTAATAACTGTGGAAGTGCATTTAGAACACTAAGTTGAGAGCACGCAAGAAGCTAATATGCGCTAAGCAATAAGCTTGAAATGCGAAGAATAAGAAGAAGAAGAAGAAGAAGAATAGAAAATTATCAGGTTGCTTCGATATTCCATCAGCATGAAGGTTTCAAAATTTGGCTCAGTATAGCAACAATCAATACGAAACTAACGATTTTAAATTGGCTCACTACTTGACTAGCCTATTGGTCCCAAGCAAATCGATTACGTTCCCCATTATAGTATAAATTCCAGTACTACACTATGTTTGTTTTGATTCGCTATGAAAGTTTGACGTATTGATTGTTGATTATAGTTTTTATGGAATAATGGTCTAAAATTGATTTCAATTGAAGCGCGTGTTTGCTTCGAAAAGCACACATTTTTCTCGTTTTTTTACTTTGACGATCGATATCTCAGGAACTGGGAATGATAAAAGTTTAAAACCTTGGGTTTCTCTTAGTTAAAATGTTTACTATCAACTAAATATTTCGTAAAAAGGATTAGTGAAAGTCGATTTTTCGATTTGTGCCGCCTGGTCTGATAGTGGGATGCCATCACATCCGTATTCAAAAGTGACGCGATAGCATTTATCAAATTCGCCTCCCCATTGACCGTATTAACAACATTTTTTTTTGCCAAACCTATAGTAAACGATGAGTCCCACAGGACACGAAATGTTTGTTACCGATCAACTTGACACATTCAAGTTATCCGTGCTGAGAAGACAGTTGCACAACAACTGCGATTTTTCACCGGAAGTAATGAAGCGTTTTCAAGATAGGGC
The DNA here is from genome assembly GCF_037179485.1 of Ochlerotatus camptorhynchus. Lineage (NCBI taxonomy): Eukaryota > Metazoa > Arthropoda > Insecta > Diptera > Culicidae > Ochlerotatus > Ochlerotatus camptorhynchus. The sequence goes on along the minus strand of NW_027040636.1, from coordinate 2,647,779 downwards.
ATCATCAGCGTTTGATGACCGTATAATGTCTCCACGTAGAACATGTCGTCCAGGGACCAGTCCTTCACCGTCCTATCTTCCGTACACGAATATAACTTATGAAAACCACCCCGGTAGCAACGTGTTAATGTTCCCAGCATTCACCAGCTCCAGTGTCCGTCCAGCTTTTAGTCTTATCGCCTCGCTTATCGGACACTAACAAAAACTTCAGATCCTGGCCAGCGAAAGAACTACCGTCTTCTGCGCCTTTGTCACTGCCAACCATTCCCGCTTGGCCAGGTCCCACCGGACAATGATTCCATTATTATTCGCCACGTACAAAAAAACCGATCATGGACAGTCAAACATAGACACGTTGGTGCTGTCAAATACGATGGATTTCTATATTGTTTAAATAAACATGTGTTTGAAATTAATTCAAACATAAATATTTTAGTTTTAACATCTTTTCAATTTACTTTGAATAATTCATATGTTTAGAGTAAAAATTTATATGTTTGATTTAAATGAACAAAATTTGTATCCGTGTACCTATTTGAACCATTTCCTTCAAATAATTTGAAAAACTTAGAATATTTAAAATAATACGTCTATTTAGTAGCCCTCACGCTTACCACTACACCACCGGCTTAATCTTATGTTAGTATGTTTCTTTTTAATTTTCGTGTTTAGGTGCAAATATTCAATTTTATCTGAATAACAAAAATATAAATACACATGGATAGTCTTTAAACATATTCTGACTTTTAACAAGTGAACCATCTTTAAAACTTGCTTCTGGGCTTTTCATGACAAGTTCTAGGATCCTGTCTCCCAGTATACAGTATGCCACATCCTTTACTATCCTTGATTTGTGTTTCATAGCCACTCGTCCAAATCTTAAATGAGATGAGGAATCAGGAACCAGCTTAGTAGCTGTTCGGCTGCCAAGAACGATCATTCGAACAGTGGACACTGAGCCATCCGCTTTATAGGCCAAATACGACAAATTGTTTTAGGGTGTTCTTACATCAGCGAATGGGTCCTTAAGTTCAAGTGAATTTACCAGTAGAACAAAAGCCTCGTCTTTTTCACTAATATCTTTCCTTATGGCCAACTCCTTAAGATTCCCGAAAACAAAACGTTGGTAAGTGTTCAGCAAGTTTGTTACTGCATAAATTATCAATATCAGCTAGCTCTGCGGCAAACTGATGTAACAGCGTCATTTGGCTATGAGCTCAACAACCTGGTTTCTTACTTCTTCTATTTCTAAGGGATCAGTAATACATCTACTTGGTCCGAATTAATACCAAACTGGTGGTGGCAGGTTAGATAGTCCACTCAAGCAACAATGGACTGTTCGTGGCAAAGGAGGAAAAGGTATTGGTAAAGAAGGTGCCAAGCGTCATCGCAAGGTTCTTCGTGATAACCGCCATCCGTTGTCTGGTTCGCCGTGGTGGTGTCAAACGTATCTCCGGTCTGATCTACAAGGTGTGCTGAAGGTGTTACTGGAAAACGAGATCCATGATGCTGTCACCTACAATAAACACGCCAAGCGTAAGCGTCCATGGATCTAGGTGTGAAGCGACAGAGACGCACTCTGTACGGTTTCGGAGATTAAATCATCACCAACTTTGGCAACAAAACGGCCCTTTTCTGGGCCACCAAGCTTATTCCAGTAAAAAGTAGGCATAGAATTTATCTGCTTTACACGCCCCCAACGACCACACAAAATGCTCTCCAGTTGTAATCTTGTAACCAAACTTGGAAGCAGGGGTTGCAAATGATTTTGATCGATTCTCTTCGTCAACTTTTTCTTTGAATCGCCACGGCCGGATATATTCTACACACAGTTCGATGGAAGAAGCAACAATCTAGCGTTGAATCAACAGCCAACCACACTCAGGGGATCTTGTATCGATATGGTCTTTAAGATGCATATCTCGGACCTTAGGTGCAAACGATTCATCACCTACTTCTCTTACCACCGGCCAATATTTACTGCTTTAGGCGTCCAAAGCGATCATACTGTTGGTATATATTCCATTGTGTATGTAGATTGTTGAAGCAATTTATTGAATAGTAATATAAATAATATTTTTCTTGATTACAGACCGAAGCAACAGAGATTAGTACCTATTCATTCCGTACCCTCCAACTCCAACAACCCTTTCGATGGACACCAGGAAAAAAACAACAAACGGTCCTTTTCAGGGCCACAAATTCAAAAACGGAAAGAGTTAAGATAATAGATGATCGATCAATTAAAAGAACTAAATGCTTTTCACATTTGTTCCGTCCACTAGTGGTCCTACGTCAAGCTTCCGTTCGTGCCCCTACTGATCATTCTTGTATGAAATTGGTTTGTTATGGGTTGTTTACGTTTGGAACCAGTTATGCGAGGTAGGCGACGATTGTTCGTATTTGACAGCCACCTCCCCCCTTGGTTTATCCAGAATCTGGGTACTCATCAAGATTTTGACAACTCCATACGCCATGTAAGAATGAGTATAATCTACCCAGTCATTAGGCAGAATCATTATAGCTTGTATAACATGTTATAATAAAGCATTTTACGAGACGTGTCTGATTCAACTCATTAATGAACTTTGACAGGAGACAGTTACTTAACGACTGTGAGAATCAACATCAATATCATCCAATTCTGTCAACCAAACTAGCTCCTGTCATTCCGTAAAATGGAATATAGTTTTTTTAAACACACCACAAACATGTTATAACTCAAAAGTCTGAACTTATCACTGACAAACCGACATGAATGACCATAGCAAAAACAATAAAATTTCTGACCAAAGCACACTACTGACATCTGGCTTCATGTTTGCTGAAAATATTTAGCTAAGCCATGAACCCGCATGCAAAAGTTATGAATTGCCCAACAAACATTGTAAGCGGAATAAGAGCTTATTAAGGCAAAAATATGCTTCTTCAGCTAAAAAATAGCTTATTCAGCTCTTAATCAGCACAAATTGTTTGTTGGGTGGTTCGTGTCTGATCTGTTCTAGACGAAAGTTAGCTTGTTTTCGATTTTCCGATGCGCCTGAAAGCACGCCTGAAAGAGGCTTCGAAGTGTTTCTAACGATACACCCCTCGAGCGAAAGAACTCAGCCATATTAACTTCTGCTGACTTTTGACATTTCCCGCAAGACACTAAACGAAGGCGAACACATGTTTTTGTTTACTACTCTGTGTTAGCTTTTGAGCGTTACAAACGTGCGTTTACCACCGCATTTATATTTTTTTGTAAATTCAATAGTTAATCAAGAGATTTTTTGGCAAAATGGGCAAAAGAGAGAAAAACAAGAAAAAAGGCAAAGGAGCCGAAAAAACAACGATTAAAACGGATAAAAAACTGGCGGCTAGGCAGAAAAAAATGATCGCAAAGCTTGGCGAGGTAAGCTATTATAGCCAGTTTGAAATCCAATATTAAATTTTAATGTCTAATCATAACTTTTAGGACGATATTGAAACAATTGTGGCTAAATATGAAGCAATAGAAACTAAATCTTCGGATCTAACGGAAGTTCTCTGTGCACCACCGACCGCAAGAGCCAATTATTCCATTTGTTCCCATCCGGATAAGGAAGAGATTTTTATTAATGGTGGAGAATTTTTCAATGGTCAGAAGACCTTTGTTTATGGAGATTTCTTCTGCTACAATATCACCAAGAACGAATGGAAAGTGCTTAAATCATCGATCTGTCCAGCTCCCAGAAGTGGTCACCAGATGGTTTCGGTGAGCACGGACGGTGGTCAAATCTGGCTTTTCGGAGGGGAATTTGCTTCACCATCGCAGCTTCAATTCTACCACTATAAAGATCTGTGGGTGTACCGAATTGCCAAAAAGCAATGGGAAAAAATCAATGCTGCAAACGCGCCAAACGCCAGAAGTGGTCACCGAATGGTTGTAACCAAGAAGAAATTATTTGTTTTTGGCGGTTTTCATGATAACAACACGTCCTATCGATACTTCAATGACCTACATTGTTTCTCGTTGGAGAATTATACTTGGACTAAGATAGAGCCATCTGGAACTCCACCAGCACCTCGTTCCGGTTGTTGCATGATAGCTAATCCCGAAGGAAAGATTCTCGTTTGGGGTGGCTATTCTAAGTCAAATGTTAAGAAGGAAATAGATCGTGGAGTCACACATGCAGATATGTTTGCGCTAACATCGGATAAAAATGACCTCGAGTCTTATAAATGGACAAGCGTCAAACCTGGCGGAAAACGTCCACCTCCCAGGAGTGGAATGAGTGCCGTGATTGCTGCTAACGGTAAAGTATATACATTTGGAGGTGTATTGGACACCGAAGAAGATGAAGAGGACGTACGAGGCATGTTCAGCAACGAACTACACTCGCTTGATCCGGCTTCGCATAGCTGGAGAAAGCTTGATCTGTCAACAAAGAAAAAAACCCTGAAACCTCAAGAAGCCGAAATGGAGGAAGAAACTAAGCCAGCTGAAGTGAAAACTGTTGTCCACGATGATGGCGTTTTTACCGTGTCTGTGGGCGGGCCTTCGCAGAGCAGTTCCAGTACTAAAATGAACTCAGAAACGGTTGATCTCGGTGGACCAACACCACGTATGAACTCAGGAATCGTTGTATGCAAAGGACTTCTTTACATCTACGGCGGTCTGTACGAAAGTGGAAGTCGACAGTATACACTGAGTGATTTCTATTCCATCGGTATGATATTGTCGATATTTCCAGTATCCAAAATCAATTAATCATTATTAATTTCACAGATTTGCATAAAATGGATCAATGGAAGACGCTTATCGCTAACAGTCTCACTGGTAATGAATGGCTCGGTTCGGATAGTGAAGATGGTTCTTCCGACGATGATGAAGGTTCCGATGACGATGACGAAGACGATGATTCCGATGACGATGATGATAGCTCGGATATGGACACCGAATAGTACTTCATTATCTTTGTCAAATAAACATGTAACAATGTCACTTGAACACAATCTATACATTAGCGAACATTTTATTTCTTCATTAGATTATGACGCTTTAACTGGTACCAGTGTTCGGAGCATGAGCATGATTGACCGCCCGCTGATGGTACTCCGTTATTATCAGATCAGCAGTAATTACACAGAACCAACAGGTTATCCTTGGGCCTAGTGTGTAAAACAAGTGATTTAAAAGGTAATTGGGTAGGAATGTGTTGATGTCATGCTTGCTTTGTTGGAAACCAAGAAATCCTCTGAACTTCCAAGAGAAATAACTGGGATGTTCGATAAAAGGGTTGGGGCAAGACTTCAATTTTACTAAAACAAAAATCCTATATTTTTGAAAACTGAACATAATCAATGATCGTAAGATCAGGTTTGGAAATGCTTATTACAGCTAAAATACTATTTTTAGAAATTATCACCTCTATTCCCGTTTTCGTACGAACCGGATTCGTTCGAAACGAAGGCAATTTCGCATTCCCGTTTTCGTTCGAAGCAATTCTAACTTTCGAACATCGTTCTTTCGAACGATTTTGGGCTATTCCCAATTTTGTACGAATGCGTTTTTTTTTTTTTGTTCGCTTGTCAAACTCGCGAATCACGAGACAGCCAGGGGATAAAAACTGATTTTTTTTGTAATGGCCTGGCCTATAGTACAAAAAATCTACAACCCAATTTTTGGTGAATTGGTTTTTTTTTTATCTAGTTCGTTTATTTGGAAGGCTCAATCGCGTTAGCTTTACGGAGCCGATAATTCATTGTTCACTGTGTGTAACAAAATTCACTTAATTCTATGTCAAGTAGGAGTTGGGCCGATTATTCGCGGCTTACTCGAGGTTAGAAGGGTACATTTTCGAAGGATAGGATCAGGGGAGGAGCTTGGGGTAGGGTTTCGTTGTCTCATCAGAGCGTTGTCGCCAGTATGAACGGTAGTGCTGTTCTAGCTTCGTCCGGAGTTCGACCGGCTATGGTGGGTGACCAGTGGGCGACGATGAGACTCATCGAGACGGGGGGACAAGACAAACAAAAACTAATAAAGAGAGACAAAAGACAAAAGGAATTAAATTCTTATACTAGACATTTGAAGAAAAACATAAACGGACTGCATATAGCAGAGATCACGGGTTGCCAACACGTCTCTGATAGGAACATAGGGTTGTCTTCCTTGGGCCTCGAGGGTATTCGACGCTCTCTGGCGGCGTCATTATCCGTACATTGCCAAACTGCGTGTTCGATGTCATCGTAACCGTTTCCACACCGACAGATGTTGCTGTCCACGAGGTTTATTCTATTGAGATGAGCATCTAGCGAGTAGTGGTTGGACATAAGTCTACTCATCACGCGAATGAAGTCACGACTTAAGCCCAAGCCTTTAAACCACGCTCTCGAAGAAACATTAGGAATAATTGAATGTAACCACCGTCCAAGATTTCCAGTGTCCCAATCGGTTTGCCAACTCGAAAAGGTACTCTGACGCACTAAACGGTAAAATTCATCGTGTGAAATTTGCCTGTCATACAATTCGCCTTCCTGCGCGCCCACCTTTGCGAGAGAGTCCGCCTTCTCATTGCCTGGGATTGAGCAATGTGAGGGGACCCATACAAAGGTAATCATATATGATCTTTCGACCAGCACACACATCTGCTCCCTTACCTTTGAAAGGAAATAAGATGAGTGCCTACCTTGTTTCATCGACCGAATAGCCTCAATCGAACTGAGACTATCCGTGAAGATGAAGTAATGGTCTGCCAGCTCAGCAACAAAAACGGAACAAGGTTCCTGAAGTTTGCGGAAGGCGCTAGAGTTTTCATTGAAGACACCGAAGCCAGTGGATCCATTGAGACGGGACCCGTCTGTAAAATATATTTTCATGCAATTGACTTGTTGGTACTTTTCAGTAAAAATACGCGGAATAATAATAGGTCGAAGTTGATCGGGAATCCCATGAGTTGCTTGTTTCATGGTCAGATCATATTCAATTGAGGAACTGCGATTGGTGAAGTGAACACGGTTTGGAGTATAACAAGAAATGGTGAATTGGTTGTTTGATTGTAATAATTTAACTTAAAATTACGTGTAGTAAAGATCTCATATGGAAATTGATTGAGAAATCATGCAATAAAAATATTATTTAGAAATAAAAATTTTAAAACTCGAAGTCTTAGAAATATGAAGGATGGAAACAATTAGAAAATTTTGGACAAAGGTATTTCTGTTACAGCTCACATAACAAATATTTATGTAATAATGACTCTAAAACATTAATACAAAAAACTTGAATTCTGAAGCCTGCAAAAATCCTGAAAAATTTAGTATTTACATATTGGAACATTGATGTACATTTTCAGTAAACATAGTACACACATTGTGGCAAATTTTTAGGATGAGCTCAAATTTACTGTTGAAACCGTCAATAGACAGACAAAGAGACGATTTTATACTGGTATGCAACCCAACTAACATTTTCAGCTTTGTAAGCCAACTTTTCCAGCGTTGTACTGTAAAGTAGCTGAAAAGAAGCTGCAGATACAGCTACAAGCAAAAGCTAGCAAAATAGTTTTGGAGAGCGTTTACTCAACTTTCTCACAACCCTTATTCAATTTGTCAGTCGCACTGAATAACATCAGCCAATAAATGCTAATGTCACTTCTATACACACACTAATCAACACTAATCAAAACACTTGTAGCTGCAAAACAAAGCTAACAAAGTGAATATATTACTCATTTGATGGCTTCTAAACAACCAACCACTCTTGCTGAATAACATAAACATCAAAAGTGCTTTTTCAACAACTAAACAACCTGTACTCAGCTTATAAAGTGTGTTAGAGCAACTTCGGAAGCATTTTCACAGTCAACTAGATTTATTTTTAGACGTGTGCAGTTTTACAGCTTTTACTCTGCTCTTTTATAACTAGTCGAGAAAAGTGATTCATGTGCACTATTATAAAGCCTCTACTCAGTGAATTTGTTGTAGAAGGAAATGTTGATTTGTTTACACAAGTTCAAAGTGTTGGCGTAGCACAGTTGGTAGTGTCAAGGTTTGCCAATGAGGTCGTTTCGAGTTCGATTCCAGGTTCCTCCGGTGCAGGGTAAATAATTTGATGATGATTTGTAACTAATTTCGATTAATTTGATTCACAGTAAAATAAGCTCAATAAATTCCTTCATAAAAAAGCGTTAACAGTATTTAACCCGGCTTCAAGAGAAAGCTGTGTAGTGATTATTGGATTACCGGGAAAAGATTGAATAAGCGCCTTTCAAGTTCACACACAACTTAACAGCATAATAACAGCTGTATAGAAGCGTTAATGGGTATGCAATAAGAGCTTCTCCCAACCGTTCCAACAGCCATAAGTAGCTGAGTAAGTTCGCCAGATTTGCTTGTATAGAGGTTGAGTAAAGGTTTCTTCATATCGTATAACGTTTAAATACAGCTTGAGGCTGTATAAATGAAATGAGTAAAGCGTTTACCTTGTGAAAATTGTTAGTTGGGAAGCTCCGTTATTATTTTTTTTTAATCTTTATTTTAGAGATTTTTATCTCTTGCAGCTCCGTCAGACATGAGATTAATTTTATCCACATTTAACTGCTGTTCTGTACGTAGAAAAGCAATCATTTTTTAGATAAATAAGTTTACAGATACAGAATCATGGTGCAAATCTTCTGAAATTACTACGTAACTCATATGATTAATTTTTCATTCGTGTTTAAAATAAAGTCAGGCTCTTTAGTTTACCCCATGGGAAGTAGAAACCGCTGCGGACTGTGGGGACGCTTCCATCTTGTCAGCCATCTCCGCCAGCTTCGTCAATGAATCGTCGCTGATAGTCAAAATTAGGCGAATATGTGATGGCATTCGCTGCAAGAAATTTTTTTTCAGGAGGTTATCGTTCACGTTGAGGCCAGTGGAAAGTTCTTTCATCTTGGACAACAGATGCATGGGTCGCATATCACCGAGATCGAATGTGCCAAGAAGCCACTCCAACCGGGCTTCTGGTGAAAGAGCTAATCAAGCAATCAACCTATCTTTGACAGTCCGCATCGTGTTCTCTTGTCGTGCGCATCTATTTGTTTTTTGCTGAAGGAAGTCTTACCAACAATCAATACGAAACTAACGATTTTAAATTGGCTCACCACTTGACTAGCCTTTTGGTCCCAAGCAAACAATTAACGTACCCTATTCTATTCGAAATTCTAGTACTACGCAATGTTTGTTTTGATTCGCTATTGGCGTTGACGGCGACTCTGTAGCTCTTTACTCCTATGAGAAAATCCATAAGCAAACGTCAGACTGTGCGTGAAACATGGCGGACTTTGTACTATCCTTTCACTCCACCGAAAATTCCCATAAGAAACTGTCTATATTTGCTGAAAGAGCAAATTTTTCGACGGTGCCGTCAACGCCAATGAAAGTTTGACAGATAAAATGAGGGGTTATTGGTTTTTCCTATGTTTCGAGGGGTGAATCGATTAGCTTGGGACCGAAGAGAGTACCAGAGCTGAGCCAAAAACTTGTGCACGTTATTTCGGGACCTTCTGGTCTTAGAGTTACCTCTATGGTGTTACCATAGAGGTAACTCTAAGACCACTGGGTCTCGAAGAAAATCATTATTATTTTTGGCTCACTCAGTACCAGAACAACGGTCCCAAGCAGTCCCAAGCTATTTCACTCACCCCCGCATGTTCTGCATGAATCCACACAGCCCTGATGTTATCTGTCAAACTTTCATAGCGAATCAAAATAAACATAGTGTAGTAATAGAATTTCAACTAGAATAGGGTACGTTAATCGTTTGCTTGGGACCAATAGGCTACTAAAGTGGTGAGCCAATTTAAAATCGTTAGTTTCGTATTGATTGTTGGTGTTACTGCTACCTAAAGCTACAACAAATTTAAACAACACTTTTCAGAGCCCAATATACCTGTAAATGTTCTACTAATAATCAATTCGAAACTAACGATTTTAAATTGGCTCACTACTTGACTAGCCTATTGGTCCCAAGCAAACGATTAACGTACCCCATTCTAGTCGAAATTCTAGTACTACGCAATGTTTGTTTTGATTCGGTATGAAAGTTTGACAGATAAAATGAGGGGTTATTTGATTTTCCTATCCTCTTATCCTTATTTGGACCCTACCCTACCCGAGGTAATCCTGCTTGGATATCGATTTGGAAAATTCCTCTACGATCCTTAAGATTCTTATAGCAATCTGCTTGGAAATCGATTTGGATAAACGTTTTACTGCCGCCATGGCACCTAAGCGCAAATGAAAGGGGCATTCTCTTGATCCCCCTTCTGATGAAATTAATTTGAGTAATCAATTTGCTTTGCTCACGGATGATGAGAATGATCCATCATCCAGGAAAAATTCTAATAAACTTTCCCGGCTTAATGCCAAAAAGGAAAAGATTCCCCCTACTTTGATAACCACTTCCGATTTTGACCTTCGTGAAATTCAAGCTTTCACTGCAAATTGGCCGCCGAGGTGAATACCGTGTATTGGCTGAAACCTTGGACGGATTCAAACGTCTTCTCAAGTATATTACCATAGAGGTAACTCTAAGACTAGTAGCAACAATCAATACGAAACTAACGATTTTAAATTGGCTCACTACTTGACTAGCCTATTGGTCACAAGCGAACGATTAACGTACCCCATTCTAGTGAAAATTCTAGTACTACGCAATGTTTGTTTTGATTCGCTATGAAAGTTTGACATATAAAATAAGGGGTTATTGGTTTTTCTTATGTTTCGAGGGGTGAATCGATTAGCTTGGGACCGAAGATAGTACCAGAGCTGAGCCAAAAAGTTGAGCACGTTATTTCGGGACCTTCTAGTCTTAGAGTTACCTCTATGCTAGTAGGTCCTGAAGAAACATGCTCAACTTTTGGCTCAGCTCTGGTACTATCTTCGGTCCCAAGCTAATCGATTCACCCCTCGAAACATAAGAAAATCCACTAACCCCTCATTTTATCTGTCAAATTTTCATAGCGAATCAAAACAAACATTGTGTAGTACTAGAATTTTGACTAGAATGGGGTACGATAATCGTTTGCTTGGGACCAATAGGCTAGTCAAGTAGTGAGCCAATATAAAATCGTTAGTTTCGTATTGATTGTTGATATTACCATAGAGGTAACTCTAAGACTAGAAGGTCCCGAAATAACGTGCTCAACTTTTTGGCTCAGCTCTGGTACTCTCTTCGGTCCCAAGCTAATCGATTCACCCCTCGAAACATAGGAAAAACCAATAACCCCTCATTTTATCTGTCAAACTTTCATAGCGAATCAAAACAAACATTGCGTAGTACTAGAATTTCGACTAGAATAGGGTACGTTAATCGTTTGCTTGGGACCAATAGGCTACTAAAGTGGTGAGCCAATTTAAAATCGTTAGTTTCGTATTGATTGTTGATATACTGCCGCTCTTCGCATGTCGGTCCCATAGTTGTTTTTGTCAAAACTGAGTTTTTCAATGCAAATGCTAGATAATCACGCATATTTTCACAATACTGGATGAACTCAACAACTTTGTTCTGAAAAAGTTTGGAAATACAGTCAAATTAGTTGTCCCATCACATAAGAAGCAATGGTACGAAGCAAACTTAAAACGTGATTTTCTCGGCTTACTGATTTTCGCTATGGGACGGACATGCGAATAGCGGCAGTATAGCCTTCTACCCAATTAGGTTTTGCACCGTCGGGGTTGACCTCAATCTGATGACAGTTCAGTGATACTGTTTACGTGGACTTTTCTCACATTGGACTAGCCTATTGGTCTCAAGCAAATCCATTCTAGTCGAAATTCTAGTACTACACTATGTTTGTTTTGATTCGCTATGAAACTTTGCCAGATAAAAAGAGGGGTTCGTGGATTTTCCTATGTTTCGAGGGGTGCATCGATTAACTTGGGACCGAAGAGAGTACCAGAGCTGAGCCAAAAAGTTGAGCACGTTTCTTCGGGACCTTCTAGTCTTAGAGTTACCTCTATGGTACCAGAGCTGAGCCAAAAAGTTGAGCACGTTGCTTCGGGACCTTCTGGCATAAGAGTTACCTCTATGGCACTACCACGGAGAAGAACATGAGTCTGTATAAGGAGATGGGAACGGAGAATCATTATAAAAATGAAAGAAAAGTGGATGATCTGCATTACACTGTTACCTGACGTACACCAGGTAAGCGTTCCTCGGTGCTACCAATTCATCACGTCTGCTGAAGCCACGTATGTTGCTCAACTGAATATCTTCTGCGATGCAAGCGAAAACGGAATCGCTGCCGTTGCCTACTTTGAATTTGAAGAAGATGGAGTTATAGAATGTGTGATGATTTTATCTAGATGGGACGGTGCGAATGGATATTTTTGGTCGATTGCTGAATTTTTGTATGGGCCTAAATTAGTGGCATATAGTCGTTATTCCAAATCTTTCTCGTTCATCTTCAAGATGGACACACAGAAAAAGCGCATGGGTTTCGTAGAAGTAATTAGAATTTTTCAATTAATTCAATACCTATATATATGCACTATTCTGCCGTTATAAGCATAACTGTCCCATGTTCTATTGAATCCTTAAGGACCATAATTACCCACTAACATTACGTTGGCTCGATTAGCATCACCCGGCGGACCCTTGAATCCTGCATTCGTTTTCATTCAAATTCTGTTTCTATTCCCACTTTTCTTTACAAATATTGATAACCACAACATGGCAAGTGTAAACGTAAGGCGACTAATAATCATGCCATTCTAAATTGAGTTATTTACTAAAAAGCCGGAATTAAAGGTAGTCTATTTGAATAACTATTTAATGTTGTGACTATTGACATTCGTAAAGAAAAGTGGTAATAGAAACAGAATTTGAATGAAAACAAATGCAGGATCCAATATTCGTTACTACACTAGGGTATGTCATCAAAATAATGAAATGCAATTCAGCAGTTAAGTATTTATGGATTCTTGCTGTCAAAAAGAAAGTACAGGTTTTGTTTAAAGAAATAGGGCTCAATATTTTAATATAAAATACATTCAAAACAGAGTGTTGGTTGTTCCTATTTGCTTTAGTTAGGTATTTCTTTTAATCCACACAAAAATTGTCAACGCTTAGTACGCGCGATCACTGAATGAGATGGGTAAGTAATTTAGCCAAAGATTTTTGGTTTCCGTTTTTATTGAACTGATGGCTTTACACATGATTTTAATGTTTGAAGTACTAAAAGAACATTCAAATGAAACGAAATCTAACACATGACAATACCTGGACTAGTTTAACAATACACATAAATTGATTGCAAAAATATACCTGTTGGCTAAATTCTTCTCTCACATGTTGTTGTTTAAAGCTTGTTTTCTACTTTTTTGTTTTCCCTGCTGCTAACACTTATCGAGCGAATATTTAAGTAACTCTTTAAGTAAACAGTTTCCAGTAGTTTCAGATTAATTTACGAGCCATCAGAATTCAGAGCTTGGCTCCCATCTGAACATTGCAATTTTTATAGTAACAGGCGATTAAAGGTTAACATTGCTATTAATGCACCTATTGTTGTTGTTTTGCCTGTAGAAAACTGCAAAAAATGTTTATACACCATGTTATTTAACACGTTCCTCTGCGAGCAATAGTTTTGAGCAAATAGAAAAAATACAGAGAACATCCATTTGAAGTCATTTTTAACAAGAGATTTCTAATCTAATACCACCGATTGTTGAAAAATCAATAGAAGAAATCGTTCATTCTAAGAAAAATAAGAATTGGAAAGATGCACAAGAATAAGATCTTGTGAATCATCTTTAAAAATGCTGTTCGAAGAAGAACACACCATTACAAGAAGAATTATGATTTAATAGAAAAATAATAATCATACACTCAATGACATTTAAGCTGTACCGTTAATCATTTTTTGCGAGTGTCCATTTGCTCTAAACTCACCTTCATCTTGATCTAGAATAATAAAAATAAAGAGAAAAGAAACAGAATTTTATACTAATATATAACATTTGCCAATAGGATAAACTAAAATCGACGCAAGCAATTTTGAGCTACTGAATCGAAACTCAAACGGAATAATGAAATAACTACGATAATGCCAATGGAAATGAAAGTATGACTAGGCAAGGACTTGACAATAAATGGCTACTTATTGTGTATTGATTTAACGGTATCTTTGAGATTGTATAACAACTCAGATGCATTTGATAGGTGTATATAATATGTAGGAATTAAATAAAATGTATGAAAAGTTTGTGAAAAGGAATAAATTTTAGAATAACTGAATGCCATCAATATCATATCACTCAAAACATTGCTAAATAAATGTAGGTGGTATCATTTATAACAGATAGTATGCATCAGGTTTGGATTAGGTTGTTATGATGTTCTTAGTTCGGTAAAAGCTTTTAATATTGCTGGGTAATACCATGATACAAATCCAAAACTCATGCAAGTATCCAAGATGTTGTTTGGGCAGAAACATGAAAATTTAAGCCAAACACTAGATATTTGTTTCCATGTTCAAAGATTTTAAGTACAGATAGAAGTACATAAGAAAACAAAAAAAAATGTCAAAATAGAAATCTGGAATAGATTTTTATAAGCAAAAAGTATCAGTCCTTACATTACGTGATGGTTAGTCGTAGGGAATAAAGAAAACTACAACGTTAATTGATATTCAAAAAGTAAAATAAGTATACGATGCATCCCAAACAGTTGTTTTGGACACAATAGGAGATATAATGCGGAGTGAGCATGAAACAATGTCTACATTCATCAAACATTTACTTGTCACTGTCGCTGGGTCCAGTGTTTGTAGCGCTGTGACAACAAACAGTTTTCTTACCATGAAGTGAGTAGCAGAATTTTTTCGTATTGCTCCAATCCTCCTTCAGCGATAAATTGAACATCGAGTAATTTGGCTGTCCGGTGACTTCTTTAACAATGTTAAGAAATGTCGGTAAAATACCCTTCAGCTTATCACCGCTCAACGAGGTGTACGTCTCCAATAAGATTAGCCCTTTGCACCTGCGAAAGATATAAATCCAAATGTTAGCTACGTTGGAGGAATTACAAATAATTGCGGTATTAAATCTTTTGCCTTATTTGGGCTCTATTGGTGAATAATCTAAGAAAAATATATTAGGTTAGGGTTGATGGGGGGGGGGGGGGGCTAATATTTTGTGACAAGCAATGCATTAGGTATAGGAAAAAACGTGTCGATAGGGGAGAGGGTGTACATTTTTCCTCGATTTAGCGTGACATAATTAATGCATGGGCCCTTATAGATAATCACATAATTTGTTGAGCACAGTTGCTTTACAATACGTCTACCTTGTGCAAATAATATGAAATGAGATTTACATTAACATGTCGATGATCTAGATCTCCAAAATCTCATGGAATCATGAATCCGTACAAAAACAAAGAGTCTCGCTGCAAAACATGAGCCTAAATGTTGTTGTGGTATGTCGGAAAAAGCATATATCAATTCAAGAGACCGGAGATATTTTACAGGTTAATCGAAATCTTGTTCGATGTCCACTCAGAATTTTTGAGCATTTTGTGCATCACGGAGATTCATAACATAATTTAAAATGTTTAGTTGTGTTTAAAAATAACATTGTAGAACTATCCAAATCATCCCGGATATCTTATCTTGAAGTTTTGCAGACTCAACAATGCATACGATGATTTGACTTAATGATAGAATGAGTAAACCTTCGTGAAGCCAACAATTGGTTTGGTTTATTAAGTTTTGTAAAATTTCTAGAGTTCAGCTGTTTATTTTTTTAAATAATATACTCACATTAACACTCGGATCATTCGTTTTACAGATGTCATAATTTTTAGTTCTTTGATTGTGTCCGGTGTAGCTTCGTAACAAGATATGTCTCGCTCAGGCTTTATACTAGAACTACTTCACTCGGAAAATTGTAGCAAAAGAATTCAAACACTTTTCTTCCAATGACACCAAAATAAATTCTTAAAATTTACTCTCTAAGCTATCGTGGTCGGAAAAGCGGCAAAATCATCGTTTTCCCCGTGCGCGAATAGATTGCGAGTGAAAGAAAAGTATAGAGTTGTTGTAGTTTTGAGGATTTTTGATACTGTGGTAAAGACATAATATGAAAGTTGTAAACAGATGATTATAATGGTGTATGCGATATAACTTGATTGGTTCCAAGTAACATTGCAAATTGTATATGATGCTTCAAGACCAAATTATAGTCTGCAAGAGTATGAAAAACCAAAATTGTTACTTGGGATGAGTATATATGACCTTTCCCGGTGCGATTTGGGTTTTCCCACATTTTTCCCGGCAAATCCGAATTTCCGGTTTTTTCCCGCATTTCCCGGTTTTCCCGTTTGAATGGACACCCTGTATTTATGCAACTGTAACTAAAACTTAACTTAAAGTAAATATTAATCTTTGCTTTTGATTTTACTTTTGATTGACAATTATTGAATACAGATGTAGTAAGGCCAATAGGACTTTAAAACTAAAAAAATGGATTTAAAACGCAAAATTGAAGGCATGATTACTTAATACCAAAAAAAGAATGGCATTTAAATGGCTAAAAAACGCCCAAAATAGCTCAAAACATACCAAAAAAGTATAGGTTTGGTGTAGGGTCGGGTGGGGTAAGAGTGCCACCTTAACAATCGTACGTTCTATATATGCCAAATAGTGGATATTTATAGGAGTTTCTACACCGTTTTGCAACTTCATATTATTGTCTTCATACATCAGCAATGTAATGCCAATTATGTCTCGTCAAAAGTTGTTTACGATTTTTTTAAAATTTCATCTCAAATCTTTTTTTTTTAAACTGCAATAGGGCAAGAGTGCTAACTCCTATGGGGCTAGAAATAGCTGATATTGTTTACTCAATTTAACTATTGAATTTTACAATATTATTCAATAAATAGCAAATTAACAAATGAATTTTAGAATATTATTCAATACATAACAAATGAAATCAAATGAAAACTATTGTTGATGATATTATTTCATGTAGCTGGTTTTATCAAATTTGGTGAAAACAAGCTTACCGAAGACTTAAATGGGCAATGAAGCAATTTCTTTTACATTTTTTATAATTTTATTCATAAATATAGGGGTGGCACTCTTGCCCCGTGTGAGGTTCATTTTTAGGAAAATTATTTTTGACCAATTATAGGGAATATCTAAAATTCCTTTATATTGGTGTTCAATAAATCATTATTAGTGATGCCTCAATGCAGAAATTGTAGACACCAAAAATTCCAAAATCATTGTTTTATGATGTCTAATTATTATAAGTAATTTCGATTTTTGACACATCAGCAAAAAATGATTTTTTGCAATTTCAGGCAGAACTTTCTATAATGCTGCATAGGAACACCATTCATAGTTTCATGGGTGAATTAGCATTGAAAACAGGTTTATTTCCTACCACTTCTTATACGTTCATATTATAGTGTATTCTAATTAAGGCTTATGTTATTCCCATATGCCATAATTGGCACACACCATAATAGATATCCATAGCTGGTACGTCCACCCTATCCTAGCTATTAACAAAAAATGCGCTAAAGCGCCAAATCAGTGCAAAACATCAAAAATGACATGAACTGTGCAAAAATGTTCTGAAAGCAATTAAAGAGTAATCAAAACACTTGAGTAGTATCAAAACGATAAAGTAGTACTCAAACTAAATGGAAAGTACATCAAAACGATGTAACCTTAATAACGCCAAGGTACCCCTTAAACACACAAATGGTATTTACATTCCTAAATGATTTTGAAACGTCACATTTTTTAAGAAAGTAAGATTCTGTTACTTTACGTTTAAATAAGCCTACAAGAAAATTTCAATTGTTTATTGTTTATTGTTGTTGTATATCAGGCTGATTGTAGCACCAATGATATAAATCATATTCAAGGCATAAATAGATAACAAAAAAGGTCGTTTCTTTGGTAACGCTTAAGGTGATTCGCTGTGCCATCCTTATTCTCGTAACCACTTAGCAACTTTATGTGCACAAATATCGGCTTCTACGACACGTGCAACATTTAAATTGTTACTCCACGTTTGTTGCACTGCAGCATACATGAAGTAGCAATTTCAAATGAAATGGAGTAATTGAAAATTCGAAGTGGAAGTGCATGTATAGCCTACGTAGCCGCCATTTGTGGACTCTACAAGGAATCACCTCAACTGTCTTATAATACGGAGCCGAAAGTATTAAAACTTGTCCACAAATGTTTAATAATTTAATTATTAACAACAGTCAGCTGTAAACTAGCAAAATTTCAAACCAGTAGGTTGTTATTATAGTTCATTTTTTATTATCGCGACATCATTCAAAATCCAGATAAGTTATGCACAAAATTTTAATAACATATGACTTATCTGAATGTCTGCAACCCAACTGAGGACAACCCACGGACCATAGGTCACCGTGACGATTCTTTTCCAAATAGTATGCAAACATTAGGATTAGAATTTTTTAGAGATACGGTAAATGTCGGCTTCGGCACCCATTAATTGTTTTCATTTAAAAATTTAAATGTCAATTTCACTGTATTTTTCCATCAAAACACTTCGCTGAATGTACTCTAAGGAAGCCTTAGCCTGAAACTTCAAAGGCACAAATGTCAGCTTGCACAAAACATACAAATTTGAAATTGCTACTCTCTGTTTGTAGTAGCACAGCAAACAAGGAGTAGCAATTTCAAATTTGTATGTTTTGTGGAAGCTGACATCTGTGCCTTTAAAGTTTCACGCTAAGGCTTCCTTAGAGTATTACCTTAAACGATTCCTTATATCGCGAATACACTTGTATGACATACCTTTAGCATGAGCCTTATTTGTATAATAAAACTCATGCTCATCCATGGTCACACTTGTATAGTTTATATATAGTTTTTGTTAGTGCTCATAATTATCATACAATTAATGCTCATGCTCACAGTTTGTCATACAAGTGTATCCGCGGCATTAGTCTCTCAGCTTCAATCTGATTACATTTTTACGACTGAGCAATCCTGTTATGCCAGATTTTTCTTTAAATGATATATACACACTACAAAGTGCGGCTGATTTCGAGTTGCCGATAATTTCCCTATTTCGTATGCTAAAAACTTTGAATAAAACCAATACCATGAATTGAACACAATTTCAGATCTTCAAGATCGAAATTCCTTAAACTCAAGATTTAGAATTCAAGATTCCTCAGACTGTTTACAGTACACCATTAAACTGATAGTGTTTTAAGAATAAAATAAAAACAATTCGGAAAAAAATACGTGCATCGCAAAAAAAAACTGCATCGATTGTTTTAAAAATCTTCAGTCATATTGTGTCATAAACGTTGTAAAAGTTGCTTGCAACTATAATTCCGCTAAATGAAACAAGTTTTAAGGTTATGTACTTCAAATGTATTTAACAACTAGTTTTATGCAAGAAATGCATATCATTTAGCGCATGTCGTAAATTGTAATATTGTTCATTGACCGAACGATGAATATTTATGTTTTTTCGGCCTTATTGGATTTTCGGCCTTTTGTGGTAGGTTCATACATTAATGACATTTTGTGTTTCGGCCCTTTGTGGTTTGCCCTTCTATTCTTATCCCTAAAACTCATCGGTGATCAGAGTTGGTTGGAAATGCTATCTAACATGAAGCTTTAGTGTGGTTAGCTAGAGAATGATCTTAGAATAGGGTAGGTAGATAGTTCCGTTAGAGTATGGCAGTATGAAAATTGAATAGAAGTTGAAAACGAGCGAAGGGCCATTAATGCGACAGTGCAAGTGAAACGCACATTCTTTGCCTAACCTGTACGATGTACGCGGAGATTTGAAGTATTTTATCGGTTATTTTATCACGGGCAAAACTCATAGGCGAAATAAACTCACGCATGAGATTTGAGTTTTCGAGTTTTTCCGAACTCTGTTGACTTTCTTTCAGCGAGTATTGCTCAGTGGCATTACATTGGCAAAATGGCACGCCAACTTTCAAATGGTTTTAAAACTTTTAATTGGATTTTGAATCTTAAAAAAAGCCTGGCTAAGAAAATCATCTTTAATCATACAAAAATCAGTGGAAAATTCGAATGATGTTTAGCCAAAATGAATAGTTTGAAGCCCTATTTACATCATGAATACAAATTGAATATTCAAAGTACACTTTTGAATCTTATGCAAGACGATTTAAAAAATATTCGTTTCGTAACCGAAGTTAAATGAGCACCCTGTCGGGATGCTATGAACGACCTTGTAAACAACGGGTTATATATTATGTTCTCTTGAGGCTTTATGAAGGGTCAACAATGAACAGTTTCTGCATAAAAAGATTCAACAGAAACAATTATTTTCTGTAGAATATATTAAATTTAAGAAGTACTGCCTATTTAAGGCTATAGGGTTTCAATTTCGCTGTCACTTAACTTATATTGCAAACATTTTTCTTCCATAAAAACACTGCCGGACAGTGGAAATTGGATTGTATATACATACATATATACCGGGATGTTCTGAGGCATACCACCTTTGATCACGAATTCCTTCGGAAGGACCAGGTTTTGGCAAAAATTAAGGAGGAAAGTGAATTGCTGTAGTCTTGTAGCTTTAAGTTTTTTTTTAAGAGCACAATGTACTTCATTTCATCATTAAACCCTATGTATACCGCGGCATAGCTGTACACTGAAGTCTACACGGTTTTTTTAACGCGATTTTTTACGCGGTTTTTTTTACACAATTAGTGCCGCTGATTCGCGATTTACACGGTACGTTTTTAACGATTTCTCAACAACGATTAAACCTATCGACTTGATTTCAATCACATTATTTGTTTCAAGCTACCTATAGCTAATACTTTAAAAAAAAAAATCATAATTTTTTGTGTAAATACAGATTATTTTTTTTAAATTTGTCCATATGGACCATAGCATGCTATAATTACGAATTTTAAAAGTATTTAAGCATGTAAAAAATCAAAATCTCGGTAGGTTTTTTTACAGGTTTTTTTACACGGAACAAATCCCCCGTGTAAAAAAAGACCTGAGTATATTTCAACTATAGATAGTTGATTGGTTTTTTTTTTTGGTAATTCGCCTCTCTCAATTATAATAGCTTACCTTGGATGACCGGGTTCTTTGTAAATATCCATTTGGAAATATTGGTTATTCACAAGGAAGCAACGACGCTTCTTATAGATGGTAAAGTGTGAGTCGTCACGCTGTGTGAGCATGTTCAAGTAGTCTCGATGTGTAAGTTGTGTCTTCACTTCGATCGATTGGCCATGAAGATGTGGCCGACGAATCGTATGGATGTAGCTGAAGTGGCCGTTTTGACCACGTTTTCGAAGCCTGGCTTGTACTCTCGGCCCAGCTGACTGTAGATAGTGATGGACAACGTCGAAATCTTGAAACGCTGGGAAGGCGGAATTTGGTGGTAGTTCCGACACTAGAAACAATCGATAACATTAGTGATACACTCAATCATTGTAAATGTATAAAATTACCGAGAAATTTGACTTTCTTTGAGGTAGTCAAAAGACGATCGCCAGTATCTATACCAAGCTTCTGACACACACATTCAATCATGCGGTTCATCTTACTGTCGAAATCAGTCGAATTATCGATAACATCGAAGTATGGGTGCCCTATCCACGCAGCTGCCGATTTGTAGTCCAGCTCACGTGCCAAACCTACTCCTTCCGATCGGCAAGCATGATCTTCTGTAGAATAGAACGCTTCTGCACCGTTGGCTGCGGAGACCATGTGAACAATTTGGTTGTAACGGTTATCTCGCAATTCCACTGAGTTCCAACTGTTGGTCCTCATCATTCGGTCCCACTTTTCTTTGGAAACAACTGAAAGTAATGGTAAGACAATAGTAACAGATTTCAATATGAACAAAGCAAACATCAATTCCGCAACGTACATGCACTGGCATCCATTACTCCTCGATCGCAGATAATCAGACAGTTTCTCGTACATGATTTTCCAAGCTCAAAAAAGGTGTTCTCCATTTGAATCATGGTACGGAGCAGATTTTCCTGAAATTTGTATGCTACACAAAAGAAATATTTATGCATGTTAAAAAAATAATTGTGTTTACTATTTACTAAATACATATGTTATGAATATTAATACAGCATTCAACAAACAAACAAAGATAAATCAATAAACATAAAAAGAAAAAAGTAAATGATTTATGTTTCTATATGTTATAGGCGGATAGAATGCAACAGATGTTTTAGGGATCATCTATAAACTATGCGAATGGCAGCAGCATTGTTCTCGCTAATATGAAATGATAATGTTAGATATAACAAAAAGAACCATACTTATATCCGTTAAGAGATTTTTCACAACTTAAAAATCCTCTGGCCAATTTACTTTCAATAGCATATTTAAACTTCAAAAAGTACCGCAGCTTGGGTAAAGAAGAATTGCATTATAACACACCATCGACTGGAAATGCTTTCGGCAACGTAGCGCTTTAGGTAGTGATGAAAGTGATGAAACGTCGCTAGAACTATTCCACAGCCGCAGACAGTAATGAGCAAAAGCGGGCGTACACTTTTTGCCTACTTCATACTTCATACTTCAAATCTCCACGTACATCGTACGGGTTAGGCAAAAGGTGTGCGTTTGACTTTGTACTGTTGCATTAATGGCCCTTCGCTCATTTCAACTTCTATTCAATTTTCATACTGCCGTACTCTAACGAAACTATCTACCTACCCTCTCCTAAAGCCCATTCTCTAGCTAATAAATTAAATTAAAGCTTCTTGTTAGATAGCATTTCCAACCAACTCTGAAAATCGCAAACTTCGCGTGTGAAGTAACATGAAAACACTTTGAATGAAGTTAAATTATACTTCTTAATCATAAGGGCCTAGCTGCGATGATCGATGCTCTTCATCGATTATCTCTTCGCATTACCACAGTTCAGTGAACCAATTTTCCGAACTTATCACAATACAGTCAGTGTAGTTAAAGGGTGTATTAAAGAAGAATGCAGTATTAGCTAGAAAAAGCGACATCAAACGCGTCGAGAAATGTTAATCCAAAACAACAACATAAATGAAGAGAATCGATCATCGCAGTTAGGCCCTTATAATTCTAAACACAAGGTGCAAGATAGTCAAGCAGCGTTAAATGCTTTAAAATCAAAAACTTGCACTTCAAAACTGATGTGGGAATGTACTGAGTTATTGCAACGATTGTCCTATCGCAATAAGATCAACATTTATTGGCTCAGAAGGAAATAAAAAAGCTGATCAATTGGCAAAATTTGGGTCATCCATGCAATTCAACCATTTTTTGTAAATATCTTTTTATGCTCTCAAAATGGAGATAAAAAATTGGGTAAAAACAAAGGTAATGCTAACTGGAACAATTGTGATTTTCACGTCCGGTTGTATTGGTGCGATATGTGAGAGCGTGTTAGTGAAAATCCGAGGAAAATGAATAACAAATCGCTGTCATTTTGACAGATCTAATTTCATAAATTTTTTAGGTTAGTCTGAGGAAAATAATAAACAACTTTACACGGCGATTAAAACTTCACTAATCTCTATTGGATTCTTTAATTTAAAAAAATATGTATCGGTTACTATACATCTTGTGAAAGAGCTTCATTTTCTGAGCACAACGATATTTCTTCTTCTTCTTCTTCTTTTTCTTTCCTTTATTTAACGTCGGTCTCTGTTCCGCAATCTAGTGCCAATCACCGACGGACATCGATTGCTTTCCATTGACGGCAATTGAATGTGGAGGAAGGCAGCTTCCACACCTGCGTAGGATATCGCACCCATTCAACACACATGAGCCGGGACCAACGGCTTTACTTCCCTTCCTTTCGATCCCATTCCATCTCGATTTTTAAAAATCAACATAAAAAATATTTGACACTGAACTAACAAATTGACAGCTCGCTCCCATACGAAGTACAACCGAGGGGCGCTTAGATTGTGGTTTTGCTGATGTTCTCACACTTATTTAAAATATTTCTATGCAATTACCTCAATACCCCTAAAAACCCAATTGGGCCATGACCCAACTAGCGGAGGCCCAATTAACAAAAAGTCCAAGTATTAAATGCCCAACAAGGGCTTAGACATAGATTTGTAGTGAGTAGGCAGGGGAAAAAATAAAAATAGGAAAAGTGTACAAGTTGTGGTGGTGGTCCTTTAATTGGCCATGTGCCTCAAACCTCAAAATTTCCATTAAACTTAAAATTTATTTCACAGGATTATAGCATAGAGGTAACTCTAAGACTAGAAGGTCCCGAAGAAACGTGCTTAACTTTTTGGCTCAGCTCTGGTATTATCTTCGGTCCCAAACTAATCGATGCGCCGCTCGAAACATAGGAAAACAAACGAACCCCTCTTTTTATCTGTCAAACATTAATAGCGAATCAAAACAAACATAGTGTAGTACTAGAATGGGGTACGTTAATCAATTTACTTGGCACCAATCGGCTAGTCAAGTAGTGAGCCAATCGTTAGTTTCCACCGGTTGATTATAATCTCAATGCTGTTCTGCATGCCTCGGTTGCAACATTTGGAAAAACTTAATTTAGGCCGTATGACCCATTGGGGAAGCACTAGTGCCATAACTGTCACACTTTCCCTAAACAAAAGCAGTATATAATTTTCAAAACAACAAACTGCCTTGGCAACCTCTGCCTAGGTGATTTTCTGCAACACTGTCAATGCAATCCAGATAGGCGCTACTCGACTGGCTCTGACTATATACAGCAATTCCATCAAAAAAGTTAGAGTGGACCTTAGAATTTCGTAGCAATTGGTAATTTTGTTCCTTATCGAAAAATATTATGCTTATTTTTCGGACCACCCTAACACGGAAAGTATTAGAATAGTGCCTTATAGTACGTTCAGACTACAGAGTTATAACATGTTATAGCGCTATATTGATGGTGGTTTCTGTGTTGCAATTATTTGACAACCGTTATAACATGTTATAGGGTATACGTCCCTAACCTCGGTCTAATATGCAGCCATCGATTACGTTTTTAATCATAACTCATCAATGAATTTACCTGCAAACGATATTCTACTGCTAAATGGTATGCTTAGATATGCTTATCATGTCGTTTGCTATCAGAAACCACGAAAAGTTGAAAAACTTACTTTTTTTAAGACAATAACTCACGAGGGAAATGTATGTAATATGGGTCTATTGTCCCCAAATTGGGTCTATTTATGGATGCAACTTCGTCCTATCTTGTTCGATCCTCAAAAAAACGCTCTTGGTAACGTTTTCTGATGTATTTTTTTTTATCACTATCACTGTTAACTTAATGCTCTTCATTCCTTAAAACATTTCTTAGAGAAAATTTTACGAAAACTACATTAAATCACTCAATTTAAAAATTAAAAATTAAAAATTTCGCTTATCGTCTTTTGACCGCAGAATATCTAAATCAGAACATTGTGATGTTCATTATACAGGTTTGGCAGAAAAAATCTCCCTTCCTGTTCGTTCCTTATCATCCAAATGCAAAACAACATTGTTGACGTTACTCTTATTGCTATATGCTGTCAAATGAATTTCATGGGCCATAGTTAGGAACATAGAAAAGAAATGTGTCCCTAAAGTTGGGTCCATGTTTTACTTGTGAAAACGTTGTTAAACAATTAAAATAAACATAAAATATTCAAACAGCAACTGTAAGTTTTACGTCTAGTGTGTATTATCAGGTAATTCCAATCAATAAATGCCATAATCAGGCCATTTGATGATCGTCAGTCAACCTTCCCATCTTAACCTTATAAGTCATGGCGGCTAAAAACTCCGAACATTGTGATATTCTCAACCAGTTTTATTACTTACGAGAGCTGAAAATGTATTGAAATGTTGTGATATAAATTGATTTGTGTGTGGTACACATTTATCAACCATCAGTGATCAATATTTTCCTTATTTTTTGTGTAATATTCCTTAATTAATTATTTATTTGCGTGATAGGCCGAATGAAAGGACTAGACCCACATTACATACCGTAACCCTAACTCTGTAGTCTGGACAGCGTTTTAGTAGTAATGATCTTCCGGATTGCTTGTGTGTGCATAGTTTAGGTGCAAATCAGTTCAGATTTGTTGAAAATCGTAAAATAAGACAATTACCGATGGAAACTGGTCAGATGTTCAATGAAAACTGCTTTAATTTGCGTTGTTAAAATCGCTATTCTCATGTAAACAAACGGTTTGGTTGTCGTTTCCTCACGAACTCGCGTGGCGCACTCTACGTTGGTGGTGCATCAAAAAGGCCTATTAAGAAAAAGTGCAGAGAGTAAATTTAATCATTATGTTCTACTATCATAATCATTATGTTCTACTATCAAAAATACCCCGCTCATGTAATTATGATTTGCACATTAAATAATTAATAAATTTAATTAAGAGAAACAGTAAAAGAAACGCCTTTAAATATAATACGTTGCTCGAAGGGTCATTGCTACGTTAGTAGAAAACTCAAGGGCCACTCAATAGGCATATAACATAAAAAAATCTATTAGGATTTTTAGTTGTTTACATAGATTTCAACGGTTCGACCACCGCAGCAGCAACCAGGTATAAAAAATGCTCAATTTGCAAAATAAAATCATTATAAGATTTGAAAAATCATCATCACTTTCATAGTTCTTCTATTCTCCACGGTAGCTAACTAGGATTTGCCAATATTTGTATTCCCGTTGTTTCGTCACAAACACTAGCAATGACAGGGTTCTGACACCGCTTCGGTCACATGAGATTTCGTCACTTGATATAAAATTAAGAAAAACATGCGGTGGAAGAACAGTTGCAAAATAATGTGACTTATTCGTGCGACAGTTTGAGATTTTCTCAAGATAAGCTCAACTAATTTTACGTCACAATGTAAAAAACTGTGCACTATCCTATAGATAGGATCACATGTGTGCGTTAAGTCAATCTGAGAAATGTAAATAATTCACGAGTAAGCCGAATAACCATTATCTGCCTCTGCCGACGTATGTGATTGCCTTCTCGCTTTTATGAAATGGTACACTTTTTTGCGAGAGTCAGTTAATCCTAGTCCCGAGCTGATAATAAAGTTGTACACAAAAATCAACGGAACAAAAGGGGCTGTTCATAAACTACATTCACCGAATTTGAAATTTCAAACCCCCTCCTTGTGTCTACGTTTCGAAATTTGTATTGACCTATTAACTTGACGACTCCCCCCTCTAAAGTGTATATATATATATATGTAGTTTATGAACAGCCCCTAAGCAGATTCAATCAAAATAAGAAGAATTCACAGTCATGCAACTACCAGTACACAATGGTCCGCAAAGCCAAATTTAAGGCGACAAAAATGAAGAAAATTTGTATCTTTAGCAAAGTTGCTTCAGATGAATTGTTCTACAATTTTGTAGAACATTGTGCTGGTCTATCTCAAATAACTAAAAAGTTGATATGTTGAGCTCAACCACTCTAATTTAACTAACACGAAGATTCCATTTATCCAAGACTTACGGTTTGGCGCAAACATTTTTGCCTTCCTAAATACGGCTTTGGTACCATTGTGCAGTGGCGGAGTGTAGGTGCAGATGGCAATGAAACTGCGATGTAAATATTGCAATTCATTTTTGCAACATATTTTCACTGACTACGTACCTATATAAAAACATCACGTCAACGGATTATGTGACGTACCTCAATGTGCTAGCTTATATTCATTTATTGCGCTTGAATAATAATATTTGAAAAACTGTGTTTCAAAGCAAATTACAAAGAAATCAGTGAGTCATGAATATTGCGTGAAATAGTATAAATGGCATTGGATCTATCGAGTAAGATTCGCAAAATGTAGGTACTCTTCTCCAACACACATTTGAAAGTCAAACGGACCATTAGTAGAAGCTAACAATGAATGAAGCTCGCTTCTATTTATATAGCAAGTGCTTTTTCCTCACGCTGATTTTTCGTGAAATTCACGATTCGAATTTACTCTGCGCAGGAACAACGATTATATAGACAGGGTTACAGTGGGCTTGGTTTTTTTAGCCGCAAGATAACTCAATACATCGACGACGGTTGTGGCGGAAAAAGATAAACTTGAACACGGTGTTGGTCAGTGGAAAGGTGGGATTTATTTTATTTTTAATCCTAGACAGCTGTGTTATGATGGATCTTTCAGTAGCAGCACATTCGATCGGAAAACGTCAATCTGTTGCAGATTATATAGGCCATGGGCGTTTTAAAATATACATAATGCTTATTTTGTGTGCATTTCTAGTTTGATTCATAACTCAACAAATATGAGCTTGAGCAAAAATAGTAAAAATTGCGAGGAGACGACTATATCTAAGACAGAGGATTTTGTTTTACTGTCGTAAAATAGAAAATTGTTGCGGAATAGGATATTTCGTAGATTGATATCCCAACTAACAATTTTCACAATGTAAACGCTTTACTCATTTCATTTATACAGCCTCAAGCTGTATTCAAACGTTATACGATATGAGGAAACCTTTACTCAACCTCTATACAAGCAAATCTGGCGAACTTAGTCAGCTACTTATGGCTGTTGGAACGGTCGGGAGGAGCTCTTATTGCATATCCATTAACGCTTCTATACAGCTGTTATCCTGCTGTTTAGTTGTGTGTGAACTTGAAAGGCGCTTATTCAACCTTTTCCCGGTTATCCAATAATCAGCTTTCTCTTGAAGCCGGGTTAAATACTGTTTACGCTTTTTTATGAAGGAATTTATTGAGTTTATTTTGCTGTGGATCAAATTAATCGAAATTAGTTACAAATCATCACCAAATTATTTACCCTGCACCGGAACCTGGAATCGAACTCGAGACGACCTCATTGGCAAACCTTGACACTACCAACTGTGCTACGCCAACACTTTGAACTTGTGTAAACAAATCAACATTCCCTTCTACAACAAAATCGCTGAGTAGAGGTTTTATAATAGTACACATGAATCACTTTCCTCGACTAGTTATAAAATAACAGAGTAAAAGCTGTAAAACTGCACAGGTCTAAAAATAAACCTAGTTGACTGTGAAAATGCTTCCGAAATTGCTCTAACACAGTTTATAAGCTGAGTACAGGTTGTTTAGTTGTTGAAAAAGCACTTTTGATGTTTATGTTATTCAGCAAGAGTGGTTGGTTGTTTAGAAGCCATCAAATGAGTAATATATTCACTTTGTTAGCTTTGTTTTGCAGCTACAAGTGTTTTGATTAGTGTTGATTAGTGTGTGTATAGAAGTGACATTAGCATTTATTGGCTGATGTTATTCAGTGCGACTGACAAATTGAATAATGGTTGTGAGAAAGTTGAGTAAACGCTCTCCAAAACTATTTTGCTAGCTTTTGCTTGTAGCTGTATCTGCAGCTTCTTTTCAGCTACTTTACAGCACAACGCTGGAAAAGTTGGCTTACAAAGCTGAAAATGTTAGTTGGGATGCTATTGTGTGATTGTTCAAGTGTTGCTTGGGATTGAGGAGGACTGAGATTTAGATATGATGCCCTCTCAAAAAATTGATAAGGGTTTCGCATTCCAATATTTAGTGTACAAGGTTATCCATGGCGATATTTCTCAGTAGAACGGACAGCTACTAGTCAACAAAGCTGGACTAAAACCAGTTTGCGAAAATCTCGGCGTAACTCATACGATTTATAATAATATAAATTATACAAACAAATCGAATAGCATATCTAAATCAATCGATTGTATCATTAAATGACCGGAATGTTTATTAACTACGTACCACGAGTTCAAATATCATCCCCGGACAAGTCAAGAATGACCCAAAAGTGTTAAAGTAAATGTGACTTTGCCAGTTTTTGGTCCTAAAGGGTGATACGGTCAAAATTTGGTCAATATCAACTTGACGAATTTCTTTCAATTTTGCATTTAAAAAACCTGAACACCCCTCATTTTGAAGGTGTGTGTGTGTGTAGAATGTTGCTCCTATTTTGATTTTGGAATTCACTCTTCAGTTGTCAAAATGCCGTCCAAGCAAGAAGAGCAGCGTATCAAAATTTTGCTCGCGCATCGCGAAAATCCGAGCTACTCGCACGCAAAGTTGGCAAAATCGCTAAAAGTCGCCAAATCAACCGTTACAAATGTAATTAAAGTGTTTGGGGAACGTTTGTCGACAGCCAGGAAGTCTGGATCGGGGGGAAATCGAAAACCGGAAGCCGCTGAGACGACAAAGAGAGTTGCCGGTAGTTTCAAGCGAAACCCTAACCTCTCTCTCCGAGATGCCGCAAATAAGCTGGGTGTATCGTCTACAACCGTGCATCGAGCCAAAAAACGAGCCGGACTATCGACTTACAAGAAGGTAGTGACTCCAAATCGCGATGATAAACAAAATACGACGGCCAAAGCGCGATCCCGGAGGCTGTACACGACGATGCTGACGAAGTTTGACTGCGTGGTAATGGACGACGAAACCTACGTCAAAGCCGACTACAAGCAGCTTCCGGGACAGGAGTTTTATACGGCAAAAGGAAGGGGAAAGGTAGCAGATGTTTTCAAGCACATGAAACTGTCAAAGTTCGCAAAGAAATATCTGGTTTGGCAAGCCATCTGTACCTGTGGCTTGAAAAGCAGCATTTTCATAGCTTCCGGGACTGTCAACCAAGAAATTTACGTGAAAGAGTGTTTGAATAAACGTCTGCTGCCTTTCCTGAAGAAACACGGTTGTTCCGTACTGTTTTGGCCGGATTTGGCATCTTGCCATTACGGTAAAAAGGCCATGGAGTGGTACGCCGCCAACAACGTGCAGGTGGTTCCCAAGGACAAGAACCCTCCCAACACGCCAGAGCTCCGCCCAATTGAGAAATACTGGGCTATTGTCAAGCGGAACCTAAAGAAGACCAAAAAAACTGCTAAGGGCGAGCAGCAGTTCAAGGCAAACTGGCTTTCTGCGGCGAAGAAGGTGGACAAGGTGGCTGTACAAAATCTGATGGCAGGGGTCAAGCGTAAGGCCCGGCAATTCGGATTTGGAAAAGCGGAAGCCTAACTGAATATTTTTCCTGAATTTTATACTAATTGAACTTGAAAAAGAAATTTAATTTGATTTTTTAAATAAACGATTTCACCGATTTACACGCGTTTGTGGACCTTTATGCTTTTTTGAGCAGTCTGCCTTATAGCGAATTTGTTTATTATTCAGTTCCAACCTGGATCGGGTATCAAGATCGGCTCTGCTTGTTTTCTAACAAACGTCAGTTTGATCGTTTGTTTTTTAAAGCTACCTCAGGTTCAGGTTCGCACTGACAAAAAGTTCGGTTTCACACTGCGTTGGAACTGGTTCCAACCCCGATAATAAACAAATTCGCTATTAATTAATCATATTGTCGAGCAGTTTTGGGACGACCTTCTACCAGCGATTTTACGGAAATGAAACAATCAATTTCAGATTTTTCAAGCATTTTACAAATAAGACTCTATTTTCTCGAGGTTGTAGAAGAAAAAATATTAGAATATTGTTCGAGTGGTAGGAAACGTCATTTTAAACTGCTCGAATGATGTGATCCATTAAGATTTCAATAATGCAAGCCTTCATTCCTCAATGTTGAAACAACAGATCGCGATCACTACTACTATAGTAGCCCAAAATATGCCACAAGGGTTAATTTATACAAATGAGTCAAGTTTAAATAGCGATGAACTTTGCCAGGCCACATATTAGAATGATCGTGAACTTAAAAGCTGCGTATAAACCGAGTAACATATCTTCATTTAGCTCTCACACACTTTCTCAGGTCTGCCAATTCGTCTGAAGGATGATTGTCGGTTAAAACATGGAAAGCGAAAGACACGACTAACATTGTAGCACATGAATTGTTAATTGATAATTAAAGCATGGTTGCAATTAGTTGAAACATCATCATCACACTGGACATCTCTGGTGTCGTTCCTATGAAATGTGTCATTTAGAAACTCACCCTCGCTACCATTAGGTTTATCGGCAGCAGCGGCCAAACAACGGGGGCAGGACGCAGTCTTATCAACGCTATGATCCGGGGTACCATCTTTGAAAACTGTCCGGTTATTGCTCGCTTTTTGGTGTACTTCTAGTATTATAACGATTACAAACTTGTTATTCAATTCTCTCGGAACACATATATATGTGATTATCCAACAAATTAGGGTGTGGCTTATTTTTTAGTGAAACATAGGAAATTATCACATAAGCTTCAAATAAGTTGCTGTTCGACATATCAGAGGAATTTCTGCTCATACCGAACAAAGACTAGTACTTCAAAAAATAAGTTTAATAAGTCCTACCCTAATGTGACTGCACAAACAATGGAATGAAATGTTATGAAGCGTAATGCTAAAAGCAAAATCGTTAAATTATTGCTCAAAACGCAGATCAGCCGTATACACTTAGAAACGATTACCGACTTCGGTCATTTTTACAGAACTTTCAACAGCTGAACTGTTCGGTAAAAATGAGGCATTTTAATTCATTAGTTAGAAGGCTTCAATCACTACAATGGCAAGACTCGATTATTTAAGTAAGGCTGACAGTGTCTTGAAATTATAATTTAGTGATACAGCTTTTGAAATGAGGGTCAAAGTTTTACCAAATGTTCAATTGTTGAAAGTTCGTTAAAAAATTACCGAAGTCGGTAATAATTTGTAAGTGTATTAAGTCGCATCACAATCCAATAAAACAATCTAACATTTCAAAATATGTCTAGTAACAGGTATTACGTACAGACCGTCCGCAAATGGATAAATCCGGACTTATTCGCTATTATGGCGTACATGCTTTTGTACGCAGACAAACAGATCAATCGCCGATTGATCAAAATGGTAGGGGAATCATTCATCTACCTGATTGTGTTGTTAGTTTCCGAGATTCGGCTTTTATTCGCAAGAAACGTATGGCAATTGACATGTTTGTTTACAAAAGCATGTACGCCCTAATTACGAATCCGACCGGAAATGTAATATTAGGGTGCTTCATGTTGGAAAGAATGTTTGCAGCCACCCTTACCCTTTGGGGGTAAGAATCGTAATGATATCCAACTTTTTTTTTCAAAGCGAACGCATTGGATCAGTTCCAGGTTACATAGGATAAAAAAAATATAAAAATTGGGACCACCTTCTCCGATTTGCAAGAAATTTTACATCATTGTATGTTATGGTCAATCATTCATATTTTTGCAAAAAAATTACTATTTTGGATCTTGTAATTTGTTTCAAAATGACGTCTTTGACATTTTACAATAAATTGGACTTCTGATCGAAATGACATCTGATACAAAGTTTTTAAGAAAAGTAAAGTCTTTCTGAGAAAAATAGACACGGTACATTTGTTTAGTAATTTGAGTAAAGCTAAAGCTGTATCACTAAATTCTGAAAAAGGGTTAAAAACTGAAAAATCTTAGAAAGTATATCTTCAATATTTATAATTTATTTTTAAAGTCAAGCTCTGTCCACAGCAAACTAGTGGAGTTTTACAAAAATTTACAAAAATCGTAGAACGTCAACTTTTGGTAATATGCTTCTTGTAAACAAGCTTTATTAAGTAATTTTTGCACAGATATTGGTGTAGAACGTCTCTAATATTGTTTATTGTGTATAAATTACATAAAAAACAAGACATGAACCAGCCTCTGGCTGGAAGTCTCGCTAATAAAGATAACCTAACCTACATAAAAAACGTACCAGCACATTTGACCAAAAGTGCTTGTTCTACGATTTTTGTCAACTTTTAAGGGTCCATGCTTTTAAATACTCCAAAAGTTTTCATTTTTCATGAGCTTTATTTGAAAGTAAATATAAAAATTGAAGATACACTTTTTGTAAGACCTCCATACACAACAATAGGCTGTTTCCCTATAAAAATACCATTTGTGCTTTTCCCAGAAAGAATTTATTTTTCTCTACAACTTTGTATCAGACGTCAGTTCGAGAAATGACGTTTCCGTACTACAATCTATTGAAAAATAACAAAGGGCTGATTACTTTACCCCCGCTTAAATTTTAAGCCGGTTTAGAAATCGGCCATAAAAAATGTAGATTTTTATGTTTTATTTTGTATTTAATAGGGTGGCATAGCACCGAATTACGGACATTTCATTGTTTACAAAAATACATATTTCGTCTACTTTGCATCATAATACATATGTGTGATGATTCTGAGTGTTTGGATTTAGAGCCTCCTAGAATTATTCGATTAACAACTAATCGATTATTTTTTGATCGCTGTGCTATCATTTTTCCACCAAAGAGAGTGCAGCATATGTTTGAAACGATATGTGATGATCCTCTGGAGAAGTTTATGCATATATCAGCATGATATAACCGATTACAAATATATTACTTTTCTCGGTTCGTTAATCGATTAATCGATTATTCGAATAAAAATAGGCAATCACTAGATGAATGTAAAACGTCATTTCAAATTTAAGGCCGTACATAAATAATGATACAATTTGAAAGGGACCGGGGCTAATCACAAATTACGTCCCCATGGTAACTGAAATAAACACGAGTGCGGACCGGTTGGTAGTATTTTTCGCTATGTGTCATAGATAATTTTATGTAGATATTAGTGGTTGTATAAAGAATAACGTATGCTATCAGTTCAGTTATCAAGTTAACATCAACTATTTTGAATCAGATCGTGTTGAGTTTTTTTTTCCTCTGTTCGGGACCTAACACTACTGCGACCAGTAAATTGATCTATTGTAGTATATCCCGTGTCCTTAGTTTAGTGCATGTCGTATTACTCCGTCACTATTGAAAAATGATGAAGTATTCGATGTTTTTACAGTTGCCACTCTTGCATTTATCGCAAGGATGCGACTCTAATTGAAAGGTCCCGCTATTTATACCCTTCGGAGAGTTGAAACACCCTCCAAAGGCGCGCCCCTTTGTCAGTCAAAATTGGATTCCTTAGCAACAAAATTAAGGAATGACACCGATAATGACCATGCATCAGAACCCTAGTCTTAACCATTTCAAACTAGGGAACAACGAATAGAAGATTAGGAATCACATAGATGAAGACAACTAACTCATTTTTTTCCTTGTTTCAAGATCATCCTCGGTAGACAAGGCCGAGTCTTGTCACTATCAATAAGGCATAAAAAGTAACAAGGACTAAGATGTGTTCCTTGGATTACTGAAAAATGTCAGGACTAGGAATCGGTGGTAGATCTTACATCCCGTAACGTACCACGAAAAGGTGATGTACCCACGTTACGGGGACTGTTGTTGGGTTTATCGATACGTTGTTTGTTTCTTCACCCCCTTCCCTTATTACCTATTTCAATTTTCGAACCCTAAATTTCAGTTTCATCCTTAACTCAAATATTCGCCCGGATTATTTTAAAACAATTTAACTGGTTAAGACTAGAATTTCTTACACGGTTGACTACAACAACTCAGCGAGAGAATTCAATTGCCTCAGTGCATTTTCTTTCCATACGAAATTTACTCATATTTGGAGAAAAAAAAACTGCACTTACTTATAGCTAATGAGTAACTGCAGTTTTTTTTTCCAAAAATGCAGTTTTTTTCCAAATATGGAAAGAAAATGCTCTGAGTCAATTGAATTCAGTCGCTGAGTTGTTGTAGTTGACCGTGACGAAGAAGTGGGAGCTATCCGTTAGTGATATATTGCGGAAAATCTTAGTTATGTCGATTTCATTGTTACCTGGACTACGGCCGGTGTAGTGAAAAGCCGTACGCCAAAATTGTAGATCATTGCTCGATTTTGACAGTTCACACAGGTTTTTGCATACTAGCATAGAACAGAAGAGGAACTTCGGATCAGAAAGTGGCCCCACTTTTCATTGGAGAACACAAGCGCACCTAGCGATAGAAGATATCTGCTGCCTGCAGTTAAGATAGGAAGCATGATATGATAATGTGAGTGCGCATAGAAAGCCCGCGTGGAACGCTACCACAACGCATCGCTGGTTGAGCAGAAAAACGTACCACTTTTTGATTCACCGATTTGTTTGCACTTCCCCTTCTGTTCTGTGCTTTTAGTTTAGAGCATACTGTCCGTTATAACCCCCATAGTTAAAGAATATAGGATCTAGGCGTTGTAAAAAAAAATATTAACTTTTTTTAATGCCACTGAAGAACAAAATGATTACACCTTATTTCTAATTTTCAGAGCAATGTACGTGAATATTTCGTTAATTTAAGAGAAAACGGTATAAATATACCCACTAAGGGGCGATATATACTTGTTTACTATATCGGTTTCTTTAATTCTGGAAAAGTTGCCAGTCTTCTGGATGAACTGGAATTTCCAATTTATAATGCACTAATTTTAATAAATATGCTTTCATTCTTTCCTTTTGATTACATACAATACACATCAAATATAAGCGGTATAATTAGCTAGAAAACAGTAAAATTCTAAGACACAAATCTGTGTCGCCTTTTATTGTGGGTGAAAAAGTCAACAGAAAACAGTTTTAAAATGTGGCGACATTTTTGGCCCACTACATTTGTAGGGTACCATAAAGTGCCATAATTCTCCTCACCTATACTTAAGGCCTAATCCTGCGCAGTTTATTTTCCCATTCTCTGCTTGTCCCTCAACCAGTTCAGTCAGGTTTTTGCTCGCTCTGTCGAGTTGTTCAATTGATAGTTTGTTCCAAACGTTTATTCGCGTCGTCAGTAGTGTAGGTTATAGTCTGGCAGATAGAATCTCGGGAACCAATTGAGCTGTGATGGGAAGACAGGATCCGTGAGAAAGCAGAGAAGAACAGTGGTGAGGGTAGCACGAGTGTACCTATTTCAAATAGGTACGCTACTCTTCCTGCCGATGTTGGGAATACCACCTCCGTCACGGTGAAGCTATTCAAGAAGAGGAAGAAAAACCAGGACCAGTCCGATGGTGCGAGTGGACGTGACGATGTCACCGCGACGAACGTCAGCGATATCGGTGATATGGGCGACGGCATCGGCAACGAAAATTCTGCCGACCCGAGTGCGGCAAAAGTGCAGCTACCTCCATTGGTAGTGAAAAATGCCCATCTTAAGGAGCTCATCGCGGATCTAGCGACGCTGGGCGTTAAAGCCGAATACAAGTTGGACAGAGTCGATACCAAGGTAGTGCTCCGTACCAACGCGGAGTATGACTTGGTCGTCGTCTACCTGAGGACTTCCAAGGTGGAATTCTTCACCCACGACATTCCCGGTGAGAAACCGTTCAAGGTCGTCATCAGGGGCTATCAAACTTCGAACCGAAGTTTATCGAAGTTGAAATCAAAGCTGGCCCCAAGTGCCGTCTATTGGATGACATGAAGAGACGAGAATATGAAGGCGTATCCGGATTACCTTTTCTTGGTACACTTTCAAAAGGAAACGGTGACTCCGAACGCTCTGAAAGCCATCCGCTCCATCAATTCCATCGTCCGCTGGGAGCCATACGGTGGCGGCCATCGTGATGTGACTCAGTGCCAACGGTGTCTGAACTTCGGACACGGCACCCGCATTAAGCCACGCTGCGGCAAATGCGCTCAAGACCATGCCACCTCCGAATGTGCTGCGGATGAAGCTGTGGCGCCAAAATGCGCCAACTGTGGTGGTGCTCACCAAGGATCCGACAAACAGTGCCCTAAACGCGAGGATTTCAAGCGCATCCAAGCGTCCACCAACAATCAACCAGGACGAAGGAAGGATAAGGCCCCGGCTTTCAGGGCGGAGGACTTTCCGCCTCTTCACGGGTGCGATCCACCCCCCTCCCTCAAAAAACGTCTGGATCTTCTGCTGGACAAAGCTCTCGATCCCCCCTGGAGACAACCAACAGCTCAAACAAACAATCCCGATCTGTTCTCAGCGGATCATCAACATGACCGGTGCTCTACGTAAGTGCCGCGATAAGCCCAAACAGATCCAAATGCTCGGTAAGTTCATCATCCAGTATGGTGTCTAAACCACTAACAATCGCTACCTGGAACGCTTCCTCTGTGAGAGTTTAACAGATTGAGCTTACCGACTTCCTCCGCAAGTATAGCATCGACGTGGGTCTTCTAACCTAGACCCATCTAAAGTCCGGTGACAGCTTCTGGTTGTCTAAACACATCATTATCCGGCTTGATCGCACCAGCTCCAGCGGGAGTGGTGTAGCGGTCATCGTCAGAAAGGGAATGAAGTTCTGCACTCTGACAGATTTACACGAAGAGGCAGGCATTCCCAAAAATGTTAAATTTCCATATGTAGGGGATCGAGGGGCATTGTGCGCAGGTGAAACATAATAAGGCATCCTATGCGTTAGTCTTGAATTTCTAATTGTTCAAACAAATGAATTGGTAGTATCTTCAATATAATGTATATTCAATAAGACTTATAAATTGACAGAGGAATCAAGGTTATGCTAAGTATTAAATAAATAAATAAATATCCATATGATATTGAACCTGCTACCCACTAATTCGATTTAAACAATTAGAAATTTAAGGCTAAAGTACAAGATGTTCATTATGCCCCACATGTTCACTACATATTCCATTCCTACCCCTACTGTTACATACATATCTACACTGAGGCAAATAAACGTAAGAATTTCTAAAGGCTCGACTTATGAACAACACATATTAATTTCATAAGCGAGACTTGAAAGAGTTTCGTCTAACATGAGGTAGCTCTTACACGCCTATAACAATTGCATTATACCAAGCGTTGAAAGACGAGTGGTCAGCACAGAGGTCCCGTAATCTCAACTCCTATGGTTCAGTTCCAGTCAGCTCAGTTTTATTATTTTTAAGTCAAACCTAATTTTTCATAAGGCAAATCAATGAAATGTATATTGATTTCTTGTGATTAAAATTCATACGTAGTTCATACGGAATTCTTACGTTCTTTAGCTTCAGTGTACAGTAGTCAAGCACTGGTATCAACTTACAAAAAACAGTCTTAAAAATAACCATCAGGTCAAATTAAACAAATTCGGCATATTGAACAATTTTGATTTTATGAGGGTTCTGGAGACCATGATTTAGATTTATAGCATGATTTAAAACCTCGATAAAACTTGCAATGATACTTGTGATGTGTATGAGTGTTTTCATAACACTAAAAACTTTGCGTTTAGGTTCAAGTGTTCCTCGAAGCACTTCCAAAGTTATTAATTAAGAGCGTTCAATGCCAACCTATGAATACATAAATTTGTATATTATATAGCACAAGGACATCTCCTGGGAAGTCGATAAAATTTCCAGCCCGAAAGATTTTCTATGAACCAGATCGAGAATTGGTTGGATAATAGCGTGCCTAAACTGACTATAGTCAGTCTATAGGTAAATGTACATTTTTACTGCAGAGATATCACCAGTAAATTGTATGGGGGCACGACATTTTTCCCGAAATTTTTCCACATAACATTTTCACGACATTTACCACCTCTGCTGAGCCCACCAATTGTCCATGAGCTTCATAAATATAGGATTGTCTAAGTTTAAGTCAAAACTATTATTAATTTACGACTCGTGTCGTTTTTGTTGCCATTGAGGCTTCCTTGATGGACTCAATTGCAATAAACCACACCGGAGCAGCACGCTACATGTCGACAAAACAATACCATGTGCGTGCCAATAAGCAATTAACTTTTGTCGTCAATACCTACTCAGAGTTTTAATTTGCTTTATTCCTTGCAAGCTGGGGGAAAACAGATACGACAGTTCGGATGTTTATTCAAACTTCAACTTCTGTAAACAGTATCGATTTTGCTTCGGAGACGTTTTTTAACCTTGCTTCGTCTAGAATTAGGCATATGTCTTATCGACATTCTCAGGGTCAATGCTCATCAAGTTGCAATTCTAGCATTCCTGCATGCAAAATCGACGTTTCCCATTTGTTGTGAGTAATGACTAATTGGATTAGAAATATGGACAATGTAGACAAAAATAAATAAATAAATAAAAGCTTAAACATGCATGTTTTCATGGTAGGTGAGTAAATGATGTTAGTATGATGTGAATATTACGGAAAAGAATAATTAAATTAAACAAGAAAATTGATCTCACCTTCATCCGCTGTCAGGTCTGAAAACTTGATTCCACCACTGCAAATGGAAATGACAGTCGGAACCTTATCATTCAATTTATGTGCAAGATTCATTTGAAATACGATTATTTAAACAAATGTGAACATTGGAGCCTTAAATATGCAGAATTGATAAACAATAATCGAAACTGAACGACAAAATCTAACTAGGAGGGATTAAAATAGAGATCACTAAACTATTTACATTTTGCATTGAAGATGAAAAAGATACATGCCTTTATACGCACAAAGATAACAAATCTAACTGTATACTATGCATCCGCACTGCCGTAGTATTCGTAAGTGATGCCTTTGAAATCTTATGTTTATGCTCCACTTATGAATATTAGGGTAGCAAGGTGATCTCTACTTATTAATCCCTGTGATAGTATACACTGCAATAAGCTAACGGGTGACAACTAAAGTTTTCAATTATTCTCACTTCGGAAAGTGGTCTATGATCAAAAAGCCAGTGAAGCTAGAAACCTTCAATACTATTCAAATTGATGGTTCACATTTTTTTAATGTTTTACTTATTTTAGTTACTAGAATTCTAAATTACATTCAGACTAACCGGAAAACAAGTTACTTAACTACAAGCTGAAACTATGTTCATACAGTTATCACAAATAATTGAATGTTTTAGTTGCCACCTATTATCTTTCTAGTCACATTATCGCTACTTCATACAAATTTTCTCGAAATTCCAGTCTAGAAAACCAAGTCGATTCTTTTTCAAAAACGTTATGAAGCAGAGATATTGGACAGCATTTAATCATCACAAATAACTAGAAAAATGAAACTTTGCGATATATTCATTCTGATTTACAATTCTACTACTAATCATGTTCACAGGTATTATGAAATCGTACCTGAGGAGAACAGTGGCCGTTTCAGGCACTCGAAACACCTGTAAAAATTAACAAATCGAACAAAATATTCTATAGAACTCTCTATTGTTGCTTTCGTATCTACTCTACTTTCGAAACGGTGAATTATAAGAGATGTTGTATGTTGTAGGTATATCGTAGATTTTGCGATGTTTGATGCTGTGTTCGATTGTGTTTGCCTGGAAACAAACGTCATAGTTATTAACCAACTACGTTCAGACTATAGCTGATATCTTGACATCAAATTGCATATATATGATTTTCTGTGAAATTTTTTCGTATAAGCTTAGCAAACGAATGGCTGAAAGTCTCTTTAATAGTAACCTGAATAGTCTGAACGTACTATTACGTTGCATACATTTGAAATATAGCAATTTCAGAACTCTCAAACAGTTCACCCCAATGGGTCTGGGTTCAATGCCAGCCGAGGGCGGTGGGATTTTTCTGAGGCATAAAAATTTCTGGTCACGTCTTTCTTCGGAAGGGAAGTAAGGCCGTTGGTCCCGGCCCATGTGTGTGTGTTGAATATGTGCTACGCAGGTGTGTGGAAGGTGGGGGCACATTGCGCATCTCGAAACATTTTGTACGAACACTTGTATGAAAAAGTTTTTCGTTTCGAGATGCGCAATGCCGCCCCTGCCTTCCTTGCACATTCGATTGCCGTCATTGGATGGCAATCGATGTCCGTCGGTGATTGGCACTAGATTGCGGAACAGAGACCGACGTTAAATAAAGGAAAGCAAAAGAAGAAGAAGAACTACAAGTCAAGAACAAATTTTCATTACGTCGAAAGTAACAAAGGTAAACAAAGTCGAGCTATCAGTGTCAATCGATGCTCCTGCTATTACACTATATACTGTCCGAATATAGGATCACATCCTATTTTAAAATTTATTTACCACTAAAATTGCTTTTTGACGTAATCACCTCCGATCAAAATATTTTTCGATGAAGTTAAGTCACCCGATTTCTATGGAGATGCTGTTTGTCTTAAGTAAAAGCGCAGGGAAACCCGTTGAAAGTGTACGTTCGTCGTTTCGCTTTCTCATTATTAAAGTGAATAAATCGAACTGTTTGTTACTAAGATGATTTCGGTGGTCCTTAAATGATGAATGGGCTGCACGTAAGGAGACGTGATTGATAATTCTCCCGAATATTCTGGTAAATACACTTTGACTTAGGTAACATTAGGGGGCCACCAAACGACGTATAATAGCTTTTGACTCAAAAACCAGTATTTTTCAGTATTAAAGCTAGCGATCTGCTTTGTATGATTAAAACCCTGCTTAATATGTTAAACATTGCTATTGCTATCACTATGGGATTATATGTGTTTAATTCGAAATAGGAATAACTTTTCAGTCATCAATACAAATCTTTATTTTTCTCGGATCGGTGCGAATGTTACTTTCCATATAATGAAAATTTGCTCTTGAAGTATTGCATTCATTACTGACAATATTTTAGTAATTTTAGATGAAAAACTTTTCTTCGCATTGTTTAGTAAATTGTGGTATTTATAAGTTATACCAAGCACTTGTTTGACTATTTTCAGGTTCTATAATTCTAGAGTAACATTTGAAATGGGCCTATGTCCAAAACGTAAACAAACCAGAAAATGAATTTTAAATGTTGACCGCCATTATTCAATTCATATTTAAGAAGATTGAAGTATTTTAGGCATTTATATTGTTCGCAATAACAATAGTAACTGTATCTCAGTATACAACATCCAAAATATGCGAAAAGCTTTCAAAATTATATGAAAATCGATAACAATATAATTTCATAAATTAATAAGCCTTTTTTGTGATCTTTCAATGGATAGGCCCTTTTTGTTAAGCCGTTGTGCTTGTCATCATAAATGGTAGGCCCTTTGCTAAGCCTTTTCGCAACGTCAAATAAATTCAAAACAAATCATCGGCCCTGCCTCAAGCAGTAGGGCCTAGCTTTGGTTTGAAATTTTTCAATCATCGGCCCTTCTACGTCACTAGGCTTATCAATGAAATGAAATAAATGAATGGTTGGCCGCTTTAGCGTGCGGGCCTATTAATGAATCGAAAAATTTCGTTGATCGGCCGTTTCGAAAATCGAGTTATTTTTAATGATTTTTCTCGATTATGCGGAATTTTCCTACACGATTAGTAGCTATCAAGCAGTGCTAAGGAATGGTATCAAAACCCGATTTGTTTACGTTTTGGACATAGGCCCATTTCAAATGTTACTCGAGAATTGTTTTTGTCTACCAGAAGCTCCTTTATCGACATGAAATTTTTCACTTCTGAATGAATCTGGTTGCCGTTTACTCTGACGAAAAATAAATCACAAACAGTGCTGCTTGTTCGCAACATTTTCCCTTGGCGGGACTCTTATTATAACATCGACTCTGCTTTTTCTAGCTCTGTATTGATATGTGAGATGAATCAAGAGCACAATACACACTCACAGTAATCACAAAAACTGTTTTATGACTATAAAGTACGCATTTTTGAAAGAAAACGGGACTACCCATAAAATGACTAAAATTTTACACATTTATGTGTAATTGCTAGTACAAAAATGAATAAAATTTATGCATTTATGAGTAAGAGATACTCATAAAAGGTATTAAAAATACACATATTTTAGGTGTAGTCCCGTTTTAGCCGAATATGCATACTTTATAGTCAAAATTTAATCCTTTATAGTCATTTTTGCGTATTTAGCAGTTTCCGTACACAGCGAAAAAATACTACCCAAAATTAAAGTTCTTTTTAGTCAACATTGAGTTCAGCCTCTCACTTGCAATCTTTATGGTTTTCAAAACAGGAACGAGTGATTCGACCCAACGATATAGTTCAACCCAATAAGTTACTTTTGAGTAAATTGCATATT
Source organism: Ochlerotatus camptorhynchus (assembly GCF_037179485.1). Lineage (NCBI taxonomy): Eukaryota > Metazoa > Arthropoda > Insecta > Diptera > Culicidae > Ochlerotatus > Ochlerotatus camptorhynchus. The sequence continues at coordinate 2,604,016 of NW_027040636.1, read as the reverse complement.
CTCAAATTTACGTGAATTAAACTTAATTTTGGGTAGAATATACTTAAGAGTAGGTTATTTTGTTTGCTGGTGTTAAATGGAAACTACTAATTATGCGATTTACTCAAATTTGGGTTATTGGGCTGAACCCCGGAATTGAGGGAAAGTACTTAATTTTGGGTAGTTTTTCATCTGTGAATGATGTATAGACGAGTGCACGGATGGATTTTAGTTCACTCATTCGACAAAAAATGACACAACAGCGGGGCCCTGTTTACTAAAAATGAACACATGAATAATACTCACGTAACATTTGAAACCGGCCTATCAACTTTCGTACACAAAACTTGTTAAGCCTTTTTCGCGCGAACCGAATACGCCCACGCAAACTAACAACACCATCGGGTAGGGTAAATTATCCCCTTCCCGATAGTGCTCTTGGTTTGCGTGAGCGTACTTCAGTTCTGGTGAAAAGGACCTAGCCAGTTGTTTACAAAAGTTGATAGGCCCTTTTCAAATGTTACGCAAGCATTATTCATGTGTTTATTTTTAGTAAACAGGATCCCGCTGCTGTGTCAATTTTTGTTCAGTAGATGAACAAAAGTTCACCCGTGCACTCGTCTATTGACCAATGCACGGAATGAACTCACGAAAAAATTTGACTTTTGAGCGGTGCCGTGTTTACTAAAAATGAACACATGATGTAATGCTCGCGTAACTTTAGAATACCCACGCAAACCAAACCACTATCGGAAAGGGAACAGATCAACACGGATTCATAACTGGGCGTTCCACAACTACGAACCTGCTGTGCCTAACGTCTTACATCACAGACAGTTTGATTGCTCGGACCCAAACGGACGTTATCTACACAGATCTTACGGCAGCCTTCGATAAGCTGAACCACGAAATTGCGATCGCTAAGCTTGATAGACTAGGGATCGGTGGAAATCTTTTGAGATGGTTTCGTTCATACCTCACGGAGCGCCAATTGACAGTAACTTTGGGTACTTGTCGCTCAGCAAGCTTCTGCGCAAAGTCCGGTATACCTCAGGGCAGCCATCTGGGACCATTGGTATTTCTCCTCTACTTCGACGACGTTCACCATGTTATCACAGAGCCACGATTATCGTTTGCAGACGATCTGAAAGTTTTTCTGCGCATCAGCTCACTCGCCGACTGCCGTTCTCTCCAAAATCAGATTGACATCTTTGCTGACTGGTGTAGTCTAAACCGACTGGTGGTCAACCCAGCTAAGTGTACAGTTATTACTTTCTCACGCAAGAAACAACCGATTATTTTCAACTACAAACTACTAGGCACGACTATCGAACGGGTGCACTGCGTGAAAGACTTAGGCGTTTTTCTAGACTCAAAGCTGACATACTCACACCATATATCGTATGTCGTCGACAAAGCGTCCAGAACGCTTGGCTTTGTCTTCAAGATTACTAAGAACTTCACGGACATTTACTGCTTGAAATCGCTCTATTGCTCTCTCGTACGATCTACGTTGGAATACTGCTCTGCTGTCTGGAGCCCGAACTACAATAATGGGGCCGAGCGAATTGAATCTGTTCAACGACGTTTTCTTCGCTTCGCGCTCCGTAAGCTGCCTTGGAGATACCCACTTCGTCTTCCAAGCTACGAGAATCGCTGCCAATTGATCAATATCGAGCCCTTACGTATCCGAAGAGATGTTTTCAGAGCCTTAACCGTCGCCGATACTCTGCAAGGAAGAATTGACTGCGAAGCAATTCTGCAACAAGTGAACATTAATGTTCAACCTCGATCACTACGCAACAGTCTTATGCTGAGACTTCCACTTCTTCGAACTAATTATAGCATAGGGAGCGCTATTTACGGCTTGCAGCTAGTGTTCAACCGAGTAGCGTCGATGTTCGATTTCCACTTGACACGGAATATGCTTCGCCGAAGATTCTCTGCCTTTTTTGCTGACCGAAGGCGCTTGATACCCAACAGCTAAGTGTAAAATTTAAGACTTATAAATTTTTAGTAACTTGACAATGCTTTCCAAGTTATTTTCGTTTGTAACTGTAGTAACTGTAGTATATGTATGTCGTCTGTATAATCTGTATTTTTTACAACACATCATTGGGACTATTTCTAGTCTGTTGATGCAACCATAACAAATAAACAAATAAACAAATTCACCCTACCCGATGGTGTTGTTGGTTTGCATGGGCGTACTTTGGTTCGCGCGAAAAATGTCTAACAAGTTTTGTGTACATAAGTTGATAGGCCATTTTTAAATATTACGCGAGTATTATTCATGTGTTCATTTTTAGTAAACACGGCACCGCTCAAACGTCAAATTTGTTCATGCAGTTTATTCCGTGCATTGGTCAATACCGCAAATATGGACCAACAAAAAAAAAACATTAAATTTTTCGTAAAAAGTATTTTTTTTTTTCATTTGATATTTGGATCTTTGAAATTAGCCCAGTGGTTTAAAAGTTATTTTTTAAGTCATTTTTGAAAAAAAATGATTTTTTTTACCATTCTAACATGGAAATGGTCACCCTATTGACAAAAAAATACGACTCTAATATTTTGCGATGAGGGACATAACTATCAATTTTTACGAAATACTGAGAACCACTATATCGTTTTGCTATGGAATGGCTGTATATACAGCTGTATACACAACTGTAACTTAAAAAGTTTAGCTAGCTTGTACGGAAGAGCTATCAGCTTAGGTACCATCCCATCTGAATGTTTATAGACGTATTCTATGGCACGACTGTTAACTCAGAAACGTTTGCCAAAATACAAACGAACACAGCTTTTCACCGGAGAGATGTTCGGCAAAATGTTTGCGACTGCCGCAAACGAGTAAATCTCATGAAACTTGTTGTGATGATATACGAACACAAAAATAGAACAATTTACAATACGGACAACAGACTGAGCGAACATCTCATTTTGCTAAAGGAAAAATACCGCGCATCTCTTCTACATCCCGCTAGTACTAGGAACGATAAATACTTGAAATAACGGCAGTAGAGAAGATATTGGCACAACTCAGAGTTATTCTCATCATGATGTCAGCGTAAACTTACCTTCCACCCAAGGTTCTCGAAGAAGGTGCACAACCGCGCCTGACCGGTCGTTTTACCGCCGCAAGGCCCTGGAAGAAGATTGGCGAAAATAAAGAATGATTAATCCCCATTACTAAAGCAACAAATATTTCAAAATCACTAGATCCTGAGTAAGGTTGAACAAGATTCTTTTTTTATTATATATGTATTGTCTTTTACATAACGTTCCTGCAGACAACACAGGAATATGTTCAAGGGTAAAGCACAAATGCACAATAATTATCTATACATACATAGGTAATCTTTGTAGAACTTCGCAAGTCAATAAATGTAATACTGGGCAATGCAATTTTACAAACACACATGTTGCACATGGCCACTTGGTAATGAGCAGATGTTCATTCCTGCTATGCCTTTACCCGGGACAAACCAACGGTGTTCAGTAATGTAAAGCATCAGTCACATGAGAACTTTTCCATTTTCCATAAATAAAGCAATACCTACTCGTTGTGAGTCAGTTTACCTCACCACATTGAAAAGATTAAGATAAATATTGCGCACTTTACAACGCAAAATACACTGCTTACCTCCAGTCAGGACCAATTTATAAACCTTTTTCCCCTCTGCGGATCCTTCCATGGTGGTTTTCATTATCTTTAGGGGAGAACCGAAAGTGATAACGCGATTAACAATCGTATGTTTACGATATTCACAGATTTTTCACCAAAATAAAAACTCAGTCGTACACGTTGTGATGAAGCCTACGAAGTGGTCTACTCGCTGTTGGTTGCTGATTTTAACGATGGATGGTTTTCCTGATGCTGTTTGATTACCGGAGATTCGTTTTCACGGTTCTCAGAAGCGATGTTTGATGTTACTACTTCCTAGCTTGCTTAACCAAACTTAACACAATTCGAACACTACTTTACACTGTTGAGGATTGATTTAATTATCAAATAACTTGGTATATATACATTTTTGCAGATTTATTTTTAGGTATTTTTTTCATGAGAAAAACGTGTCCAATCCATGCGACTTTTCACTGCCAAATGAGACCGAGTTGTCAAACACCGAACCGAACTGGCGGCAGCATCGATTTTTTATTATTTTCATTTGATGAGTCAACGTTGGCACTCTTGCACAGTAGATGCTTCGAGTGCATGTCCGCTCATTTCATTTAAAAACAGTAAATTTTTGAAAAGTTATTTATTTGGGTTTTTATTTTTGAATCTACGATATTTAATATGGGTTTTTGTACAAAACTCAGATTTATTAAATAAACTTACTTTTTCTTATTTGGCTGGGACTTTTCGGCGACTTTCAACTTAGACTGTGTTCCATTTGGTGAATTTTAACTTAAATTTTACATATCGAAAATAAATTAAAATGTTCGAAAATCCTTCTGTTGTTGATCGGCCAATTTTCGTGCAGGTGTTTGTCAATGTTGTTTGGTGGAATATCATGTTCCATCTGTCAAATGTCACCAAATGGATCAAAGCCATAGTGTTCGTTAAGCAATTCCACAGTTGTTAATTGACAAATCCAAGTTTCAATCGACCACCGTGACGCTGCAATCGTAGGGGTGATAAGTCCGAAATAATGTGTCAAACTAAATACATTTTTGAAATTTCATCCAAAAAACTATTATTTTCTATTTATTCTAGCGAGTTTCTGTGGAAGTTAAAACATGATCCGAGCAAAAAAGTAGTACTCGTAATAATGGTACATAATGCTAAATTTTATCGTGCTTTGTTTCGAAAATATCTTCCAAATAAACAAACATCATCCAAATCACCCGATTCGCCAACCGACTAAATCTATTGCCACTTGTAATTAATTTTAGTTGGTGTATTAATCAGCAGATTAAATCGTTTTTCGTTTGATGATACACCGAGCAATCGGCCTATTTAATAGTTTTTCGTCGATGGATTTAGTCGGCCGACTTCGTCTTCTGTTTAATCGGCAGATGATTTCAAACCTTAACATGTTTTCTGTAATTTATAAGTCTTATAGTAGCTTTTTATTTAGGGACAATGTATTACAAAATAGTTTTATGCATTTTGTACAAGATTAATCCATTCTAAATAGAAATTTGCATGAAATTACATTGAAATTAATCAATTTTGAAAAAAATCTATGAAATTATCAAGGGCTGTCACAAACTTATCACCGTCGGTTAGTGCTTATTCCTGCCACCTGGCGCGCAGGAGTTTAAGTTGGATTTCTCAATTGAGAGCTTTCGAAGCCTCTGTTAATAAGTTTACTGGCAAAATATAATTTATTTCTCAAGAACATATAAAAAAAAACAAAATCAAAGATACATGAAATTTCAATGATCCCATCGAGCAAATGCCTCGAAACGAAAAATATGTTCATAAGCCTTTTAAATATTTGATCCCCAATGCGCTTTTATCGAAATAATGGAGTGGAGTAAAAAAAAAATTTCTTTTAAGCTCTAGATAAAAAAAACAACTACACGTTTTGAAATTTAAATTTGTGTATGTTGAAATTCATGAAATTACTACCGAATAAATAGTAAAAAATTTTGTCAACAGCATTAAAACCCGAACAACCAATGAGCCGAAGAGCTACGTTTCATGGATTCTTTGAACGAATTTTAGAGGAATTCCCGCTTCCAGTAAGCTACTTTTCGATTTTCGAACGATACTGGGACTGTAATGCTGCAGAGCTTCCCAGCATATTTCACTTAGTTTCGGAATAGTCATCCAAGTTTTATACACAACATTGGTTCGGACGTTATTGTTGAAGCTAAATTTTATGCCACCAAAGATGTACATGCACCCAGCAATGCTAGCGGCTGCGTCGTGAAAGAATAGTGGATAAGGTAACCCCGACTTTTGCATCAGGCGCCACTCAAATGTGGAGAGATTCAATTTCCAAATGTCCTTATAATATGATCGACCATCATATCCGCCAGCAACCACAACCTCCATTCCGTTATCAGTCTGATACTGAACACAAGAGTGACACTTTCTAGCCGCCGGGACACCCGGGCGAGGGAGATTGGTGTCGGGCTTAGTTTCTGTGTATGTCCACACGTTTCTTTTCAAATGATACGTCGGAATGGACGATAAGCTGAAAGCCGACTCGCTTGTTCCTCCACCAATAATGTAAATCCTTTCCCCGTCGAAGGCAAGCTCGTGCCGATACCTTCCAGGGGGATCATCACCAATATCCTGTCGACAAGCATAGGCACATTCCCATGTTTTAGATGCAACATTCAACCTGAAATAAACTCACATTTATGTCTACCTATCACATCAACACAACTCACTACATTACCTATAAACATCACAGGTGTAGTTAAAGCCCTCGGTTCCTCCAATGGTGTAGAGAAAACCGTCATGATAAAGAATTGTCTGACCATACTGTGCAGGTGGGAGATCACCCTTGACGGCTATCTCAGTCATTTCCTTCGGTTTCCTTGCGGGCTGACAGACATACAATCGATTCGAACAATTTACACCGAACGGAAAACCTGTACCTCCGAAGAGCTAATTAAAAACAAATATTTCAGTAAATCATTGTTGCAAATCAGATGCTTCATTTCATTTACTATCAATGTATCTCCGTGCAAAATCATCGCGTTAGATGCTAGCTCCTGCGGTAGGTCATTGCTGGGATCCATGATTAATGTCCATTCATTTTTTAATAAATCATACTTCCACAACTCTTGAAACAACGAAGAAGCATCATCGTCATCGTTAACCACTGCCATATTCGGATTGAATCCCCCAAAGCAATAGAGCGCTGAATCGCTACAAACGATCCTGTGACCGCTTCTGGCGTACGGCTTGGACTTTTCGTGTCCAGTGTTTGTGTTGCTTCTATGTTTGATCTGCTTCACTTCAAAAGGCCGAAATCTATATCCATCGTGAGCTTCAGCAGTAGAATTGTTTTCCCCACTCATGTCCTCGGCACTTACATCAACGACCTCGCGAAGGTGTCGAAGTCTGGGCACGTTGAAAAACTTGTTCAAGACGTCCAATATACGAGCAAAAACTTTGTATACCAATAAAATGAAAATTCTCATTACTTCCGCGTCAACAGTACGCTATGATAACATTTCCTGACAATTTAACTTTGCTTACTATTTATAGGGCGAGTATTATAAAGTAACGCGAAAAATTGAATTGAAATCCCAAAAATATATGTATTTTCCAAAACGACTGAAAAGATCCAAGAAGAGTGAAAATATACTGACACGGACGATTGACGTTTTTAACTGAGATTATTTTGACCGTTTGACGTTTTGTTCACAGTAAAAATGTCCTAATCCGGAAATTATCTTATTCCAGTACAGCCCTGAATTTTTATGGCATGAAAAGAGTCTGTGTTCGATTTAGGCTCTGAACCATTTTGGTGGATTATTTTAACTTTTAGTTAAAATTTGACAAATTGAAAGTTACACAGCAAAAAAGTTGTTGAATATTACATCGAAACTGCTGCAACCAGGTCAATCCATCGATTGTGTAATATCACATTGTACGATGTACATCGATTTTACGAACAAAATTACATCCATTGATGTAATATTGCATCTGCTTTTTGCTATTAGATCCGAGGGGGACGACTCTATCTACGATGCAGGAAAGATTGTGTTTTGCTGTGGCTAGCTGAGAGCACGCTGAGTAGATAGAAAGAAGATTGACGACGATTCTGAAGATTTCCTGCAAAAAGATGATGCGCGATGCAAGTAGATGCGAGAAATGAAAGAAGATTTTTCGAAGATTGATTCCCTAGTGTGAGATTTGTTGAGCATCTAGACTTGAGATTTAGATGTGTCGCCCCCCTCGATTAGATCATTATTTCATTCATCAGCTTGAATTACGTTGATCGTTATTACATTTTTTTGCTGTGTATCGATGAACCCTGCTATCCGAGCTTTGTTATTTCTGACAGACAAGAAGTTAAATTTTGACAACCATGGGTTGAAAACCGGTCGATCGACAGCACGGAGATATTCGAACATAGAAAATTACTTTTGAAATGTCACCATTTGGTGAATAATTCAGGCATAACATTTGATAACGGCACAAAAGCATTTGTAAACAAACTTTCTAAGGCCCTTTACACGCGAACCAAAATACGCCCACGCAAACCAACAACATCATCGAATAGGGGCAACTATCACCTTTTCGAAAGTGGTATTGGTTTGCGTGGGCGTGCTTTGGTTCGCGTGTAAAGGGCCTTAGAAAGTTTGTTTACAAATGCTTTTGTGCCGTTATCAAATGTTATGCCTGAATTTTCCCTTAAATTTGACAGATGGAAAATTTTCAAATAAACCTGCTATTTGAGCAGACTTATTTTTGATAGATCAGGACTCAATTTTGACAAACACCTTTTCGAATATCGGACGATCAGCAAGAGAGGGATTTTCGAATTTTTCTATAATTTATTTCGAAGTGTCAAATTTAAGTGAATATTCACCAAATGGAACACAGCCCTGGAGGGCTTTAGTTTTAACGTACAAACTATTTCAAAATTACCCAAATTTCGGTAGAATCCACCCAGATCGGTCAAAACTAAACCTACCCAAAAATGGGTAAACTATGTTGGGAGTGACAAATTGACAAATGAACAAAGTTGATCGGATTCTTGTTGATGTTGTCCATTTGCAAATATATTATATTAACAATATGATCCACTCTTTCGCTTTGCTGCCCGCATAAACGCGAACCATATCTTGACCTTACCGAAAATGGTTAAAAATTGTTTATAATCCTTGCTAAACTTTAACTGAAATGGTTATGGAACTTTACATGAACGTTTGTGTGATAAAGTTTTAACCTTATGTATTATGGTTTTTTGGAAGTGAACCTTACAAACAATGGGTTGTTAAGAACCATTACCATTTAAAATTTTAGTTTTCTCCATACATTTTCGGAAAGAGAACTATATTAGAACCTTTTTAATTATGATTTGAGAACTTTAATGGTAATGGTTATGGTATTCAGTAAGGTCCATGGATGGTTTTGTAACATCGATCAACTTTATGTGGAATATATCGCGAATAGGTTGCCTGTAAATTAATGATTACCAATTCGTGATATATTCCACGTAAAATTGACCGACAATACAAAACCATCCATGGACCTTACTGACTACCATAACCATTACCATTAAAATTCTCAAACCATAAGTAAAAAGGTTCTAATATAGTTTTCTTTCCGAAAATGTATGGAGAAAACAAGAATTTTGAATGGTAATGGTTCTTAACAACCCATTATTTGTAAGGTTCACTTCCAAAAAACCATAATACATAAGGTTAAAACTTTATCACACAAACGTTCATGTAAAGTTCCATAACCATTTAAGTTAAAGTTTAGGAAGGATTATAAACAATTTTTAACCATTTTCGGTAAGGTCAAGATATGGTTCGCGTTTATGCGGGTGGCGAACCGAATTTTTAGGGATGAAAGCACCTCTGTGGCCAAAAAGGCTACCAATGTATTTGTTTATCGTCACGAGGGGTAAACCAAATGAAAATTTGTTTAATATTTCACATGAATATATTTCAGCATTTAATTTTATTTGATGACAACCGTGAAATTTCAGATAAATTTTAAAGCAATATACACAATGTAATTATTGAAAATAATTTGACTCTTACTTTTGTAATAAGTGCTATATTGGCACCCCTCGATTGTAATTCAATGATTGTTGCTGACCTTTTTCAACGCTATATGGTGCGTGAAGCAATATTTTGCGGGTCGCCATTGCAACATTTGGAAACGGCATGAATGGATCATATTGTTAATATGATATATTTGCTATTTGCCACTCAATAAATAACCATAAAAGAGAGCTTAACGACGTGTTCGGGGTATCATTCAAACCATTTGTGGGATAGTTTACCCCAGCCCAGTGGCAGACACGTAGGCAACATGTTATACGGTGACAGCGGGCCCAGCACAGCAAAATAAATGATTTGAGTCCGGGACATGCTGCGTCAAACGCTGCTGTTGGTATAGGCCTTGTCACTGGCCTGGTTTACCCATACAGTTCGTTTATGGTATTTATTTATTAGCGTACACAGAAACAAAATCCATTGGCAAAAATACTATATTGATGGTTTAAATTAAATACTCACACCAATAGATTTGTGCAGAAACGAAATTCTTTAATTTTACTATTTTTTCTATCAAAACTACTATGCCGTTTGAGTAAGCATAGTAGTTTTGACAGAATGGTAGTAAATTTGATTATATTTTTAGTCAACTATACTTAAATCATGGTAGATTTAACGGCATTAAGCGTATAGTTATACTGAAAATAAGTGTTTTCTGCAAAATAGTATTCCTAACTATGGTTTTTGTTTCAGTGTAGGTTTAGTTTTGACCGATCTGGGTGGACTCTACCCAAATTTGGGAGATTTGAAATAGCGTGCATATTACGCTGCATCCCTGTGGTGTGCCATAATCAAAGTAATGCTATAAATAATAATTTCAAATATGTGTTTACGTCAAAATGTCATCCTCCATTTTTCGATTCGACAGCGGACTGGGCGTGTGCCTGGCAGAATGTTTGGTTTTCGAAAATAAAAATTCGATATATTTGCTGCATTTCTTCCGAACATTTGGCAAATTCATCCTTCAATGATGCAGCCTCTTATTTGCTACGCGTTTCTGTTAGCGTTTGCCGGTTTTATCTACGGTAAGTCCCTATTTTTCGTAATTTTCTGGTTGGCATAGATAAGTGTCGGTTTCCCAAACGGATAGCTGAAGGCTCTATAGGTACCATTATAGTTAGTAGCATTATTCTCTATTATTTAGCTAATTATTGTTTACTTTTGGTATGATGAGGAAAAATTATGTTATTATAATTTTTGGAAGTGATTAAATTATTTTTGTTAATGACACCTGTTTGAATCACATACTCAGTTGGGCGTCAGACGGTTTTATGTGCTAAGGTGTAGTGAAAAGTACATTCAATGTTACCACTACAAGCTTATACGTATATACATCATTGTTTATAAACAAAATGATGATTCACCTCAGGTGCATAGCTTTTTTCTTCTTTGGATTTGTCTTTGCAGACAGGTTAAGACCATGACTGGTCCATCTCGCCCTTCAGGTGGTTTGCAATTGATCATTAAATGGTTTAAATTTTTAGATGGTCAAGTTTTGAACCCACCACAGCATGCTTTTAGCGCTACTGTATATGGACGATCACATGTAAAATACTGTGGTAGCCACAGCATAGTTCTGTCAAAACCTCAGCATTTTCATTGAGCCATTAGCATTACGCTGATCAAATGTATCATTACATATTTCTTTCAGGTCAGCACAATTTTGATAATGTGGAGCTAGGAACGGAGATGGTATGGTGCGCCTCAAGTGAGGTAGAGATGTACAAGTGTCGTAACTTCACAGTTGCACTAGAGCGAGACCAGGCACTGTTTGACAATTACTTCCTAAATGTATCTTGTTACTTTGGTTTTGACCAGGACGAATGTATGCGACTTATAGATGAGGGCAAAGCACATGCAATGATGCTAGATGCCGGAGAAGTCTATACTGCCGGTCGACACCATTCGCTGGTTCCCATTATGCAAGAAGGGTATGACGGAGGATTTACGCAATATCATGCAGTCGCAGTTATTAAAAAAGACAGTCTGAGAGATGTTACTAACTTGAGACACCTAAAGGGAAAGAAAGCTTGCTTCGCCTGGGTTGGAAGTTACGCAGGCTGGATTGTTCCCATTTATACGGTAAGTTCATAAGATTGCTTTCACTAAAGATATTTTTCAGCAAAAATGGTCTATTCTAGTTGCAACGTGAGGGGGGTATGGACATAACAGATTGTAACAATCATGTTAAAACGGCTACTGACTATTTTGGCCCGTCTTGCGCTGTTAACGCTTTAGTAGACAAGTACAATCCAATTGGAGACAATTCGGACAAGTAAGGTAATGTGTATGCAAACTCAAAGCGTAAAATTAACGATCCTCTTTTTAGATTGTGTTCGCTTTGTACAGGAAAGGTTCCGGGCGGAAAGTGTACACCATCTGACCCTTACGCAGGCTTTGAGGGAGCTTTCCGTTGCTTGCTGGAAGCGGGAGATATTGCTTTCCTAAAACATACCACCGTAAATGAGATGGTAGAAAGTGATTTAATTCATGGTGTCACCGCCGACCAATTTGAGCTGCTCTGTAAGGATGGAACGAGGCAACCGGTATCCGAATATAGGCAATGTCATTGGGGAATGGCTCAATCCCATGCTTTAGTTGTGTCTTCTGCAAGAACAACTGCAGAACGACGTCGATACAAGAAATTTTTCACTCAAGCAGTTAATTTGTATTCAACGAAGTCGAAACGTTCGAATAGCACTCTGAACTCAGCGGATGATCGCCAGCGCAATCAAAATGATCGTTTCAACTCCAACAACCGATATGATAGCGGACGTTCCGATGATCGCTTCAATCGCTTCACAACAACCACAACAGAACGTTACAGTTATGGTGTTTACAACGATGATCGCAACTTTAGTGATCAAAATGAAACACAATTTTACGAAAAATTTAACTTGTTCGAGTCTAGACGATATGGCAAACAGCTTAATCTTATGTTCCAAGATACGGCTCGCTATCTTGCGCCTATCGAGGAAAACAATCAAAATTTCCAATATTATTTAGGAACTGGTCTAGATTACATCTACGGTGTCCGATCGTGTCCCGTCAGTCGAATGACTTTGTGTGTAACTTCTGAACCAGAGATGGAAAAATGTATAAAGATGAGAGTAAGTATTTTTTTTTACATTTGAATCATAGCAGTGGCAATAAACAGTATCTTCGATTCCAGACTGCGTTGAAAGCACAGCTCATAAAACCGGAAATGTTGTGCTTTAAGGCTCATTCTCATATAGACTGCATGCGTCATGTAAACTCAGGGCAAGCCGATGTAGTCGTCCTGGATGCCAGTGATGTCTATACCGGTGGTCTAAAGTATGATTTGCTCCCCTTCATGTCTGAAGTGTACGATCTCGGGCAACCCGAATACTACGTCGTAGCCGTTGCAAAGGAAGAAGATCCCGATACTGAACTGACGTACTTGAAGAACAAGTACACATGTCACTCGGGAATCAATACTGCCGCCGGGTGGATATACCCAATGGCATACCTGATTTCGAACGGATGGATTCGTCCATACGGCTGTGACAGTATTCGTGCAGCAGCCGAGTATTTCACCAAATCATGCGTTCCGGGAGCAATAAGTAATGAATACAATACAGGAGTGCCTTATGATAACTTGTGTGACTTGTGTCATGGAAGTAGTTTCCGTTACTGTCGACGAGATGCTTCCGAAGATTATTACGGTAATACCGGTGCCTTCCGTTGTCTGGTGGAAGGAGGAGGCCACGTAGCGTTTGTGCGGCATACAACTGTCGTTGAAAACACCGGAGGAAAGAAACGCGAGTGGTGGGCCAGAAATACGCTTCCAGATGACTTTGAGCTGCTCTGCCCTGACGGTACCCGTGCAGAGGTGAACGAGTATAGAAAGTGTAATTTGGGAAAAGTAAAAGCAAACGCTATCGTGACCAGAGGTGGTCACAACTATAACGCTACTCAACTGAATGCCTTCATCAATCTTTTAACCTACGCTCAGCAATTTTACGGCCGAAGGGATGCTGATGAATTTAGGTAAGTTATCATTATTATTGGCAGCCACTTACGTTCTACAATTTTCTATCGACGCATTCGCTCAGCATTCCTGATTCAGTTGAGAGGCTATAAAACGCAAATTACCCAAATTACATACTTGTATTACTTGGCAAGTTATAGATTGGATAACACTTCTTTTATCAATTATTCTAAAATTGACGAAAATATAGGATTGAAAGATAATTTCATAATTTTCTTATCTAAACATTACCATGTAGATTTTTTTCTAATCTACCCTATTAATTAACTTATTTACTTATTAATACGAAAGCTTCATCAGTCAGATAGCTTCTGCTGATTTGTAAGACTGAACAAGCCTTTTGTGTTTCTCGTCTTTTTGGGTGTTTTTTAGAGCTCTTGACTCTGTTTGCAATGTCGGTTTAATTATGGGATAAGCTTTTATGGGAAGTATTCAGCCAATGAGTATTATTCCTTCTTATTACCACCTGCTGCACACTGTTCCTGCTGAGCAGGAAATGTACTGAATGAATTTGTCTCAAGAACAAGTGATTCGTTTGCGGATCACAATATTCAGTGAACAATTTAATAAAAACTGTGATTAATTGCTTATAAATGATTTATTTATTTAATAGGTCGAATTCAGGGGCTACAACTTAGATATTTTACAGGAACCAGTATTTTTTCCGGGTTTTTGAATTGTTATAAAAGTCGGTAAAGATTCCAATGACCGTTATCCGGAAGCATGATTGTAATAAACAAATTTTATTTTCTATCATTAACCCTTTATAAGGCCGAGCGGACCAAGCATGCAATAAGCTCGTACTGCAATAAAGGATACTAGCGGTGCCGGTAGTGTAGTGGTAAGCGTGATTGCCTCTCACCCCAGCAGGCCTGGGTGCAATCCCAGTCAGAGCCGCCGGGCTAAGGTATAACATCTCTAATCACGCCTTCCTTCGGAAGGGAAGTAAAGCCGTTGGTCCCCGGTTCATGAGTTGATGGGTTGATAGGTAGGATCCAGGCCACCCGGGGGCAACTTGACAAGTCCAGTACATTTCCAGTGTACCCCGAAAATTTGGTGCTGGTGGTTCTGTCAAACTTACAAATTTCAGAAGTGTTATCTGAATAGGGCGAATGCGGAAATGACGTACAGTAAATAAAAAGTAATTTTAGAGATAATCTTATTGCATGTACATAATCAGTTAATGAATCTTTTTTTGTGAAGCCGCGTATGTCTTTGAGCAGAACAAAACCAAAAGCTTAAACATATGATTTGTAAAACGAAAATAAGTGATTGCCATCGAATGAATCGAAACAAATGAGAATTGAGCGTGGATACTTTCGATGTTTTCGACGCTATTGCTATTGTCGTCGATGATGAACAAATAAAGAATGGTTTTGCAGCGAGAAAGAGCGTACTAATTAAATGCAGCTAGTACTGCATAATATACAATTTGAGTTAATAGCTTAAAAGAGTACAACGTTAGTACAATCAACCGTATGAAACTAACGATTTAAAATTGGCTCACTACTTGACTAGCCTATCGGTTCCAAGTACATCTATAAGCGTACCCCATTCTAGTCGAATTTCAAGTACTACACTATGTTAGTGCATGGATATACGAAATGTTAGTTTTCACACAGCAAACTTGTTACTCACCGCGAATAAGGATCAATTTTTTATTTTTTTTTTTCACCCCGCAATATAAATATGGGGAAGTAAATTCATTTTATTGATACGGCTTTTGTCTTCATCGCACAGCTATGCTCAGGAACATTATTCTCAAGGCTGATAATATTCAAGAGCAAAATATAGAAGTGACCATAGTATATTTATTTCCATTTGATCATATAAGGAAGACCTCCATCAATCTGTTTCGATTAGTTTGGATTTATTTCATTTCACCACGAAAATCATAAATTCGCTCTTTTCATACGTCATTCTTGCTTGTTGTTTGACATCCATACATGGTGAAGCAAACATTTGGTTTCCCATAGAGAAATACCGTTGCGGCGGTGAAGGGCAGTCCCTTTGTTTACGTTGTGTGGCGACATCTACTATTTGCAAGTGGGTACGTGAAAC
This sequence comes from Ochlerotatus camptorhynchus, assembly GCF_037179485.1. Classification (NCBI taxonomy): domain Eukaryota; kingdom Metazoa; phylum Arthropoda; class Insecta; order Diptera; family Culicidae; genus Ochlerotatus; species Ochlerotatus camptorhynchus. The sequence continues at coordinate 2,588,250 of NW_027040636.1, read as the reverse complement.
AAATGTTATCTGTCACGTTGCCGGGGACTTGGATCCAGGTGTGGGAGTTGCCTCCCTGGCTTCGATAGCATTGGTGCTCAGCATGGATGACAAGATCGACGGAAAACAAATCAAGGAAAAAAAAAAGATACCGTTCACGTGGTGCAATAATCAAAAACAATTTATTTTTTAATAAAATAACCCAAAAAATTTGTATGAAAAAATTGGTTAAAATTTCGGATCTTCGTCAAAAAATTTCAAAGAGGTGTATTTTTTTCTGAGCGTGTATCAAAATTCCTGTAATGTTGACTATTGGTTGAAACAATATTCAAGGTTAATCTGTACTTTGATTGGTCTGTCGGCAGCATGAGCATTTGAGAAACTTTTTTCAAACTGCTATATTTTTAAGAACATGGTGGCGAATGAGCTGAATTATTAAACTTTTCTGACTGGATTAGTATGCATTCTTAAATAACGTCTTGTAAACCTATTGAGTGAATTCTTATAGTCTAGAGTAAAACTCATTTGAGCAAGTCAAGGCAAACAATGTCAATTGTCAATGACAATGCTGTCATTTGTAACGAAATTAAGTGACTTGAACCACACAATTACATGGAGCCGTTAATGCTAACAAGCATCTAGGTTCTGAACTGCTTGGATAACAATAATGTGACATAGACTGCACGAAATTACACTTTTTGTTACCAGGTGAATCTTTGTCATTGAGGAAAAAATAAATGAGATTTTGACGAAGATTTTTTTAAGGATCAAGTCTCAGTGACTATGTGAAGAAAATTTTTGTCAATATCGCGCGAAAGTCTGTCAATGACAATGACAAATCAAGCTGAACATTTCATTAGGTCGTAAGGAAAATTGACAGATTCTCTTCGTCGACTTTCTCTTTGTATTCCCACGGCCATGTAAAGACATTCCCAGGTATTTTCAGCACACAGGTCACTAAAAGAAGCTTTTATCAAGCATCTAATACTACAAACACAATAAGAAACGGTTATGTGCTCAAGTTATTAACGAAAGCGAAAGTCGACGAAGAGAATCGAATGTTACTTAAGACCTAATGCAATGTTCAGCTTGAAATCTCAGCACTGGTCACTCAAAATAATTCACACGTTATAGTTACGTGAAAATTCACATAGAGTCACTCTTTTACCTTTCCTGTCAATTTTACGTGACATGTGATACCACAAATGCATCAACGGAAATTCCCTTCGAAGTCGATAGATTTTTTAATAAAACGTAATGAAAACATAATTTGTTATCAAATTTTCGATTGACATTTTCATGCTGGACTTTCCTCGGGACATACCGTTCCGATTCAAATTTCGGACGATTCAAATTTCGGACACTTTCATTTTTAATTAAATATTACATCCAGTTAGAAACAAAGTAATAATGTTAGATGATCGTGGAGGGCACTAGTCAAAAAAATTTAAAATTTACAAGACATGTGGATCATATTCGACCGAGATAATCAACTTTTAAAAGTGTCCGAAATTTGAATCGGCACGGTATGTACTTCACAACAGTGCTGAGATTTGTCATTGTCATTGACAGACTTTTGCGCGATATTGACAAAATTGTTTTTCACATTGTCAATGATAGACTTGATCCTCAAAAAAATCTTTGTCAAAATCTCATTCATTTTTTCGTCAATGACAAAGATTCACCTGGTAACAGAAAGTGTAATTTCTTGCATTCTGAGTCACATAATTGTTATCCAAGCAGTTCAGGACGTAGATGCTTATTCACTTTAATGGCTCCATATAATTGTTTTGCTCTTGCCATTTAATTTAATTTCAAATTTAACTAATAAACAAATCAGCACATGTTCGTCACTGACAAAAATGCTACTGACAATTGACATGGTTTGCCTTGACGATGACTGTTAGCTCAAACGAGTGACCAAAGCAGAATTTTGAGTATCACCGTGTATTGTCGAAATTTTGCAGCACTGCTTCACAACATATTCTTGTAACTTACAACCCGAGCAAAGTCCAACATCAAAATGATAGCAAATACTAGGTGGAGTGAAAAGGAACCTCCAGAATGCGCTGCTACATGGTAACCAGCGTAATCACATTATTGTGTAAAATTTCACACATTTCGTGAAAAAAGGGGCCTACTCATAAAATGTGTAAACTGCGTGCCGTAGTCCGTTCATATTTATATATATATATATAGGAAGGCATGTCAAATTTCAATACGATACTGTCTTTAGTTTTGTTTTGACAGCTGATTGTTGTTGACGTGTGTGGCATCATGTTGAGTATGGATAAAAAGGATTTTCGTTCTCTCATAAAACATTATCTTTTGAGAGGCAAAACGGCGAAGGAAACAAAAGGAAAATTGGATAAATATTATGGGGCTAATGCTCCGTCAGATTACACCGTCAAATATTGGTTTTGAGAGTTTCGTGGTGGCCGCAACTCCACTACCGATCAAGTTCGCAGCGGGAGGCCCTGCGGTTACAGAGGACAATGTAAAAAAAAAAATACATGAAAAATGGTGTTGGCTGACCGAAAAGTGAAAGCAACAATCAATACGAAACTAACGATTTTAAATTGGCTCACCACTTTAGTAGCCTATTGGTCCCAAGCAAACGATTAACGTACCCTATTCTAGTTGAAATTCTATTACTACACTATGTTTGTTTTGATTCGCTATGAAAGTTTGACAGATAACATCAGGGGTGTGTGGATTCATGCAGAACATGCAGGGGTGAGTGAAATAGCTTGGGACTGCTTGGGACCGTTGTTCTGGTACTGAGTGAGCCAAAAATAATAATGATTTTCTTCGGGACCCAGTGGTCTTAGAGTTACCTCTATGGTGAAAGTGCGCGAGTTAGCAGATACCGCAAAGATTAGTACTGAGCGCACACGCCATATTTTGGGCGAGATTCTCACTCCTGTCAAAAAACACGAACGCGAGAGCATTTCGAAAGAGTGTTTGGACTTGCTGATGCGGAATCGGACGGACTTTTGGCGTCGATGGTAACTGTTGATGAAACCTGGATCCACTACTACACCCCAGAGAACAGAATGAGTGCCCGGCAATGGACTGAAGCCGGCAAGAGTGCTCCGAAGCGGCCGAGGGAGGCTCGATGGGTCGATGCGTCGGTTTTCTGGGATTGTCATGGCATACTCTTCGTGGACTACCTCGAAAGAGGAAAAACCATCAATAGCGAGTATAACTTTGCATTATTGGAGCGATTGAAGGCCGAAATCGCTGCAAAACGGCCTCACATGAAGCGAAAAAAAAAATTGTTTTTGCAAGACAATGCGCCGGCGCACAAGAGCATCGCAATCATGGCTAAAATCAATTACTTACGGCTCCAATTGCTTCCGCATCCACCGTATTCGCCTGGTTTGGCTCCCTCAGACTATTATCATAGAGGTAACTCTAAGACTAGAAGGTCCCGAAGTCTTTTTGGCTCAGCTCTCTTCGGTCCCAAGCTACTCGATGCACTCCTCGAAACATAGGAAAATCCGGGGGGGACGACTCTATCTACGATGCAGAAAAGATTGTTTTTGGCTGTGGCTAGCTGCACGCACGCTAGATAGAAGGAAGATGTGTGTCGATTTTGAAGATTTCCTGCAATAAGATGAAGCGCGATGAAAGCAGATGCGAGAAATGAAAGATGATTTTTCGAAGATTGATTCGCTAGTGTGAGATTTTTTGAGCATCTAGAATTGGGATTTAGATGTGTCGCCCCCCTCGGGAAAATCTACGAACCCCTCATTTTATCTAGCAAACTTTCAAAGCGAATCAAAACAAACATAGTGTAGTACTAGAATTTCGACTAGAATGGGGTACGTTAATCGATTTGCTTGGAACCAATAGGCTAGTCAAGTAGTGAGCCAATTTAAAATCGTTAGTTTCCACCGATTGCTATTATCTCTTCCCTAATTTCAAACGATGGCTCATCAATAAAAAAAAATCAGTGGAGAAGTATTTTGCAGACCTTTTCGGACGGGATCATGAAGTTTGAGAATCGCTAGAATAAGTGTATCGAGCTAAAAGGGACTATATTGAATAAAAAAAAACATTTAAAAAAAATCATTCCCAATGAGGTTACTTTTCACCCCACGCAGTAGGAATAAAATTTTCTTAATTTGATTTCAGTTTGCGTACGATTGGCAATTTTGATAACAAATTTTGTTTTGATTTTGCTGTACCCTGGGCATTGGCATAACTTTGAGGATTGCTTAACTGCAACCAAGGTCCCAGGGCTTGCCTGTATTTTTACATTTTGAAAGATGCATACTTGTGATGCCAGTTGTGATGCAGTGGACCAAACGTTCGTTGGAATTTAACTACTAGCCAAAATTAAATAATTGGGTTCTTTAATTTTGAAAAATGTATAGTTTTTAGACAACATCTGAAAGAGCTTCATTTTCGGAGCACAGCGATATTTTTTTCGAACCCACACACTTTTATCTCGATTTTTGAATCAAGATTTAAAGCAAAATAATAACTTCGCTGTTTGACACTAAACTAACAAACTGACAGCTCGCTCCCATACAAAGTGACACCGAGGGGCGCTAATACGGTGATTTTTTGCAAATGTAAAATAGTTCCAGTGTACCAAAATTGATGAAATTTTGGGTTTGGGTTCCATTTTTAATGCAGATCACGAATATGCATTTACCTCAATACCCTTAAAGAACCCAATTGTGTAGTTTATTGTTTATCACCATGATTGTTTTATTGTTGTTTTACATCAGCCTGATGAAGCCCCAATGATGTTAACCTTTATAGTAAAAAAATCATTCAAGCATGGTCATAACATAAAAGACTAAAGTGGTAATTTTTATACGATAGATGAGGAGATGAAAGTATAAAATTGATAGTTCCTTTTAGTGTACGGCAGTGTGAAAATTGCATATAGAGAATAGACAGCAAGCTAGGACAACTTTAGGAAGGTACAAATCGGTTTTATCATCTCTCTTTACCAAACTCTCCCTTTGGAGAGGGATGGTGAAGGGTGACCCAGAACTCAGTGATAATCGGCAAAACCTTTTTGACAGTTCAGTGGTACTGTTTACAAGCACTTAATCGTTTTTTCGAATTTATTTTTTTTTATTTTTGAATTTTAACTTGAAAATTGTTGCGGAAATTGCGCGGTGAAACGATGTTGCTCGAGGACATTGCAGAAGTGTGGTTTACATCTCATTGCAGTCTGAAAAATTATCGAGAAAATCTACCCAAGAAAAAATCGACTAAGTTAACGTAAACAGTACCACTGAACTGTCATCAGATTGAGGTTAACCCCGACGGTGTAAAACCTAGTTGGTAACAGGTTTGCTTTGTTTCAATTCAACTAGGTAAACGCTCCTATAGTTGCGGTACGTTAGAAGCGTTAGGTTCCTATAGTTGTGTATTGAGTCTCCATGCACAACTATAGGAACCTAACGCTTCTAACGTACCGCTACTATAGGAGCGTTTCCCCTAATTGTTTTGTTTTTGAGGAGCTTGTTTTGGTTATGCTTCCTCTCGGTAGAGTTGAAATTGTGCGCATTTTTTATCAAAACTAGAAATACTCAGAGGGAGAGATGGGCGGAGAAAACAAAATACAATTCGGCAGCAGGGATTTGTACCTAAATAATCTTGCAATCCTTGCTAGAAGCTAGCATTTCACATGACTTTTACTTTTGATTCGATTTACGTGCAAAATAGTAATTGAGTGCATGGCAATATTGTCCACATTTCTTTGTGCCAACTAAGATCAATTAATCAATAGAGTTAGAGTATTGTTTTTTTCTTCAAAAAACTAGTTGTATTTGAGAAGCACACTAAACATAAAGGTGATTGAATTTCTGTTCGATTGCAATACTCTCTAAATTAATCTAGGCTCAGATTTTGACAGTTCATTTGGCTCAAAACATTCCTTCCGCTTATCTCTCCTTCTGAGTATTTCTAATCAAAACAAGCACACCAAAATTAGTGATGTCCTATTTTTTAATTACTCGATTAACAACTAATCGATTAGTCTTTGTTCGATGTGATTTCTTTTTCTACCAATGAGAGTAAAACGGTGGGTGATGATCCTCTGGAGAAGTTAATGCTTATATCGACATGATAAAACCAATTTCAAATATTTTACTTTTCGGTTCGTTAATGAATGAAAATCAGCCATCCCTAGATTAATGAGGAAAGTCAATTCAAATATAAGGGCCGTTCATAAATAATGAGCCAATGTGAAAGAGTCCGGGTCTAATCACAAATTACGTCCCCATGGTAACTGAAAAAACCCGAGTTCTGACCGGTTGGTATGACTCAGTACTTGAAAATGAAACGAAAGCGAAACTTCAAAAAAATCCGTCGTTACCCTTTTTTAGATCACATGCTGTTCTTACATTAATATATAATTTGAAACCATCACTAGCATTTGGTTCGCGATATTTCTCTAGGGCGGATCCCTTAATTTTCATTAGGGCGCTCCTTTTGATATTTAATACTTCAAAATATACGGAAAAATCATAAGTTTCCTCCTGATAGTATCTAATAATACTACAGGAAATGAAATATTGACACTCCATAAGAGCAACATTGCCCCTATGCACCACTAGGGTGTAGGATACATAAGTAAGTAGAAGTATCATTGATACGTTATGTACATCCATCACTAGAGTATGTTTTGAAATACTTCCATAGGGTGGTAAAAAAAAAGCAAAAAACGTACATGTTTTGTATTATTCATTTAATGCTAGGATAAGCAATATTTACGTACTGCAACCAACAATATTTGTACATTTATAAGGTGATTTTTCGGTATTAAAAAACTCAAATTGATGATTTGGCGCCACCCCTAAATCATGTCCGATTGAGCCCGCATTTTGCACAGGGTCTTGTTTCGAGGTAATAAACATTTTGTATCTGGTCGGTTTTGGAAATTCAAGATGAACATTTTCATTGACACCCTAATAGCCATATCCACTCAACATCTAATGTTCTTGCTTTATATTTTCAGCTTCAGCTTGTTCTACTCAAATCCCCCATATCATGATCTGATCTTTTCGGATTCCACGAGAGAGCTGCGTCTTATACCCGGTGATAAACGTTGGTTTGATGCCTATCTTGGTGCAGACTTCTTGCGGGCTCGCCGTATCACCGATTGCCATGCAGGTGCGAGTTCTTTAAAGTTCAACGCATTGAATGTGGTTTTACTAGCACTAGTATTAGTTTTCAAAATAATCGTGTAGATAGTTTACGATGTAGTAATTGTTAAGTATTAATCGATATTCCGTCCGTAGGATTAATATGTACAAACTCGAATAACACCATCCGTCCTAGTTTTATAAAATTTACTAAACCATTAAACTTTCGCATGTTGTATTTTTGAAGTCTGTTGAAGATTGCGCTAAAACATGTTCTCCAAATTGTTATCTGCAGCAAACAAGTGAACCATCCAAACTTTTAGAGACGTAACGACAAGATATACTCGGGCCACAGTAGAGTTACAGTTTTATTAGGTATAGGTACAATTTGAAAATTTATGTAGCAATAAAATATAATGTTCAGAATCTAGTGCCGTAAGTGAAAGAAATTCATATATTATTTGACAGGCGACAGGAGTTAAGCATTTGTGATTCTGAACGCAAAAATGAATAATGATATTTTACATAAAAAAGTCTTTTCATAAATGATGACAGCCGATGACTAATTATTACCACACGATACATTCACGATTCTATAACATTCCCCAGAAAAGCATTGCCCAGAATGAACCATTCCCCAGAAAAGTATGACATGTATTAGATTGACTATTTTTGTTTATTATAGTCAGTCCTGGAATCACTCCTTACTATTGATGATACACTCCGTTTCCTTTTATGGATCTTATATTTATCAATTCCAAACCATTTTTTAGCTCTTTAGAAACCTTCAACAACCTTCAAGTTTTCAAGCACTTCGTACATCATTTAAAAAGTCAAAGGGTATATTATGCAATCCAATTCAACCAGTCGGAAACTGTTTAACCTTATCGAAGAATTGATCGATCTGAGTTGAAGAATTTCTCGTGATGGATTAAAAAATCGGTGCATGAACGTTGAACTACCGATTACAAATTTATAACATTATTCCACACGTTATTATCCCGAATGGGCATTATCCCGAATCCCTTGCGAAAAACTATTGATTATATATTTTCCTTACATATTAAAATAAGGGAATATTCCCTTCTTTATCGTTTATCCAGAGAATTAATTATTTCATTGTCTTATATTTTAAAAGAAGGGAAATTTCCTTGATCCAGTAAGAAAGTTTTTTCTCTTCTTTTTATATACGCCAAAGAAGATTCTAGGTGTGACTATAATAAACAAAAATAGTCACTCTAAACAATGGCATACTTTTCTGGGGAATGTTATAGAATCCTACACTAGAACTACTATTTATTTTCTTCTCTTTATCTCTACAAATTCTGCTTCTGCTGCTGCGCTCGATCGGAAAATAAGTCCCCCTTATTCTGCGAGTCACGTGACTCTCTCTCACCGGTGAGGTGACAATAGTCACCTCGTGTGAGGTGACTCTCCATTTGATTTACATGGAGAGTCACCTCACACGAGGTGACAATTGTCACCTCACCGGCGACAGAGAGTCACGTGACTCGCAGAATAAGGGGGAGTGTCTTCTTGCTATTGCTCAAAACCCCACCAAACGATAGCTTGGCTTACCAACAATTTGTAACTTTTTAACAAAATGAATGATACACATTCGAAGTTATGATCCAGAATTCAACCTTGGTACAAACATTTAATTTTTTTGCACAAATCCTTTAAAAAAAAGTGAGACAAAGCACGTGTTGTGCTTAGCAGGACGGAAATCAGATCGAAATGGAAAATGGTTTTTGTAATATTAAAACAATAAAATGCTCCATAAACCTTAGAAAAATGCTCATTTAGTGCGTAGGAACTCAGATTCACTGTCCTACATAAGTTTTTTAGTCAGAGGAGCGGACGCCGTACTCTAACAGAACTTATCGATCTATCCTCTTCAGAACTTTCTCTAGCTAATAAATTATCGCACTTAAGGGGAAGCTCACCGGCCCAAAAATAAAAAAATATTTTCGGTACGTTTTTATTTTTCTAAAAATATTGGGAAAAATTATCAAAAATTCAAGAAAATCAGTTTCTTTCTTAGATTTTTGTCAAAAATTACATGCAAAAAAATTTTTTCTATCCCATCATGAAAAAAAATTGGACTCTCAGAAAAACCGAAAAGTTGATGTTTTGTGGTTTTTTGAGTCCAACTTTATGACATAATGACTTATAAAAAATGTTTTTGCACGTGAATTTTCTTTGAAAAATTAAAAAATATGTGATTTTCTTAGAATTTTGATATCTTTTTCCAATATTTTTAGAAAAATCAAAACGTAATTATTTTTTTCGGAGCGGTGAGCTTCCCCTTAAGGGAGGAAATACAAGTAAAATTTTTTTTTATCGATTTTTTATATTTTACTTTAAAAAATATTAAAAAATGCTACGAGCACGAGGAAGGAGTGATCTATGGCCCCGGTATCGCCGATTAACCGTAAGTTCCAGAAATCATTTTTTTACACAACCCAAAACTTTAAACGCGTTTTTCTCGAAACGGTGTTTTCCAAATTGGCGGGAAAGATAACTGAAAAAGTTCTCATCCAAATGACTTGAAACCTGGCGCATCTTAGGGATGGTCCATTAATTATGTCACGCAAATTTGGCCCATTTTCAACCCCCTCTCCCCCCTTTGTCACATTTTTTGTGTGAACCTTAATTTTTTTTTTGTATGGCTCGTCACAGTTTTCAAAACCCCCCTCCCCCCTTAATGTGTGACATAATTAATTCACGACCCCTAAAAGGAAATAGATTTTTACTCTATGTGAACCACTGATATCATGACAAAATTCATATCTACAGACCTAGTTCGTGAACATTTTCAGGATGTGAGTTTTTCTCATCAAAAAGTATCAAATTTGCTTTCATGCGCATAACTTCGGCCTGAATTACTTAATTCTAATATTTTAGCTTGTAATCTGCTGTGCTTTATCTAGAATTATGTTTGGTTTGCAAAAATATAGTGATACTCGCCGACAAAAAATTAGGGTCTGGTGCGTTTGGTATAATGGGCGCTTGGCATAACGAACATTGGCATAATCTCGCTGTGATTCGACATATTTTTAAAACCAAGAGTATGACTATTCCTTCATTTTCATTCACGAGATAAACTAGCCTACGGCTAAAAATCTCAAAAATAAAGTAAAAAAAAAAATCCTTCATTTAATTGCTGCTCGTTCTTCCTCAAAAACCAAACTGTACTTCTATGGTATTTCAGGAATCGCACAATGCATGAATATTCAAAGAAGGGAGTTTCCTTCTTTGTTAAAAATATTCTAAGAAAAGAACATTATCTTCCTTATCAAAGAAGGGAATACTTGCTTCTTTATTAAATATTCGAAGCACGAAATATGTTTACGAGTCAAAGAATAGGAGTAATCTTTGGTTGTAAATTAACTTTTCTAACCTGCTAAGTTTCCGTTATGCCAAACGTCTTTATACTGAATGTACCAGACTCCAAAAAATATGCTTGGTCTCAATGCCCATTCAACCAATTCAAATATTTTCAGTATAATTATTCCCTTTGAATATTTTCAAAATATAACTTTCATATGAATAAAAACAAAAAGTATTGCTTCAGAACCAGCACCAATTCACTATAGGGAACAGATTCTACTGGATATAATTGAACCGGTATTCTTAGAAATAACATGCAATAATTTTGTTTTGGGATCCGATGCAACCCATGTTGAATCAGGTGGAACAATACCATCGGTTTAGCTCGGTTTGGTTACACATGGATCAATAATTGAGTGGCATGATCTTCGAGTCAATAACTATACCTTGATACTGATCATCATCAATAAATAATTTTCAGGTCTGCCTAAAGTGGAAAAAAAACAGTGAAATTTCAAATATTTTTTTCTAAATTTTTAAATTGTTTTTTTTTTTTGGGTTTTAGATGTTCACATAGAACAAAAATCTTTTCTGAATAAGGTCTAATTGATAAAAGTAAGTTTTGTCCATTTTTCAGGTCTCTCGAACGTCCGCCAATTACCAATCCCCACCGGAGACGACCTCCTTCCGATGTGACCGCAAGGAGCCACAGAAGTCACACACCAATGAAAAAAATCTCAAATGTAGAGGAAGATTTAAGCAATTTAATGCTAAAAACGTTTGCGTTGTTTCATTCGCTCACAAAAAAAAAATCCGAAAATCGTCGAGTTTTTGACGTGTTACTTGTATTTCCCCTCTCGTTGTTGATATTAGTATAGCATTTTCCTCCCAACTCATAAAATTGAAGCCGTTGATTAACGATTTAACGAAAATGAGCCCACCACTGTTGAATATATATTGTATCATACCTAACTCCTAATCAACAATTTTTCAAAATGGATTCTGGGTAATAATTGCAGGGGTGGCTAGTGTACCATTCTAGGTTGTTGTCGCTCGGGATAGTGGCATTTGGAGTAATGTCAATGTTCGGACTGGGAGGGAACTTTCCCTTTCGGTAGTGGACTGTATCGGCAGGGTGGTGGAGGAAGCAAGCGTCGATCGGAAATCAACTCGTAAGGGCTCTGAAAAGAGCTGGTGGGTTCGACGCTGCTCCAAACCAGGGATGTGTGCAAAATAAACTTGAAAGGGACGGCTACGCTAACAACTGTTTATTCTCTCCTCTTTCTCTTTACAAATTCTGCTTCTACTGCTGCTGATGTTTGCTGGTGCTTGGTCGGAAAAGAACTCTTGTTTGCACGGTGATGCATGCCTCTTTTAAAGCGGCGAGCGTTGATGTGGTCGTCGCTGATTGGTGGATGTTGTAGCCTATTGATGGTCTCGTTCTTCGCTGCTTGTTGGTTGTGTTCGTATCAGTTGACTTTCGGCGGAGACGGAACATACTCCCCCGGTTGAGGTAACTCAACGATTAACAACGATTGTCTAGAATTGCTGATTGGACGTCGGTATCTAGAACTTCCTGCAACGGTTGTGATGCGACCCAACTTCCAGTGGGGCTGATTTTTTGATGGTAGTGGAACAACCAGGGTTTCACGGATGATCGGCATGGTTCGTAGGTTCTTCTTCCTGTGTAGTAGGGTAATTTCTGGGTGGGTACTTTGGAAAATAGTACAATTATCCGAATGCTGCTGCTGCTTCCTCGTTGTCCAATGAAACGCTTGAAGAATGCCAGGAAGGCATCGGTGCTCAGATCGTATAACGCTTCCAGGCCATCAGTGTAGATCGGATGAAGGTTTGCCAATTTCTTGCAAGCGTCGTGGGCAACAACTCGCTGAATGTCTTCCGCCAAATGGACAAACTGAACCACTTGGGTGATAGTTTCGGTTGCCTGGCGTGGTTGCGGGATGATTAAGGGCTGCTTTTTCTTCAGGTCGACTGGGTCATCTGGGTTGACGATAACTGCTTTCAGTGCAGGTTGCATCTGGTCTGGAACATTTTCGGGTAGTTCGATGTTGTACCTTTCTCTCTGGAGGAACTCAGGACCACTCCACCAAGACACGATATCGGTTTGTTTCTGGATCACAGCGTTTCGGTTTCTTCCGAATGACTGTAGTTGGTTGAGCGGTTTGTTGATCCAGGCCAGCACTATCGTACTTTCGCACCATAGCACAATTTCTCGGAACTCCATATCCAGGACTGGTAATACCTTCTGTACTAACCGGGTTAGCAGGTGAGCGGCGCAAAGTAGTGTTCTCAGTCTGAGCTTGCTGGCTCGATGTCGAATAGAAAGATCCTGTGGCGGTGGCTCCTCAGGCTTTGGTATTGGAACGATATCAATGGAATCACGATAGGGCATCTTCGGTACAGGATTAGCTGAGCTTGGCTTGTCAGGTGGATCTCTTATTTGTTGTTTCTCAGATGTCGGTAACGGAGCGAGTGCACTTGGCTCCAGAACTGGCCTTGAGTGAATTCCAGCTGACATCGGGACCGGCTTGAACATCGGACAGTTTTCGGTTGGCATCAGATACCGCTTGAACACTGGATACTTTTCCATTGGCTTCGGGTACCGCATGAATACCGAACGGTTTCCAGTAGACATCGGAAACATCTTGAACACGGGCCGGGTTCCGGCAGACATCGGGAATAGCTTTAGCACCTGATGATTTCGAGTTGGCATCGGAAAATACAACACCGAATGGTCTCCTGTTGACATCGGTAACGGCTTGTTCACCGGATGGTTTCCAGGGGACATCAGAAACGGCTTGTTTACTTGATGAATTCTAAGGGTCATCGGGAATTGCTTGGACACCGGACGAGTTCCAGTGGACATCATGAAGGTCGTGACCACCAGACGGGTTCCAGTAGACATTTGGAACGGCTTGAACACCGGACGGGTTCCGGTGGACATCAGGAAAGGCTTGATTACCGCTTTGATTCCGGCGGACATCAGGAACGGCTTGGTGACCGGACGAGTTCCAATGGATATCATTAATGGCTTGACCACCGGACAGGTTGCAGTGGACATCAAGAATGGTTTGACCACCGGATTGGTTCCGGCGGACATCAGGAAAGGCTTGATCGCAGGCTGGATTCCGGCAGAGATCAGGAACGGCTTGACCACTGAATTGGTTTCGGTGGACATCGAGAACGGTTTGACCACCGGATTGGTTCCGGTGGACATCAGGAAAGGCTTGATTGCAGGCTGGATTCCGGTAGAGATCAGGAGCGGCTTGGCCACTGAATTGGTTTCGGTGGACATCGAGAACGGTTTGACCACCGGATTGGTCCCGGCGGACATCAGGAAAGGCTTGATCGCAGGCTGGATTCCGGCAGAGATCAGCAACGGCTTGGCCACTGAATTGGTTTCGGTGGACATCGAGAACGGTTTGACCACCGGATTGGTTCCGGCGGACATGGACAACGGTTTGACCACCGGATTGGTTGCGGCAGACATCAGGAAGGGCTTGATCACAGGCTGGATTCCGGTAGAGATCAGGAGCGGCTTGGCCACTGAATTGGTTTCGGTGGACATCGAGAACGGTTTGACCACCGGATTGGTCCCGGCGGACATCAGGAAAGGCTTGATCGCAGGCTGGATTCCGGCAGAGATCAGCAACGGCTTGGCCACTGAATTGGTTTCCGTGGACATCGAGAACGGTTTGACCACCGGATTGGTTCCGGCGGACATCGACAACGGTTTGACCACCGGATTGGTTGCGGCAGACATCAGGAAGGGCTTGATCACAGGCTGGATTCCGGTGGAGATCAGGAACGGCTTGGCCACCGGCTGGATTGCGGCGGACATCTGGAATGGCTTGACCACCGAATTGGTTTCGGCGGACATCGAGAATGGCTTGACCACCGAATTGGTTTCGGCGGACATCGATAATGGCTTGACCACCGGACGGATTCCGGTAGACATCACGAAGAGCTTAACCACCGGCTGGATTGCGGCGGACATCTGGAATGGCTTGACCACCGAATTGGTTTCGGCAGACATCGAGAATGGCTTGACCACCGAATTGGTTTCGGCAGACATCGAGAATGACTTGACCACCGGACGGATTCCAGCAGACATCGGGGACGGTTGGACCACCGGATAGGTTCTGGCGGCCCTCAGGAATGGCTTGATTACTGGAAGGATTCCGGTAGACATCGGGTAAGACATCAACACCGGATGGTTTCCGACGGGGATACAATTCAAGATCGGTCTGGTTCCAGTCGAGGTTAGGATTGTTTTCGGAACTTCACCAGCTGCGACGGACTTCGGTTCGATGGCTTGAAAGTCGTCTTGGAATAGCTTCGGATTGACTTCGGTTGTTTCGGGATGTTTAAACCGTTTCGGTTTTACATCCATGACTTGAGGTGAGTCCTTATTGACATGGCACTCGGTTGGTTCACTTGCCATGTTATTAGGCTTGACTTCTACGAACTTGGCTGAATTCTCGACGTAACGGTCCTCTGTCAATCCACGAGGAAGATAATTTGGCTTGCACGCAGAGTTGAGCTTAACATAGTCAGCTTCGGTTGGAACCTCATCTTCAATCGTACTTGTCAGCTTGGTTTCAGTATCGGCAGGATTACCGTACTCGGCCACACTGGCAGGTGGAGGTGAATCATCGACTAGCCGGACCTCGGTCGGTCCACAATGGGAGTTCAACGGCATAATTATGGGTTTCGCCTTCAAGAGTTCAGTTGGATTATCCACTTCAGTTGACTTCTTGATCGACTTCGTTTCGGTGGATTGATTCACAATCGTCTTCACATCGATGGTTTGGATCGGGTACGACATACGCTGCGGTGGCAACTTTATCGTCATTAACGTACATGGCAGTTCCATCGCGAGTGGAATCGGAACGGGCTGTTCCATCATTCGAGTCATTGGTTGATTTTGGACGATCCGAGCGTATGGTTTGCTTGTGGCCGGTGATGGTGTTCGGTGTTGGTGGTGCCTGATATCGGTAGTTGGAAAGGCAAGCAGCAATGTTTCCACCAGTATACAGGCCTCGGTGTAGAGATCATCGAAACGCAGGTAGTCCTCATCCTGCTCATCAAATCTCTCTGCAGAGATGGCGGTCATAATTCTGTTGTGCAACCATTGATACTCCTGGTAATACCGCTGGAGGTTCCTGGCGTGCCTGTTGCACAGCACCGGATGCATGGTGATATCGGTTTCTTGCACTTCCTTCAGGATTCGCGTTACCTTCGCCTCTACTAAGCCACGAAGTACGATCAACCTTTCCACATCGGTCATCTTTGGAACGCGTAGTAAACTATCACACGCATGCGATTCACTTTTCGGAATATTGTTTTTCGCGAACGCGCTCACTCATATGATTCACTTTTTTGTATACTTCGCACACGATGCTGTCATCGGCAGCAGCGGAAGTAGTTTTGTTTGTTTGGTACTTGGCTAGCGTAGCACGTCCGTTTCTTTCGGTGGGAAATCGGCTTCGTTCCAGTTGGCAGGAACATCTATGCGTAAACTTTCACGGCGAAAGCTTCTTGGCTCGTGATCCGGTTCGGATGGACCAAATTATGTTCGGACTGGGAGGGAACTTTCCCTTTTGGTAGTGGACTGTATCGGCAGGGTGGTGGAGGAAGCAAGCGTCGATCGGAAATCAACTCGTAAGGGCTCTGAAAAGAGCTGGTGGGTTCGACGCTGCTCCAAACCAGGGATGTGTGCAAAATAAACTTGAAAGGGACGGCTACGCTAACAACTGTTTATTCTCTCCTCTTTCTCTTTACAAATTCTGCTTCTACTGCTGCTGATGTTTGCTGGTGCTTGGTCGGAAAAGAACTCTTGTTTGCACGGTGATGCATGCCTCTTTTAAAGCGGCGAGCGTTGATGTGGTCGTCGCTGATTGGTGGATGTTGTAGCCTATTGATGGTCTCGTTCTTCGCTGCTTGTTGGTTGTGTTCGTATCAGTTGACTTTCGGCGGAGACGGAACAGTCAAAGTAAAAACAATAATTTTTCGGATGCATAAAATAACACTTTTACCTTATTTTGTGGATTACAGCGATATATGTTCATGACGTTATTATAATGTAGAGATTGAAATTAAACATTACATAATTTTACAGTTATCCGGTACATTTCATTTTTTTGTCTTTATTATTCGAAAACTCATGATTCTAATGCTTGACTCGTATAAAAATATATGATTCCCGTTATATTTGCTGTCATCGTGCTACTTTTGTTGTTTCATACGGACTGTAACTAGTTTGTTTCGGCTTACCTATCAGTAATTATTGTTTCTTTTTGTTGTTTACAATTTGTGTTTGCTTTGCTTTTGTGGACATAAATATTTACCGATCGATTGATTCGAAGTGATGTTAACGATAACTTCTCAGTGTTACGAATAATTTAACCTACGAACTAATCGATTTTCAAAAATATTACACGTATATATACAAGATTGGCGTAGTAAATTACAAAGTAAAAAGCGAAGAAAATTTAATTCCAGGCGGCTATTCGAGATTCAAATCCAAACGGAAACACTCCAAAATGCTGTCTATATCTGACAAATAAATATCAATCTATAAATAAATAATCGGTACAGAAAAATATTACTCTGGTCGCAAAAAAAAAACAAAACTACAATTTAGCCTCTTCCGATTCGTTAACTGGTACCGCGAAGGAAACGCAATTTACATATTCTGCTAGGAATAATAACCTAGATGATGTTGTATCCATTCACGTTTGATGCTGTTTCATCTTTGGTGGAAGACCGATACGTTAGTAGTAACGTTTCGATAAATCTGTTGCTCTTGCGATGACGCGTGTGTTTGTGAACTAAGGATATGCTTTTATCAATACCCTTATGCTTGGATCCTAGGATGTTACTAAAATCAGCCTTTATATTCCTTCTTTACTTCAATACTTAAAGCCAGGAATTGTTTGTAGACATCTCCCTCACTTCCATTGAGCTTAATATTATCATCAACGCAAACATTTGTCAATCTCTAAAATGTTAATGGACGACATTTACTGTATTTCCTCTTGATTTTCCTATTAGTCGATGTCCAATATAGTTAGCTTCCAATAAAGTATGGTTTATTCATTAATATGTAGAGTACACAAGCTTTTTTTCAGTACCACTGTTGATAATTGATATAGTTGTTGCTTTATTATTCATGGAATTTTGAATTGCTCCTAAAGGAGACTTCAATGTCAGTGCTTTAAGTTTTCATTTTTTTTAGAAGAAAATGATATTTTGTTTCTATTGTATACTTTTTTACACAGTATTCAGTTCTGTATATGTAGGTTAAAACTTGATATTTGTTTAAAAGTTTTGAAATGTAAATGAAAAATCGTTCCTTTGGTATAAATTTCGTGAGTATATATTGTTACTGTAAAATTTGTGCTCGTTTGAAGACACAATGAAGAATAAAACGAAAGCGTGCTTTTCAAATACGTACTTAACTTGAATGAAAGCTTTTCAAATATTACTCGTTGCGGTATAATCGCTTCCAAGTGCAGTAACCTCACTTATTGTTAAATCTGCCACTTCTTTACTAATCGTCTGTAGTGATATTCAGCAATCTAACTAATACAGCAATGATTGAACCAATACTAAATACACGTTAGTTATTAGATAACACTTCTAATATGTATAATCAACTTTTATTTATTCATGGTTACTATTTTGTTGGATTTTAATAAAAATATTTTGATTACAATCAGTTCTTTAAAGACTTCACCCATCCCGTTCAATTTTATTACGACGATACTCTTTCCTTCGACTAGCGAAAATAAATCAACAAATAATATAACTGTAAATTGAAATTAAAATCCCGCTGATTTCTCTTGTTCCGTTGGACGAAAAATGTGTTGTTATAAAGAGAGTGCCTGTTAACTGAAACAGATTGCTAGGGACATATCAATCTGCGAGCGTAAATCTGTGGCACTGATTTGATGAGCACACAGGATTTCTTCTTTCTTTATTCTCGAAAAAGTTGAATTTGGCTTGATTTGATCTGTCGATGGTGTTGTGCTCTGATTTAGTGGATTTTCGGTGCACTTCGGTCGTTAATCGTTCGATTGCGTTTCAGCGTTGCACCACGCTTGATTTGATCCATTAACGATTCGTGACATATCCGTGGGTCCGGCTGAAATGATGAAAAGGTGATGTTAAGAATATTGTTCAATTTATTTGTTCGTTTTTTTTTAAAAATATATTAAAGATTATTTCAAAATGGTAGTTTTTTAGTTCGAATTCTCTAGACCAGGAAGTACACTGGAGTCGCTTTTTACGCGGGTGATACGTCCCGCGTAAAAAAAAACCGCGTAAATTCCGGAATCCGCGTAAAAAAAAACCGCGTAAATTCCGAAATCCGCGTAAAAAAACCGAGTAAAAAAAAACCGCGTAAAAAGCGATGTACCGCGTAAATTCTGAAATCCGCGTAAAAAAAACCAAAATCCGCGTAAAAAAAAACCGCGTCAATTCCGGAATCCGCGTAAAAAAAAACCGCGTAAATTCCGAAATCCGCGTAAAAAAAAACCGCGTAAAAAGCGACTCCAGTGTAATGTCGTTTTCGTTTTTGCGTGTTACACTGCCGTACACCGAAATATTTCAGGGTGTAGATATAGGATGCACTTTTGTTTACAAACAAATGATGTTGAGCTGTCAAAGACTCGCTCTTATTCCTTTTTACACTACACCAGTGCTACACCGCAAAAACGAAAACGACATAAGATACAGAGCAAACGGGAGAGGAACTCTAGACTAACATATGAAAAGGGCGTAATTCCAAAATGACCATATCGAGAAAATCGCTTCTGAATTTTGTTGACCTAAAAATTAATCCTATTTCACGACTTTCCATTTTCTGGTTGATTTTATAAGCTTGACAGCGAATCCAAACACATAAAGCAACCAACGATACAGACAAAACGGTTGCTACGACTACCATGACAAACTCGCTCTGTAACAAAGCTCGATCCGAGTGGTAGAAGGATAATGATATATTGCTTGCCTGCTTTGTTGCAATATACACGGATGAGGACATAGCTTGATATGAATCGGGAAAAGACATAACAAAAAAATTCCCATTAACACACGTGTATCATCTTCGGCTTTACTTCGTGAAGCAGCTTGCCAACAATTTGCTCGTTTCCTTCTACCGCCCCGAATGAGTTGTGTCGCACGGGCTGCTTGTCATGAAAAAGTACAAAGAAGATTATATCATTATTGCTTTCCACTTCTGACATAGCGTCGGTTCGTTGATCGCTTGTCATTTTTTCTTGAAAAACTAAAAACTCAAAAAAAGTTTTCTTTGTTGTGAAATTGAGAAGAAAACATCATAGGCCCTGATAATTTTATACATGTTGTTACCCCCCAGATCTTCCACCCTTTGAACTGCCAACACTGGTGATACGCCGTCGAAGTACACCCTCGGGATTTTTTGTTTGTTGTTCCGCCTTGGTTCTTCGTTCGCAAATTTTGTGAGAGTGGAATTACGCCCGGAGATGTTTTGGTCTTCTTTTTGTTCGTTGTTTACACGTGAACTATCAATCGGATGCATTTCAAATGAATCGGGCGTGACTAGATATTACAGAATCAAAACATTTGGCATATTAAAACGATATAATTCGTAGTTCTGGTGCAAGACGTAACAACCAGATTCATCATAGAGTTGAAAGTTGGAAATACGCCATGTAAGAAGAAACATTTTTGATGATTTGAAGTGATATTTTCTTCTACTTTTTCGTGTTTATCGAGTAGTTTGTGAACTATTCTCTCTATATGTGGCAAAATATGGTTTGTTTACATTTTGGCTCTTCCGCCCCTTTCAAATGTTAGTCTAGAACTGAAGGCTAAATCACAAAAGGTCGAATCGCTATTAGGTTTTGCAGCGTAACGTCACAAATGAACTCTGTTAATCGGCTGAACCTTTTTGACAGTTCAGTGGTACGCGGGTAAACGATGTTGCTCGCGGACATTGCAAAAGTGTGGTTCCATCTCATTGCAGTCTAAACAATTATCGAGAAAATCTACCCAAAAAAAATGGACTAGGTCCACGTAAACAATACCACTGAACTGTCATCCGATTGAGGTTAACCCCAGCGGGGCAAAATCTTATATTAAAATTCGTGCCAAGACGCCATATTTAAAATACGTTAAACACTACCGTCATCTACTCACACGATCGCGTCGTATCATGAGCAAGAATACGAACCCACGTACAGTTTATATTGCCTTGGATTGCGTCTAACCTCGTTTGACAGGTCCGATCACCCGTTTAAAGTTCGAATCACTCCTTTGGCACACCAACACTCCAAGGACATAGATAACAAAACAGAGAAGATTCCTTCGCACACTACTACGAAGCAGTGAACCAGTTCCAACCCAGTGTGAAACCGAACTTTTTGTCAGTGCGAACCTGAACCTGAGGTAGGTTTAAAACGTTTGACGTTTGTTAGAAAACAAGCACAGCCGATCTTGATACCCGATCCAGGTTGGAACTGAATAATAAACAAATTCGCTATTAGTTATCAATTCAAGCTAAACCTAGAATAATATGTCAAAGTTTGTTATACAGTTCCAAAAAGTATGTTTTTATTGGAAATGCTAGTGCTAAAATGATAAAGAATAACATTTGATAACGGCACAAAAGCATTTGTAAACAAACTTTCTAAGGCGCTTTAAACGCGAACCAAACTACGCCCACGCAAACCAACATCATCGAATAGGGACAACTATCACCTTTCCGAAAATGGTATTGGTTTGCGTGGGTTCGTGTACTTTGGTTCGCGTGAAAGGGCCTTAGAAAGTTTGTTTATAAATGCTTTTGTGCCGTTATCAAATGTTATGCCTGAAATGGGCAAATATAGACAATTTCAATATAAGATCGGTACATTACATACTGGCAACAAGGCTGGTTGTGAAACTAGAACTGAGCAAGAGAAACTTTTCTGCACGGATTAAACAAATGGAAAAATCATAGAGGCTGCAAGCAGGCTGTTCTTTAGCCCCTAGAAAACGGTTAGTATTCGGGATGGAATTTACAGTGATTAACATGTGATCAATCATTTCACACACGTTAAAAAAAACAGCCTGATAGGCAGAGCTTGCGTTCCCATCATGAATCTGATGCAGAGTAGCTGGCTCGGACAGTGGAGAAAAGAAACGCGTGCGGTTCACAAGGGTGACAACTATGGAATGATCTTTATTCAGTTTTAGATTCGTAGCAGAGTGGTAGCAAAGTAGTGTGCGTGTCAGTGTGTGCGTTACATCGAGTGTGGATAACTGGGATAAATGAGATAAAATAAAATGTTGCACTCAAAGAAATTGTGTGGTTTAAATTGACAACGGTGCCACACGGTTGTGTAGCCCGTCAGAATCTTTATAATAATGTGCAAAACTTAGGAGTCTTAAGGGCCACCCACATTAGATCCGTTGGATGGATTAATCCAACTAACAATAGACTGCTGTGATGTCAGCCGAGCAGAGCGGTCGCAGGTTCTCGCCTGTGATAATTTGATAGAATTAGTTTTTTGGTTGTGATATTGTGAACCGGTGATCGCTGATGTGTTGATTTCATGAAAGACGAAACTATCAAAGTCAAGCGCTCGTTCAATCGTCCGCTACAGCGAAGCTTGAAAGAAAGACGAATGAAGCGACAACGGGAGAAAGAGATACAAGCGATTGAAAATGTGTTTGTAGAGGTTCTACAATGTTGCGAAGCTGTTTGATTTCAACAGAAAAAGAAAGCTAGCAGTCTTTTCATCACATCGATTTTGTCGATTGAAGCTGATATTGTGACGCCCTGATCATGAGTTGGTTTGGTGAATGCGTTCCAGTTGAGGGATGTTCTTATGATTATTTTTTCCATTGCTGTTGATTCAGGTTTACCACGCTTGGTGTGTTGCTCGGTTTGCGATTGTGTGCGAGCGTTTCGATGTTTGTGTTTAAGGAGGTAGTCTGGCGGCCCGAAAAATAGTCTTTGCTTAGGATTTTTTTTTTGGGCTAAATAAACATATGTTAAAAACGAAATACGTAGGTTTATTTATTCATGAATGTAGTTTGACGGCGATTTTTTTCGTTCCTCTCGTGACCGCTGCACCAGGTGCCGCCAGGCACTGCCCGCTGAATTTTTCTTAGCGGCGTGGGTTCCACTGCTCGCCCATGTGAACATAGAACAAACCATTTTTTCTTTTATTTTTAGATACATTTTCAATCTGCGTACGTAGGATTTTTTTCCGATACATCATGTTTCGAGAAAAACGCGTTTGAAGTTTTGAGACGTCGGAGTGCGGGCCAGGACTTACGTTTTTGCCTATTACTTTCTAACGGGATGTCGGACGGACTTCGGATAAAGATTCCCATAAATTAGACATTCCAAAAAAATTTTAAGCCAAAAAAAATCGATTTTTTTTTTAAGTTACGAAGTGTACTACCCCCTTAAGCATGATTTGTTTTGGGGGAGAGGATGAATGTCGCGATCACCATCGTGAATGTAGGCTTACCACTTTACGGATCGAAAATTTGGGCATAGTTGTCGCCGGTACGTAGACAATCGCGAGAAAGTTAATATGGTTGCATCGTTTACCTACCAGGCATAATAAGATCGCAGATATTAAAGTTCTGATCCAACGAACCTAAACTACCAACGAAATCTCTGGAGACGCAGAGGTAAACACGGTCCCCAAAATAGCAAAGGTTATTCTAATATTCCTTCACTAGTCCCACCTTATTGTAATGACGTGGCGCCGTTATTAATCTTTAAATATGGAGTCATTGAAATTTGTACATTGAGAATGCATAGTCACTCCCAGTCTCATTAAGTTGATCCAATGTGCAATTTCACTGATCCTTATCAATCACAGAGTAACAACCATTGATATGTGCAGTCAGTCTAAGCTAAGCTGAACAATATTTGTTCTACGGATGCTTTTGTTTTTAAGTCATGAAAATTGGTACTACGCGTACCAATAAAATAGACCCCCATTAGTGGTCTTTAGCCTATTGTCCTATCCTTACATCAACGCGGTCCTGGCTGGGGTACGAGTAACCATAAGAAAGATCGGTTAATCAAATGGAGAATTTATGTAGAAAATGTTTGAAACATAAGGGGTGCTCATATCATCCAAAATCAACCCTTGCAAAACAAATTTTACTATGTTACTTATATTTTTAAAAAACTTGGCAAATCATTTTGTTAAGTTAAAAACCAATTACCATTTATCTAGCTGTTGATGGAATATTACCGAATAGTAAACATCAATGCAGAGTTCTTACAATATTTTTGAGATTTTTAATTAGTCCATTAAAACACTTTTTTAAATATTCGCGGTAGAAAAAAGTTAATCTTTAGACAATTAATTAATTAATTAGTTTCAGTAAGCATCAAGCATTATGTCTGCAAAAGATTCTTGAGAAATATATAAATATATACCTCTATTGCGAAGCTGCGCTATGCTGCAGTGATGAAACAGTTCGCGAAAACTTACTATGACAGGCGAACTTCGTGTAATTTCACAAACTATTCCAACCTCTATGTATGATATGTGAATTCTATCGGTAAAATGCTCTTTTCGTAACAAAATTTCTTCTATATTTACTGCTCTATTTATCATCCGGAAAACACAATCGGAATTCAGAATGTTGATGGGGAAAACATTAGGAAAAAGTCGTAAGAAAAAAAATACTGAATTTGTGTTATTGATCAGCTGTGGCTATAAAGGAAACTAAAATATTGAGTTTGATGGTGTGGTGCAAAGCTTTTAAGCGATTTTGGTGCACCGTATATTGGTAATATAAATGCAAAGTTTTCACCGGTGTCAAGTGATTACAAGGACATAAAAGTGTTTTAGTTGTTAGTCTGTGTCATTGTGAAATACCAAAACACAAACATTACGTCTCACCTTACAAGTAGAAGTGTTTAAACTACCGTACAAGAATGCTAAAGAAAGCTGATCGGTTGACCACTACTTTTGTTCTAGATTAAACATTCTGATAGTAATTATGGTAGTGCTCTTCATCCTTGATGAAAGTATAACACAATAAAAAAAGAAAAAAATAAACCATGAAATATAAATAGATCCTATGCCAAAATTATCGTTTAATTCTTTCATCATTCAAAATGAAAGCGGAGCCCATCACTCTCTGTGAACTAAACGATTAATTTCTGGATGTGTAGCATGAAAGGAAGTGTACAGTGATGTGTAACTTACCAGTGCCTTACTGTTGATGAGATTCCGTACGGCAAATGCCTTCCCGGACAGTCTTTGCTCTGCTAGCCTGGCGTTTAGGTTTTCCAAAAAACCTGCGCTAGTTTTGGCGAGGACGTTGTTGGTGTTTGCATTACTGGCACTATTGCTACGATCTGAAAAGATTTGAACATTGGACGATCAGTATCAGAGTATAGTTATTGACTCGAAGATCATGCCACTCAATTATTGACCCATGTGTAACCAAACCGAGCTAAACCGATGGTATTGTTCCATCTGATTCAACATGGGTTGCATCGGATCACAAAACAAAATTATTGCATGTTATTTCTAAGAATACCGGTTCAATTATATCCAGTAGAATCTGTTCCCTATAGTGAATTGGTGCTGTTTCTAAAGCAATACTTTTTGTTTTTATTCATATGAAAGTTATATTTTGAAAATATTCAAAGGGAATAATTATACTGAAAATATTTGAATTGGTTGAATGGGCATTGAGACCAAGCGTAATTTTTGGAGTCTGGTACATTCAGTATAAAGACGTTTGGCATAACGGAAACTTAGCAGGTTAGAAAAGTTAATTTACAACCAAAGATTACTCCTATTTATTGACTCGTAAACATATTTCGTGCTTCGAATATTTAATAAAGAAGCAAGTATTCCCTTCTTTGATAAGGAAGATAATGTTCTTTTCTTAGAATATTTTTAACAAAGAAGGAAACTCCCTTCTTTGAATATTCATGCATTGTGCGATTCCTGAAATACCATAGAAGTACAATTTGGTTTTTATGAAAGAACGAGGAGCAATTAAATGAAGGATTTTTTTTTTACTTTATTTTTGAGATTTTTAGCCGTAGGCTAGTTCATCTTTTCATGCTTTTACTAAATGAAGGAATAGTCATACTCTTGGTTTTAAAAATATGTCGAATCACAGCGAGATTATACCAATGTTCGTTATGCCAAGCGCCCATTATACCAAACGCACCAGACCCTAATATTTGGTCGGCGAGTATCACTATATTTTTGCAAACCAAACATAATTCTAGATAAAGCACAGCAGATTACAAGCTAAAATATTAGAATTAAGTAATTCAGGCCGAAGTTATGCGCATGAAAGCAAATTTGATACTTTTTAATGAGAAAAACTCACATCCTGAAAATGTTCACAAACTAGGTTTGTATGCCTTAGAATCATCCCAACGTGTGTTATAACCAAAATCGGGCGACTAATTTATACTGGGCACGTTGCAAAAATGTCGAACGGCATACCGATGAAAATGGTACACAAAATTATTAGACAAAGATGAGCGCACCTGGTCGTTGGTGGCTAAGGACAACAAGGCCCTGAATAGCAAGGTAAGTATGTTTGTATGTCTGTTAACCACGCCAGCTTTTGGCCCTAGTAATCCTATCTTATATTTCTAATTTTTCATACTTTACATTTTTTTTTTCGATACACGATTAGAATATATATTTTGCCATATACCGTGCAGGCACCATACTTTGCGCAATTACTTATGCTTGCGCACTCATATATTTTCGGTAGAATCTCGATTTTAACAAGATATTTTCAAAACGTTGGATAAACTCTCTTCCTTTGAACACAAGAGCGCAGTTGAAACGTTTTAAAAATATGGTTGCTAGCATGGTACCAGGCAAATAAAACCATGAATAAAATTTCAAATTTGATTTAGGCCCTAGGGCTAAAACTGGAGATGTAGCGCCATAACTGACACGCCTACCCTAGTCAAGCTTATATTATCCGATTGAGTTTACATTTGCAGAACTGTAATCTATAAAACTTCTGAACGAAACGGTGTGTATCATAATCCAACTTTGAGCGATTATGATGTTCACAAAAAGGTTTACATGAAAGTATGCACTTATATGCAAAAATAACTTTTATACAAAATGTCAGTTTTTTTTTAGCATACCTGCACTCAAAATAATCAACACGTTACATTTAGGACATGTGCCCCGAGCCGGCACCATACTTTGGACAGTTCCTAATGATTGCATTTTTGATCGTATCTCGATATTTTATAAGCTTGTTAAACTATCTCGGGAAGCGGTAACATTTCAAAAATATTGTTGAAAGATATTCGAAAATGATTTAGTACGCAGATTTAGGAACCGCGTAAATTACGGTGTCGGCACGGTCTGCTCAGCTTCCAATTTAATGTCAGTATGTATGTAAGTATGTTTATTTTAATCAGCACACCACACTGTAAATATTACTACCTGTATAATGTACAGAAGGAAAGACAAGCAAACAAATATTAGCCATTTACAAAACGAAGCAGCAAGATCTCTAACAATCAATAGTGGAACTAGAATTACTTGAACGATTGTAGGCACCACCATGGCCGGAATTGTCGGGCGTATTACTACTTCCACCACCACTTCCATTACCGCTGTTACTACCATCTCGGGGGGCTTTGCCAAACGACGAAGGCGAATAACTAGACACACCATGGACCGGACTCGCAGTCGCAAAAGGATTAGTGGAAACGTAAATGTTTTGGGTTGCATAATTTTGCTGGGGCTGCGATTGATAGTAGTATTGCGAGGTTGCTTGTTGCTGTTGCTGCTGCTGCTGCTGCTGTTGCTGGTACAGCTGTTGTTGATAGTGATGTGGCTGCTGGTTTTGGGAATTAGCAGATGAATAAACTTGATTTTTACCGTCTCTTTGACTGACTGCTTGCTGCTGCTGTTGCTGGTAATAGTGTGACTGTTGCTGTTGCTGGTGAGTGGATGCTTGCTGGGAAGATGAATAGATTCCATGATGAATTGATGATTGCTGCTGTTGTTGATTGCTAGTGCTATATGATGACCGTTGATCCGCCGGGCTGCTTCTATGATAAGTCGATTCACTTGATGGGGCTGTTGTATACGTGAAGGATTGTTGCTGCTGATAGTGCTGTGGAGATGCTGGTGGCTGGGGTTTGTTTGGTGCAATTCTAGCGTTCAATTGCGCCAGAAATCCAGTGCTCTGCTTTTGCGGCCCTAATTGAACAGTAGTAATAAAGGCGTTAATTTAACGAAGGTTTCATCACAAATATTTGCATTTATCATACCTGGACTTGCAGTTCGGAAGCTCGACATACTTGTTATTTGTTTCGGTTGTGCGTAAATCCCTTGTTGATGCGGCGATGATTTCGAATTTCGGTTGGATGACTGATTGATTGGAAGTAAAGATATTAGACAAGAGTGGATTATGGTCAGTGAATATTAACCAAACATTAAAAAATGTAAATCGATTGCTGAGCGTTTTATAATTGAATAATTGTGTACCTTTTTCCTCGAGTTTTACTTTTAATTCTACTACTTTTGTATCACTTTCACTTTCACTATCACTTTGAACTATAATGCGATGCGTATTTCGTTTACTATTTGCTGACTAGACACTGAAAAAGTTTGCAAGTAGTAAACGAAAATACGTAACTGTTATAGTACAATTAGTGAAAGTGAATTAATGAAAGTGAATTAATGAAAGTGATACAAAAGTAGTAGAATTAAAAGGAAAACTCGACGATCAAAGGTATATTAAAAAATGTCTCTTGACATGCATACCATACTAGGATTATCACTGCTGGAGGGAAAATAATTTGGCGGAGATTGTGATGGGTAATGCATAGAAGTAGTGCTAGTGTGATCGTGTGTTGGCGTGCTGTTGTATGCATTTGTAGAGTACTGTTGTGTTTTGGTAGTGTGGTTGGTAGCGATCAGTCATTTCAGGTGTAGAAGAACATGAAATGTTAATAAAAACATAAATTTTATAATATATGTTCATGCGCAGATGTGAGAAAATTGCGTGTAGGATAGGGTTGTAATGTTTATGGCTTGCAATTACCGAAGGAGACGGCTGTTGGGTTGGCAGGTTCTGTTGAGCGCGTCGAAGAACACTGGGACTTGCCGGTTTGTGCCTGATTTCGTTCAGTGCTTTAACCGTACCCGCTACGTTTCCTGGAACTACAAGCACAAGAAGTTTGTCAAATATCTATAGAACTAAAAAAATACGTGCTCCTTACTAAGTGAATTTCCAGTTGTGCTGTCAAGAAGATATGCAGGAGGAGGTGGTAAGCTTTCCGATGACGTATATGCGAGACTTTGCTGTGCCAGATTTGGTGAAGCCTATTGAATAGCAAAAACGTGAAATTGTGTGTGTGCTTTGAATAGATATCGTGAAAACTAATTAACTTACTGCTCCAAGGTTAGGACTGGGTGTTACACTAGAACTTCTTCTCACCGGCGGTGGTGGTTTCACGGTATTTACAGACGACCGTCTGGCAACACGGTTGGGTCCTGGTAGGAACGAAGAAACATTAAACTTTCGTTTTCTTAAGGGTATGAAGAATATGGAATTTGTATGATATGTATGAACACGGTTATTTAAATTCCTGTAGCAGTATCATATCCCAACATACATTCAAGTTCGAGCTTTTAGAACATTCATGGTCATACATTCCAATCGATATTAACTATTAATACTACCAAAGAGTTAATCTTTAAAAGGTTTCTTCTATCGTGGCTTTAATAGTCGGTATCGCTTGGACCACACGTCTATTGATGACATTGATTTAGCATTTTATTTTAATCTAGAACAAAACCAATTTGTTGGCGTCAGCGCTATTTACAAGCGATTTTTTATAGCCATGTGTTAAATTTTGCCAATGAGAAAAATGTTTGAAAAAGAGGCTTTGTTAGGCATGTGGATCGAGCAAAACAACCGTAAACATTTCTTTGAATGTGGATAAACTAAACTAAACTATGATACACATCACTCATGTTGTACTAAGTCATATGGATTGTATGTAGGAATGGGGTTGAGATGGCTACCGAACCAAAAAGAGAGGAAAAACTAAAATATATGATTAATACTAAAATAATAAGAACAAAAACACAAACCAGATAACGATGCAGGTCGTGGCGTGATTGCTGGCTTAATTCTATTAATGCGCTCATCAGAAGGCATTGAGATCAACGAGCATTTCTCATTACCATTGGTGGAGTGCTGCTGCTGATGCTGCTGGGTATGGTGATGGATGTTTATCACATGATTGCTGTTGTTGTTATTGTTATAGATGCTGATAGCAATATTATGCTGCGGTGACGCCATCGTGGGAGTTGTAGCACTTGATGGTGGCACCGACAGCGACGGCGTTGGTGATCGCGACACTGCAAACGAAGATAGTGCTGGCGACGCAGATCTGGAATTTAACTTGAACGAACTCAGCCGCTGCTGGCTATCTACACTTGCGGTATCATCCATTCGGTTCGAGTCGGGTTTGGCAACATCCTTGCATCTCAAGACAACTACTTCGCTCATATTTTGGCTGTAATAATTCTCAGGATCAATTCTTCCAAACTCGTTCTGCCGCATTACCACGATTTCTGAATCGTTCAAGTGCATAAAAGAAGGATTTTCAAATCCTGTATTCGAGTAGTCCACAGAGTCGCAACCCTGCTGTTCCGTATTGAGCTTATTCATATCACTATCACTGTAGTTGAATGGAAACTCACTACCTAGGTTGGTGCTATTTAGTGACATATTAATCGCTTCGATATTCATCGAGCTGGAGATGGAAATTTTGTCGTTTCGATCACTACCAGCCGAGTCACTGTTATTTGATGACAGATTTCCATTGTTGTTGGAATGATTGATACCATTCTCATGTGGGGGCATGGACGGCGGTTGCTGGAAGTGTTCTTCCAGCCGTAGCTCGTGCTCTTTTTGGAATAGGTCTAGTTCACCAATTAGATTATTTAGCTCCTCTATTGTCTCTTTGTCGATCCGATCTAAGGCGGGTCAGCAGCGAATAGCAAGTTATTTGGCAGCAGCGGTGGCATTCGCACATCGATTCATTAGAATATGATTGGCAGCAGTGCATAATGAGCGGGATCACATAAATACAGGCGAGTACATAAAACATAACAAAATGAAAGGATAAACAATGCAAACAAATGGTGTATATAGAAACGCAAGGGTAAATACTTAATCTACAAATATCTAGGTATAACGAACAAACGCAATAGGGTTAGGCACCACCTTCTTTCTGTAGATTTTGTTTAGATAGTACGGATATCTTTAAAACTGACTGGTAGACACAGGTGTACAGGTGCTTAACCCAATTGCTCCAACTTGATGAAAATAAATACATGTGCATGCAATGGTTGGTTGGCCCGAGGCTGGTGCATGCAATGATCTTAATGTGCCGATCGATTGGGATGATACGAAACTCAGCATATGTAGGTAAACAAGTTGTAGGAGGAAAGGTCCAGAGACAAACGGTCGAAAGGACAAGTTAGAAAATTGGAGGACCAAAAGGTCGAATCTTTTTTATAAAGCAATACAATGAGTAAAGCAATTGAATCATACTAATCTAACTGAATTGCTTAAGGGGAAGTTCACCGCTTCGAAAAAAATAATTACGTTTTGATTTTTCTAAAAATATTGAAAAAAAAAGTATCAAAAATCTAAAAAAATCACATTTTTTCAAATTTTTTAAAGAAAATTCACGTGCAAAAACATGTTTTATAAGTCATTATGGCATAAAGTTGGACTCAAAAAACCACAAAACATCAACTTTTCGGTTTTTCTGAGAGTGCAATTTTTTTCATGATGGGATAGAAAATTTTTTTTTCATGTAATTTTTGACAAAAATCTAAGGAAGAAACTGATTTTCTTGGATTTTTGATAATTTTTCCCAATATTTTTAGAAAAATAAAAACGTACCGAAAATATTTTTTTATTTTTGGGCCGGTGAGCTTCCCCTTAAAGTAATTTCTCATGCTTGGAGTAGACTCCTTTAAAACATGAGCAGTTCTTTGACAATCTAAAGCTATTATCTCTCTTGGGAGTTGACTCCTTCTTTATATCCTACCTCCTACCACTTGACTCCTTATTAATATCATGAGCACTACTTTGACGTATAAAAATCATCAACTTTTGTCAAGCCTTCTTCATAATACGAGCAGTTTGTTAGTGATCTTTAATCTTTTGATTTTGACCCTTATAAATACTCGTACTGCTTATGGGTAACATATTATGCCGCATATTTACGATGCAATTCGTCAGCTGCAAGTATTTAAATTCACCGTTCGAACTCCATACTACCGCACTATATACCGTTCATATTGGTGACAACGCTCTGATGAGACAGCGAAACGGCACCTCCAAGCTCATTCCTTGATCCTATCCATCAATAATTTATCCCTCTAACCTCGGGTAAGCTTCGAGTATTCGGCCCAATTACGACTAGTCATAGAATTAAGTGAATGTAGCTCAAGTACATAGTTTAATGTCTTTAATGTGAGTGTAGCTCAAGTACATACAGTGGTGGCCGTTAAATTAGCACAATAGGTCGAGTTTCATACAAACTAGCCAACTTGGGCATGTTGCAGCTATGATCAATTGATCAATTGAGCTGACATTTTGACACAGAAGGCATTTAAAATGAGTGAATTAGACGGTAAAATGTGTGCTCAAACTAATTTTTCAGCCATTTAAAAAAAAATGAATGGTTAATGGAGGTCGAGCGGTAAAGGGGCACCACACGGTAATTATGTCTAATATCGCGCACTTGAAGAGTGACTCTTAGAATCATCCCTATATTAAACATCATTTATAGAACCTCTGTTTCTAACGTTGTCCAGAGCCTTGTTCAATTGATTTAGACTGCAAAACATACGTTTTATTATTTATAAAAAGTACGGCGGTGCTCTGGTTTTTATTCTATTAATATTTTGTGTTGTACCAGTGTGTAACCAGTTGTCAAATTTGTTATGCATTAGTAAAGATGACTCGATATGCTAACGTTTGCGATAATTTGTTAGAAGTTGTCAAGTTAATTGCCAAACCCACGGTATTAGGTGCCGCGTGGAATTAGGGCAGGGTACAACACATATTGTCCCGAATAACAACAAAAGATATTGTTGATTTAAACGCATGTATCTTGTTGATTCGAAAGGAATGCATTATGCCGGCAAATAATACATTTATTTTGTTTAAGTGAAACTACAGTGTTTATTGTGTTCAAAATTATTTTCGCTGCGTGTTAAAGGTATTTTTGAATTTTTTCAAAGCATAAGGACAAGAAACTAGAACCAAAGACATCATATCAAAAAGACTGGCAACATCATATCAAGCGCTGCGTTTGAGTGAAGGTGGAAGCAACGCATAGAAAAATTAGCAAATACACAAACCTTTATTCTTAGGATGTAATATTTGCTATCAAATTCGTTCGAAGCATTTACCTTTGAGCGGCAGATGACGCCTAACAAAAAATAAAACAAACTAATTTTAATCCCAGCATGATTTGCTTTTAAAATCAGATAAATTCAACTCTGGCCAATAACTTTTCCACACTTCCACTGCAATGTATTGTGCCCCGTTGAATTTTGATGATTCTGTATAAACATTTTCATTGCTGAATTCTTAAAAGTTCCTCAAACAAAATTTGAAATATAAGTGTTTTAAATAGAATGTGGATCCAAATTTCAACCTTACTTTAAATTGTTTCTATGAAAATCGTGCATACAATTGCAAAACTTTGTGTTGTGTAGAAGAAGTATTTTGCCTCATTTTGAGTGAATAAGAGTGAATTCATTTATGGGCAAAATGATTAACTAGCACGAGCTTTAAAATATCCATGCTTCGATGCTAAAAGATGGCTGAACGAGGGTTAACTCTAACAAGCACATTACTTTACATAGACTCGGAACTGACAGCAGTAAAACGAAAAAGGCGAGAAACTGAAGGTATACGAAAAACATTCTCACACCGAGTGCTAACTCGAAAATGATCAATTAAAGACTGAACTATATACATAAAATAAGCGAGTGAATCGTCATCGAAAATCATCGAAAATAACGATAAATACATAATATATTTGTTCAATCCTTACTTTAGGTAAATTGCTGTAATTCCGTAGATGTATTACGAAATGATCAGTTTTGATCTGCTTGAATTATTCGAGTATATTAAAACATGTGCCATTATCACGTATGTGAAATTCAAAAATGATTGAATCCATTGCAACAAGATTGTTTTTATGGTAGGCTTTTCCTGATGAAAATAAATTTCTGACTTTTCTCGGTTGACTTCCACCCTGCAACCAGAAACAGACACTCTTATAGCACAGACAAACAGACATAAATCTCGCAAGTTGTTCATCGAACAAACATTTAACGGTCAATTTAAAAGTATCATAGTTAGTAGTACCGCCACCTGTGGCGCGCATAGTCAATTCCCTTGCGTTTGACGTTTGCACACTACCGCCATCTGTTCAGCGTACTCAACAGATGGCGGTAATGTTTTAGCGACGATGTTTTATAGTGAGAAATATTCAATGTGTTATGTCTGTTTGTCTGTGCTTATAGCGTTTATAAAATTATGTACAAAGAATTGGTTCCTGTCATTTTCACACATTTCCCTCTAGCCCCCCTCTCAAGTTAGTTTAAGCACATCAAAGTTGCAAAATGTTGGGAAAATTTGGATAAAATTCAAGCTCAGCTATTCGTTATTTTTTTTATCTTCGAATATTTGAAGAATCGTAAAATTGCAATGCTTCTTTGGCTAATTGGCAAATCAAAGTTGGCACTCGTGGAGAATAGAAGAACTATGAAAGTGATGATGGTTTCAAAATTTTCCACGGGGAAGTATACAAATGCAATCTTAAAATGCTTTTATTTTTCAAATGGAGCATTTTATTTCAATCTGGTTTCTGCTATAGTGGTAGAAAAGCTGAAATCTATGTATACACTTAAAAATCAGAAAATAAATTATTTTTCTAACTTATATGTTTATTGAGTAGTCCGTATGTTTTCTACTAACGTAGCATTAACCAGATTTAAATAAAATGCTCAATTTGTAAAATAGAAGCATTTTAAGATTGTACTCGTATACCTCACCGTGTAAAATTTTGAAACCATCATCACTTTCATAGTTCTTCTATTCTCCACGAGTGCCAACTTTGATTTGCCAATAAATGTGACTAATTTTATAAAATTTTCGTCGATATAAAAAATTGGCAGCTATAATTAGAATTCTCGAGATTTGTAAATAAGATTTTATAACTTGGAAACATTGTTTCTAAAATCCTAGAAATTCATTAAAAAAATTTGATAATAAATGCATTTTTGTGAATGTTTTATATGAAATAAAATGACAATAGTAGTAAGAATAAAATAAGCGTTTTCATCAACTGTCTTGATAAAGTAAAATCTTGTTAACTTGTGTTGTACCTCACAAGAATTGTTTTTAAATATGTTGGGCATATTTCTATTTTTGTAGATCAATACATAAATGGAGAGCCGTTAATTTTACACAAATTGTGTAATCTTTTAACATTCTTGAGGTTAAATCTGCCATTTATTGGGGCTACCCTGTTTAAAAAATTCGAGTTTTTTTCCTAATGATGGGGTACAATTTGACCATGCATTGCTAAAGGGTACACGATTAGAAAAACATTAAGAACCCGAGCTATAAAATATCAATCAAACTATAAACTTTACTAACAATATTTCCGATAAAGACAGCTTAATTGCTTACGTTAAGTTGTATCAAAGCGCATATCAATTCGGGGAAATTTACGTACAGTCCTCTCAGTAGTGTTCAAATAGGTACAAAAAATATGCAATAGTAAATAACTAACTAAGACACCATTTAATCATTGCATGCACTCGAGCCGAAAAGCAATTAAGGATCAAAAGCATATTTATCGCATCATCAAAAGGTGATGTAAAATCATTTGCAGATATCAGATATTGGACCAGACAAAGAGGCATCGTTTACTAACCTGCATCTCGTTCCGACAGAAGACCCGTAGTTTTGTAAATATCTTCACCCTTCCTACCGTAGATGGCTTCGCTTCGTGAGGGTGCAAGTTGGTTATTGTTAATCTGTTGCTCGAACATCGACGTTTTCTCTAAAACTGAACCGGTACATTTAAGGATATCTTTATCTGTGGTGGATTGGGATGGGTTGTTAGTGTTAGATTGTTTTGCTTGGTTATCATCGAAGTCACTCGTAGTTGACGACGATTGAGCCTTATTGCTATCATTATTACTTTCATTTCCGGCGACAGCCACGCTTTCTGGACTAGCGATTCCATCGATGATAGTCAAAGGAGGCCCACTTCCGTCACCGTTAGCTGTGTTCATACCACCACCATTTTCACCAACAATATTATCACTGGTTGTAGGAACAATCACCGAGCTACTACTGTAGATAGGCGTCTGTGGTGAACCAGCCTGAGGCGTATTTTGAGGTGTCTGAGTGCTACAGGCGGATACATCTGGTGAACTGATTGCGTTGGTGGCACTCGAATCTGGTGATATGAGCGACGATGCCGACGATAACACCGGCGAATTTGGCTGCTGAAGCGGTTGATACCCCATTTGTTGAGGTTGCATTGGCAGTTGCGCCGACGATTGGGGCTGGTTAGTTGCGTTTTGGTTATTATTGTTAGTATTCTTTGAGGCAGCCATCGATGCCAGTTCCGTCATATTGACGTAGGTGGGTTGTAGTTGTGGGTGTTCTGTAAAGTTGGTGAATCGTGTAGTGTACGGTTATTTATCGTCATAATGCACCGCAATCATTTAGTTATAAGTAGTTTTAGCAAAACTAAGTTAGATATATGGTAGTATGCTTACCTTTGGTAATATGGGCAGGAATCGGCGAAGGACACTGTCGTGGAACATTCGAATTGGAATTCTTTATGGAAGATGTCGATAATGGCCTCTCGAGTGACGAACATCGCTGTGGTAATGGAAGAAAACATTTAACTAATTATTCCGTTGCAAAGAAAGC
Organism: Ochlerotatus camptorhynchus; assembly: GCF_037179485.1. NCBI lineage: Eukaryota > Metazoa > Arthropoda > Insecta > Diptera > Culicidae > Ochlerotatus > Ochlerotatus camptorhynchus. The sequence continues at coordinate 2,551,777 of NW_027040636.1, read as the reverse complement.
AAGGAGGTTATTTAAAAAAAAATATCAGAAGTTCAGTAACTCTTTAGCGCAATAACTCTCCGATTTCATTAGGCCATAAAAGTGTCAAATTAATGAATAAAGCATTCTTTTCAAGCAGACACGCCATGATGAAGACAGCATCGTCAGTTTATGAATAATAAATACTCACAGTAACGCAAAAGTTATTGCCCAGGAGGCAAGTTTGTGCGCATATAAATCAATAAATCATAACCATTTGCTATGCATACGTGTATACTCACAACTGGAAGCGGTGGCCGACACAATATGTTAGCAGGAGATTTTTGGTTTTCCGATATCGTTTCTGGATTCTGGAACGTATAGACAGTTAATGCTGGCCGCTGGTGACCTTTCTCGTATGCTGACGATATTGTGTGCGGCCGGTCAGCGGAGCTCGTACCATCTTGCGTATGTGGTGGCCATGTAGAAACGGCATGAGATTGACTAGCGAGTGTGGACGCCTTAAAGTACAATTGAACAAAATAAACCATTAGTGAAAAGTTATACCAGCTCTAGCGTAACATGAGTAATGTAGAAAACAATTCTAAAAGCAAACTAGTCAAAAACTAAATTAACCTGCGAAGTTAAAGCTGGCGAAGAACAAAATCCGCTATCACTAGATTCACCTGGTTTCAAACGTATCGCCGGAGAGTACTATATAACGAAAGGTAAAAAATAAAAAAAATAAAAATAAATCAATCAACTAAACAAATAAAGCATTAAAAAGAACAAGTTTTAATAGAAAACGCACAATAAACTAGAAATTCATGCATCTAACTTATAGTTGCATTTCACAGCCGAGCCTGAACAAAACTGTAACAAATAATTACAAAACTAACTTAACGATTGCGTCTCACCTGAGATAGCGATCTTTGGAATTGATGTCCTGGAGAGCCACTACTGCTACTATTCATCGAACTAATCGAACATACGGAACTTTTACGAGATCCTAATGAGTTCGAGCAAGCTCCTTGGGAATTGGAACCACCCGGTGAGTCCGGGTAGAGATTGATATTTGTTTTCGATTCTAGGATTAACTCCTCAGATGCTTGAGGCAGAACTGCGGGATCTTTCGTGACTACCGCAATTATTTGCATTGCTTCCTAAAAATGTGTAAATGTAATGTTAGCAAGCACAACAACTGCTATAATGTTCTATAAACCTACTTGCAGGTGACTTAGTTCCGACATCACTTCACACTCTTCGTGTACCACAGGCTGTAGCATATTTACAAAGGTGCAGTAACGTGACCGCTCTTCGACCATGATGGAGCGGAGGGATTTCCGTTCAACCTCCTCGAGCTCGCATCGCCGCAACGTCACGTCCTGCATGGAAGACTCCACCAGAATGTGCAAATTATCGGTTTGACCCTTCTTGGCTTTCTTCTGTAATCGCAGCGTATCGCTGGAGCGCTTTTTCAACTCCGCCCGGCAGCGTTTGTATTCTTTGGCATGGTCTTTATCTATAATGGCTACCTGTTTCTTCCAGTCTTCCAGTTTCTCCTGCAACGGCACAATCAGACAGTCCATGATGGCAGCGGTGAAGGTTTTCATCCGCGTCTCGACTGCCTTGTGGCGCAAGCATACCCGTGTCAGTGCGGTACCAATCTCTTTGGTTGCACCTGAAAGTGAAAAGTGAAACGTTGTTTAGTAAATAACGCTGTTGTTGATGGTGTACTCTCGCACAAAAAAAACGACAAAATGTGATAACATAAGTCAATGGCTTTTGAACTTGTTGGTTGTGTTCATCAATTTAATTTGAGTTAAGATCTCTAGATTCGAGCAGTGCTCGTTTCTGCGGTAATCATGTAAAACATGTATTCTTGACGGGTCTGGAACATTTGGCATAATGACGTTTTATGTATTTGACATTTGACATAACGAACATTTGGCATAATCGCTCTGAATCGACGATTTTTGAAACTAGAAGTTTATTTACACTCCTTCTTTTAATTGCTACTCGTTTATTCGCAACTGGTATTACAGGTTGTTCTCGGAATAATGCTTCAATAGAAACAACAATGAAAGCTTGTCACGCAAGTACAAGGATCACTTTTGGGCGCTTCCTGAAATATTATAAAAGTACCTCAAACCCAAAAATTAGCAAATTAGCAGCAACATTTTTTCGTGTTTTTTTTTATGCCTTATATATTGATTGTCACGAAATTCTAAACCCCTTCCTTGCCTTAGAGTATGAGGATACCCTTTTATACAGTTTTTGGATTTTGGTTGTGTTTCTGATAAAATTTTATTTGTTTTCACCACTTGCCACAACAACTTTTTGACATACATTTGGGACGGTAAATTTTCAATACATTTTTAGGTCTTTAGAAGTACATGTACCACACATGGATGTGTTCTAGGATCCGAAGGGATCAGGGTTGTTAATGACGTTAACACCGTTAACGCAATGCAAATTCTAATTGGGGTTCTGTTCATTAGCAACCCTGCTTGGTATAGTAATCGAGGTTTTTTTATGTTTAATCATACTTAAGTTTTTCTAACGCGAAGGAAAGCTGGCGAATGTTTAAAGACCCGCAAGTGTCGTAATCTTCTTACCAGAACTTTATTCGAGTAATTTTATGAGAGCAATTTCTGTTCGACAAAAAAAAAATAACTTCAAACTATCACGATTGATGGGAAAATTTCTGGGAATCAATCACTACCACTGCAGCCTTCTTGAGAAGTTAAACAAATATAATGCATCTATCTTCCCCAAGACGTATGTAGGTACATTTCGTTGTCGTCCACAATGTGACGGATGTACAGAGGCTTTGAGCTATACCATCAATGGCCACGAGCAACGAACATGGTGAAAGTTCTTGCCCCTGTTTACATGCATATAATGCGCGGATACATTGTTATTAATAAATCATTGGAATCATGACTAACAGCGTCGTCACGATTATTATTAGTTTTGTGTTTCTATTACCCTGCAACAGACATGGACAATTATTATGGAGCAACCACCGACCGCACGGCGGGATCGGTGGACCATGATATGGGTGACGTGACGACGAAGGCTTCCCCCGTATCAGTTTCTGTCGTTGATTGCTGCCGACTTTAAATGAGCCCACCAACACATGAGCTCACTTGTGCCCTGTGTTTCAACAATGCCGCTCAAATTATAGTGGAATCGCCGCTACTTCACTGATAGCGATGTGATTATTTATGTTGTTTTGATTTACTTGGCCACAGTTAATCTTCTGCTCAATGAGACCTAACGAAACCGTTATTGAGTTGTATCGACGCATATATTAGGTTTGACATCATATGACAGGATACAATTTTTGCCTAATGCAACTAATGCAGTAGTTTCCAAACTTTATCGCCCGAAGGATAATTAAAAAATGAACATTAGTCATTCATGAAATCTTGGGAAAAAAGACATATTTACTACTACGTCCAATGTTTAAAGCTTAGTTAACTTATCGTATGTCATTTTGTGATCCCTACTCAATAACAACATTAATAAAATACATGAAAAACAATATTTTTTAGATGTCTTGTTGATGTACAAACTCAATAATTTGCTGTTTATTTTATCGTGATTGAACTCAATCCACAATAAATATAAAAAGAAATTTAAAATGCAAAATTAAAAATGCAAACTAGAGTTAAGTCTGCAGTGTCTGCTTAGGTATCTTTTTTTTTTTCTTTGGTTTGTTTTTTTCCGTCGATCTTGTTTTCCGTGCTGAGCACCAATGCTACCGACGTGCCAGGAAGGCAGCTCCCACACCTGGACCCTACCTATCGACCCATCAACTCATGAACCGGGGACCAACGGCTTTACTTCCCATCCGAAGGAAGGCGTGATCAGAGATGTTATGCCTTAGAACATCCCGGCGGCGCCGACTGGGATTGAACCCAGGCCTGCTGGGGTGAGAGGTTATCACGTTTACCACTACACCACCGGCGCCGTTGTCTGCTTAGGTATGAGCCAGCCTTCAATTTGATGACCTATGAGCAATTCCAGACAAGGAATCGAAACACTTTTCAATGTAAATGTTTTCTAATATGGCTTAACCAATTTGGGTGCAACCGGTTCTAATTTGTTCGTATATGACTCCCATAACCCTATCAAATTATATCCCGATTTCTCGGTGTTCCGGAGATATAACCAAAAAAAAAATTTATTCCTACCTTCTTTATACGTCAAAAGGTATGTCTAACCTCTAGGTAGATTAATCTGTTTTTAAGGGTTCATTTTGTTTTGTGATGATTTTCGATAGAAAATGTATAATACTGCTAAAAAATTTCTTTGAGCAGTATTTATTTTTTTGGGCCCAGAGGACAATAATATCATATCTTAAAGGTTCTCGCGTAACATAGAGACTATCTCGCGTAAAAGAGTCTATCAAAGGGTAACTACCGTATCTGTCATGGATACCAAAATTAATTAAGTGGAATTAAATGGAAGATAACCTTTTTACCCTTCTTACAAAAAAGGGTATAGATATCACTTGAAAACCCGACTATCGATCCGAGGCCCGGAGGGCCGAGTGTCATATACCATTCGACTCAGCTCGACGAGATCGGAACATGTCTGTGTGTGTGTGTATGTAACGAAATGAATGGGCACACGTTTCTCAGCAACCGCTCAACCGATTTGGACAAACTCGGCGCCAAATGATAGGTCTTGGGGTCCCATTGAACGCTATTGAACGGTTTTGGAATCGGTGAACCGGTTCCGGAGATATGGCCGGAATAAGATCCGGTGAATATGGACCTTCACGCTGGATTTAACGGAAAACGTATCAAAACCATAATATACCATTCGACTCAGCTCGACGAGATCGGAACATGTATGTGTGTGTGTGTGTGTGTGTACGTGTGTATGTGTGTACGTGTGTATGTATGTAACGAAATGAATGCGCTCACGTTTCTCAGCAACCGCTCAACCGATTTGGACAAACTCGGCGCCAAATGATAGGTCTTGGGGTCCCATTGAACGCTATTGAACGGTTTTGGAATCGGTGAACCGGTTCCGGAGATATGGCCGGAATAAGATCCGGTGAATATGGGCCTTCACGCTGAATTTAAAGGAAAACGTATCAAAACCATCATGCGACACATCAAATTACTACAGAATTCAAAAATAAGATCAATGCAAGTCGTGTTAAGTGTTCCAGACCCCATTGGACACACTTGGACATGTTCCGGGTACTCCGGGGAAGTTGCTTGAATATGAATTGAATTAAAACCCATTAAATCAAATTAAAATACGATGATAAGGTGATTGGTAGCCTCACCAAATAGACTACACCCGGATATATTCCGGGTACCCCCAGGCAGTGGCGTAGCGTCACTGGATGACACGGTGTGGGGGGCTTGGTCACTGATAATGACAATAAAATAAATAAACTTCAATAAGTAAGAAGGGTCTGATCACACCATAGGTGGCTACATTCGGGTTTTTGCTGTTGTATTTTCATTTCTTCATTATGATGGCCACCAAGCCTTTGGGGATTTTCCTTATTAGAGAGTTGTATAGATTTTTCTCCTTTAGCTTACTTAAATCTTTGGTTTTTATTAGTTAGGTAGGTTCCGATTCAACACATTGTAGTTTCATTTTTATACCTATGATCTTGACTTTTTTACCTAGAGGATGAGTACTTAAGGGGGTTAGATTTTGATAAGTTCTTTAGTGGGAATGACACTGATGAAGACTGCACATTGTAGTCGAAATACGTATCCGTCATGGATACCAAAATTAATTAAGTGGAATTAGATGGAGGACATTTCAATTGCCAAACCATGCATTCCTTTTTTGAATTGATCGTTATTTACCCTAAAAAAAAATCGTGAAAATGACCTATTTTTCATGCCGCCTGAGTGGACTATTCCCTTAAGGGAATATCGATAGTAATTCCATTGAAAAAGCTCACACAATTTGTTTGCAGAATTTCAACTAAATATGAAGATAATTTTAAAGGAATTCTTTAAAAAAATCATTCAGAGGGAATTTTAATCAATTGGCGAGAAAGCTCCAGAAAGAAAAAAAAAATCACAGGGAATTTTGAGCATATTTCCAAATGTCCTTGTAATTTTTTTAAGTTTTAAGGATCTGCAAGAAATTTACAAATTAAATTCTATGAAAGGTTCAAGAGTTTTCTAAAGAGAATTTCAAGAAACCCCGACAAGATTCTCTCAAGAGCATTTGAGTAGAATATCAACAGAATTCCAAAGAAAACTCTCGTGGAATTCCGAGGTGAAATAAATAGAAAATTCAGGAGAATACTTTTTTAATTCTAAAGGATATACCAAAAGATTTTTGAGGAATATACCAAGACTATTTAAAAAATAAATATGGAGATAATCATTAAGAATAAGAAGATAAATGTACTATAATCCAGAGTTCCGTGACAATTATGGAGCGAATCATAACATCATTGTGAGGAATGCTCACTGAAAACATTTTGGGTGATTCTAGTAAAAATCATAAGTCAATTATAAAGATATCCTGTAAAGGGATTCATAAAATTATCTAGTTAATTCAGTCACTGAAAGCTTTTAAAGATGCAGAAGACATAAATTCAAGATCATGCATGTAGAAAATAGACTAACCGTTATGTACGTGACGGGGTACCCGGATCTTGTTTGGCTATTACGGTGTAGAAAAAAGTGTAGAATTCCTCACACGCATAAGGGCTAATGATTCTGGTAATTCGAAAAGTTTTTGAGATGTCATGCGTACAATAAAATTTCAAGATCCCAGTCAGTTTCACCGAACTAAATTCGGTTTATAAAGGTTAGTTAGTTTTCTTTATAAAAGAGACTTTCAGTTTTTGACTGATTCGCCTTGGTCTATAAAAGGTATAAAACACATATTTTATAATTACAATCTAATTCCTGGTTCTCCCGATGCAGTGGCCAGCCTGGATACTGCAGGTAAATCTTAATGATTTAGGACAAATTTTCAGTACTTACCAAAAATTACAAAATGTTGACGGCCCAAACAAAATTTTAAAAATTTCCCAGGAGGAAGGGGGTCCAAAATGTCTCATAAAGTGTCTACGTAGTTTATGAGCAGCCTCTTTTAGATATCCCTTACGTTGTTTTAATTATCAAAGCGTTGTTTATTATTTTTCATTATTCAACGATAGTAAATGATAATTAGAATATTGGTTATGGTAAGTTTAACGGTTTTACAGACTTTGAATGTGATTTGGGAACAAACAATTTTTTACCACTTAGTCCAAAACGCATAAGCGCTTTTTTGTTATTTCGAAGTCATTCCACAAAAACTCAATGAAATTCTAATTTTTTTTTTATCATCGAAAGCTGAGATCTCAACATTAATTTAATGATTAACATGTTTGTGTTAGTTAGGAGCTCGATGTTTTTGATAAATTTTTGGTAAGTACATTCTTTTTGTATCTTGTATTTTTCATGTTTTATAACCCATGTTAAAAAAAATCAATATATCACATATAGATTTGATTTTTTTTTTCTATGTATGTATGCTATGCATGTTTTAACGTTATTTGAGGTTACTCATAAGCAGTGGCGTCGCGCAACCTCACTTTTTACCTGTTCAACAACTTTGAAAACGTTATTTAGGGTCATGTTTGTTTACATTCAAATCAGTTTCAAAAAGCATCGGGTCTTCTAGTTTCACTGATGTTTATCCATTGGAACCAATATTGTTTTTTTTGTTTACGTTTTGAGAGTTGTTGAACAGGTAGATTGAGGTTAGGGCGACGCCACTGCTCATAAGTATCGCATAAAAGTGCTGATATCAGTAAAATGTCGAATCAATAGTATATTAAGTATTGATAACCACTGATATCAGTACTATTGCATCGCTTTTACACCAAATTAATACTGACTCTAAACCAATGTCACTACCCTAGAAAACAGTAGTCTAAAAATGATCACTCCGCCTAGGTATCGAACTAGTTTGTTTGATATTCAAATTAAAATGTAAATGGCTTTTAGACATAAAAATCAAATTGGTTTCGTTTTACTGTGTCATTTCTCCGCGACGAGCGAGAGCATACCATAAAAAGTAAAATCCAGTTGGTATTGCTGAATGAAAGTGTGACTATCTTCGTCACACTATCAGACTTTTCCCTTTGTATGGTCATAAGCTGATTAAATTTGTATTTTAAAACTGGCAATGTCACCGGTTGAACACTACTGATACATTAGCTACATGGGATTAAGGTAGATGCAAAAGTGAAAACAAATGTATTCAAAAGATACTGTTCGTTATATCAGCCATCAAATTATTGGAAAAAAAATAGAGTGGTAGTCTAAACAAGACCGAATGAAATTAGTTAGCTGCTGTCAAGCATTTGCTACAAGCAAATGCCGAAGAAACAACTGAAACCTTTGGCATGGTATACACTTCATGTAGCTATTTACAACTCCATTACTAAATGCCACCTAGTCCATCCCTTTCGATAAATAAATCTTAGATCGATAACGTAAACCTAAAGCAAACACACGAAACAATAATCGATGGAATGGTGACAGAGCGAGCGTAAGCATTTTGCCTTTATAGCGGTACATGTTTGACTTTTGAAATGAATTTTCCGATGTACAAACAGAAACAGTTAGTCTTTGTGTGGTTTTCAAAAGAGTACTGTTTACAGGCCCTTTTCCTTTTTCTATTCATAGAACCGATCCTCTGTCGGCAGTGTATGAAAACATAATAATAGATTATTTATGATTCTCAATCACGAAACACTTGTTTAACAGCTAAACATTACATTTCGTTTGCTGCGTGTCGGTGCAGTGTGCAGTGATTGTGTTTTTTTAATCAATATTCACGTGAGCATGGTGCACAATTTGGAAACACATGGAATGAGAAAGCTACAGTGGTTGACAAATATATTAACGCGGCCTGTTCTTTGAGTGTTTGGACATATTTTCTGTGTTTAGGCATGTAATGTCGAAGACTTATGGTAATATTTCTATTTGAACACGATTTTGGTATATTTTACGAATCTGAAAGCATCGGTAACATAAATGACCAAGTGTAAGGACCTGAATCTGAAGGCTGCTCAACTGGAGTTGCCCTTTTAGACATAGAAAAAGACTTCGACAGTGTTTGGCATGAAAGTTTGATTGCCAAATTCAAAAAGTTTGATTTTACACTACATTATGAAATTAGTTCAAAATTATTTAATTGACAGAACTCTGCAGGTTAATTATCAAAATTCCAAATCTGAACGACTGCCTGTTAGAACATGAGTTCCTCAGGGTAGCATTCTTGGACCTATATTGTATAACATATTCACTTCGGACATTCCTGATTTGCCTCAGAGTTGCCACAAATCTTTATTAGCGAGATATTGACGGTGGAAGTCAAAAGTGACAGTTATGTTTTGTCGAGGTATACCTGTATTCGATTGTTGAAAACATTTGTTCACACGTCAATCACAAAGGGAATAGCATGTAAACAAACCAATTTTTCGATACACCACATCAAAATACGTACCCGCTACTGAAAATTGTAGCAACAAAACCAACCAATGTATGCTAAAAACGATGTGATTTTCTATGTTTTTAATTTTTCACTGCTTTTTAATTTTTACAGAAAAGTTCCGTAGTTCAAAAATTACCGAACAGCGATTAGTGTCTGACAGATCTCAATAAATAACTGTTTAACCACAACGGGTTCAGAACATACATAATATCTAGTTGCTTCTAAGAAAAAGATGAATAATTCTACTATACATGAACATAAGATACACATGTATACTAATGAACGTCACCCACTGTATGCGGTGTTGCCTTAGTAAACTGATGCCTCATACAATAGGATTAGCGATATCTTCAGCGTGTTTGGTTTGTATCATTATGAATGTACTGTATGCAGCGGATGTCCGTGTAACATTATTCGTGCCGAAGTATGTAAATTGACATTGAAGCTCTTCTAGTGACAAATAATTGCGATTGATAAAGGGTGGACACGAAATTAATGCCACACACATAAACAGCTGCATATTTTTAAATACGTTACCAAATGTCTTAAAATTTTCAGTTATGGTTCTTTAGTCCATATTGCAAACGTCTATTTTTATGACGGTCTAGGAGATTTTTTATCCCGAGTCACAGTCGAGTGAATAGACTGCTCTAAAAAAAATGTCCAGTCTCAAATTTGAAATCAGTGGTTAAGCAAGGAAATTTGTTGATCATTGTTACTTTTGCAACTGTACAATGTTTTAAAGACTTTTTGTTTTCCTGATTGGAAAACGGGTATAAGTTTGTCGTTGAACCTGGTTAAAAAATTACAACTGTTTATGTTTGTGGCATTAATTTTGTGTTCACCCTTTAGGTTGAACAGAGTTTGAATAGATTTGGCGTATAACGGAATTCTTACACAATAGGCAGCTAGTAAACAAGTGTAATTAAAATGTACTAAATATGGAGCATGCTGTATTAGCAAGAAAAGCCATTCAAAACATTATTTCTTTGTAGGCTAACTGCTATAGTACAACATTTGTGTATGGTGAGGTATTTTGCGGGAGAATTTAATGATCATAATCGTTGAACGTTTTTTGCTTTTATAATAAGCCACAAAATAGGTCAACACAAATAGAAAGTTTTTGTAAAACTGTGTAATCAAATCGATCTTGACAACACCTAAGATGTTCATAAATTAAAGGCATATAATTTTCACCGATCAGTACAAACCTACACACTTAGTTTAGTTTACCGAATCTCGGTAATTCCGGCACCACCAAGCAGTTCGGAAATAAGCTTCACTGAGATCTCAGAAAAAAAATACGTTTGCTTGGTAAGATTCAGCGAAACAATTTCCGCATTTTTTTTTACTGATACCTCAATAAAACTTATTGCCGGAATAACCGAGATTCGGCAAACCAAACTTGTGTAGTCTTGATACTATCCAAGTTTTCTATTTGTATTTGAATGAGACTTAATGTGTTGACAACCTTAATTTTTAACCCTGATTTTTAGCGATGTTTCGGTCTATCGGGACAAAATTAAGATTCGAATAATTTCGCGTGGGAATGAAGAAAATGTGTTCAGTTGTTGCTAAAATATTGACGCAACGGATTTATCGAATATCACGCGGGAATAAACCAGTGGTTTTCCAAAAAAAATGTTGGTGAGATTGATCAACCAATGACAACTGTTTATTTTCTATAAATAGGGTATACGTCCCTAACCTCGGTCTAATATGCAGCCATCGATTACGTTTTTAATCATAACTCATCAATGAATTTACCTGCAAACGATATTCTACTGCTAAATGGTATGCTTAGATATGCTTATCATGTCGTTTGCTATCAGAAACCACGAAAAGTTGAAAAACTTACTTTTTTTAAGACAATAACTCACGAGGGAAATGTATGTAATATGGGTCTATTGTCCCCAAATTGGGTCTATTTATGGATGCAACTTCGTCCTATCTTGTTTGATCCTCAAAAAAACGCTCTTGGTAACGTTTTCTGATGTATTTTTTTTTATCACTATCACTGTTAACTTAATGCTCTTCATTCCTCAAAACATTTCTTAGAGAAAATTTTACGAAAACTACATTAAATCACTCAATTTAAAAATTAAAAATTAAAAATTTCGCTTATCGTCTTTTGACCGCAGAATATCTAAATCAGAACATTGTGATGTTCATTATACAGGTTTGGCAGAAAAAATCTCCCTTCCTGTTCGTTCCTTATCATCCAAATGCAAAACAACATTGTTGACGTTACTCTTATTGCTATATGCTGTCAAATGAATTTCATGGGCCATAGTTAGGAACATAGAAAAGAAATGTGTCCCTAAAGTTGGGTCCATGTTTTACTTGTGAAAACGTTGTTAAACAATTAAAATAAACATAAAATATTCAAACAGCAACTGTAAGTTTTACGTCTAGTGTGTATTATCAGGTAATTCCAATCAATAAATGCCATAATCAGGCCATTTGATGATCGTCAGTCAACCTTCCCATCTTAACCTTATAAGTCATGGCGGCTAAAAACTCCGAACATTGTGATATTCTCAACCAGTTTTATTACTTACGAGAGCTGAAAATGTATTGAAATGTTGTGATATAAATTGATTTGTGTGTGGTACACATTTATCAACCATCAGTGATCAATATTTTCCTTATTTTTTGTGTAATATTCCTTAATTAATTATTTATTTGCGTGATAGGCCGAATGAAAGGACTAGACCCACATTACATACCGTAACCCTACTTGCCGAATTTGAAATATTAAATATTGAAATTAATTAGAAATTTAGAACTCACTAACCGTCATTTACATCAAAAGATTGACTAAAAAAGGTAATTAATTTTTTGAAGACACCAATCACCTTAAACTAACGGTTGAGACACAATCCTTTTTGTCTTTCAAAATATTGGCTAAATTTGTAAGCAATGGTCCTACTGTAGGTAGTGATTCTCCCAGCACATGGTGTAATTCGTGGTTCATTCACTCCCTCCACGTTTCGTTTTCCATCTGTACTCCAGCGTAGATGGTACGCAAAACCTTCCGTTTGGTGCTGTTGATACTCCACAAGGGTAGTCTCGTGGCCACAGATGACCACCGGTCATACCAGCTTTATGTAGATAGTCACCTTCGTGCGACAGCGAATTTTATTCGACAAGGGCGTCCTCCACCGTGCAAAGTAAGCACGATTCACTGCCACAATGCCAGTAGGCCCAATACACGAACTCGTCGACCACCTTGATTTCGTCACCGTAAATCTGAACTCGGGGTGGAAGGTTAACATCAATGTAGAGAGAGTAAAGTCAGTGATTAGAAATATTGTATTACTATCTTCGTCGCACTCCAAACAACGCATGACAATTTCCGTATGAACACAGTCCCCAGTGGAAGTTGAATTAAAATACCTTTTTATTTGAGTAATTTCTGCTCAACTTAGCAATCACAAGTTCGTAACTCTATTTAAAATATGAAATTTTAACCTTCAAACTACACATCAAGTTGTATGAAACTAGGGAGGTCAGTCATACTTCTACATACGATACATTGATTAAGACATATTTCCCTGAGTTTGAATAAAATTCCCTGATTTTCCAGGGTTTTTTTTTCCAGATAATCGACACCCTGTTAATATTGGTTAAGTGTATAGTTAAAGCACAGACAAACAGACATAACACTCGCAAGTTGTTCATCGAACAAGCATTTAACGGTCAATTTAAAAGTATCGTAGTTGGTAGTACCGCCACCTGTGGCGCGCATAGTCATTTCCCTTGCGTTTGACGTTTACACACTACCGCCATCTGTTCAGCGTACTACCCACCACTGTGTATTCAACAGATGGCGGTAATGTTGTAGCGACGATGTTTTACAGTGAGAAATATTCAATGTGTTATGTCTGTTTGTCTGTGGTTAAAGTATGGAACCTACAGTAAATCAAAATGCATCACCAACCCTTAACATCAACATTGGCCTGATGATAGCTGGCCGACACTGGAGTGTTGCAATTCACCAATCTGGCATGTTTCCCAGCACACTGAATAGCGGCCACCATGCGAAGGCTACGCGAGGAGAACCGAGTACCAAATTGACCTACTCAGTGAAGATAATCATAATCAATGGCAAAACAAAAAACCGTTTAATAGCACCACCAAATGCCTTTCTCCTTCCGTGGGTCTAGTCGTGATAGTTGTATACGGTTGATTGATCATCGGGGTGCGGATTTTGCGAGAAAAAAATAAGTGTGGACTTGAATAGCCATTTTTTTGTTTACAGTTAATTAGTAAAACAAGTTTCTTCAACAGTAGGTATTTGGTATCACACAAAGCAGAAGTTTTGTTGTCCATAAATAAATATGATACACTTCATTTAGGACTTACAACAGCAAAACAACTGAGCACCAGAGATTCAAAATTTACCAAGGTAAAAACCATTGCGTGCAAATACATATATGCATTTAAGCCAGCAAAGGTGCGGGTATAAAACAAGTTCGTGACGCAGGCAGCGGATTTGATTCCTGACCCAGTCGACGTTTTTTCGGGTTGGGATTTCTCTCGTCTTCTCTGGTCATAAAGTAGAAGATCCTGTTGGCCGTGTTTTGAAAAACCCGGGATTTAAGATAATATTTTTCGGGATCACAGAAGAAAAATTAAAGCTTAAAAATATAGGAATAAAAAAAAATAAGTGTTCATTCCCTATTATATATATATATATGTACATAATTTGCTGAACTAACGGGAAGAGAAATGAGAAAAGTCAGCAAGATCCCCTAGTGCGTGATCTAAAATTGATAAAAAAAAAATGCTTTGCCATTTCATTCCACGACGCCTGCGATCAAGTTGAAGCGCCAATCTTCAGAAAGCACGCGGTAAGAGTGACACCATAAAACACACTAAATCAACACATGCAAATGAAACAACGACGCGTGTGAGCAGTCGGTTGTTTGTCGTTGACTTGTGACAGCGACCACAGGTCACAAATAAAAATACCGAGCGGTAAAATCGTGAATCACTTAATAAGTAGTGGTTCTACACACTTAGATTTTTCTACCGAGATCGGCTGTGCAAATCTCGGCAAAAAAAGTTTTACTGAGATATCAGCAAACATTTCATTTGTTTGCTGAGATTCAGCTAAGCATTATCCGAGACTCAGCAATCAAATGTCACTTTTGCTGAGATCTCAGTGAAACTTATTTTGCCGAGATTTGCACAGCCGATCTCGGTAGAAAAATCTAAGTGTGTACGATCATTTTTTAACCTTTTTTTCTTTTGCTTTATTACGCCCTTACAGGGACTTTACGTCGGCTCTCAACTTAGTGTTCTTGGGCGCTTCAACAGTTGTTGTTTGAGAGCTTTTAGTACCATATTTGCATTGGCAAGTGCAAGTGTGTGACAAGTACAATCATACTCTATTCCCAGGGAAGTCGAGACATTTTTCGATTCGAAAAATTCCTGTACCGGACCGGGAATCGAACCCAGCCGCCTCCAACATTCTGCGCCTTTACCAACTGAGCTAAGGGTGGCCCCATTAACCCTCTACTGCCCAAATTTATTTTTCATTCTACATGCTTTCTTAGGATATGCATCCAAAGCAATATGAAAAAAAAAATGATGAAAATTATTTTGATCTAGGTATCTAAATCAATTCAGGTTGTCTAGAGCAGTTTTCGTAAAACACATATATATATTTCAATTTTCCATCTTGTCCAGCTGAAATAAGAACTCAAGAGACAATTCTGGCCCAAATTTCAGAAAAATCGGTTCAGTCTAAATGTCATTACTTTAAATTTTTCTTTTCAAAATTAGTGTATTTTGTTTTCCTTTTATATTTTGGAGTATTATTTTAAAATTTACTGAACATCTTAGAACACCATTGTTTAGAATGATTTTGCAACCGATCTATTTCAAACTTCCATGCAAATGGTAGATAAATAGTGGATCTTTCCAACCATTGTATGTACAGGGTGCGTGACGAATTTTTGCAGTAAATTTCAAATAGTAATTTCTCATGCTTGCGGATCATGATTTAGATATATTTGGCAGCACTGAATTGCTCATACTATTAGGTGTAAGATGTAAACAAACAGTGTTGAGTAAACGTAAAGATGTCGAAACAAAAGAGCAATCGGCCAGCCGCTGTCGCTTTGTTGCGCGCCGGAGTAAGCGTAATAGAAATAATTCGGTGGATAAATGTGTCTGAAAGAACAGTGTATAATATAAAAAAAAGGCCTGGGAAAGTGATAAAATGGAGAACCTGCTCATACTGCTAATAAAACACAGAAATGGCTTGCGGAAAATATTTCGGAATTTTGGGAGAAAGAAATTTGGCCCCCAAGCAGTCCCGATATCAATCCGTTGGATTATTTTGTACGGGGCATCGTCGAACGGAATACCAATAGAACCCCTAACACCACACTTAAGTCCCTAAAAGCTAAAATCAAGGTAGTGATGACATCTATGGATTAAAACATTGTCAAACGTGCATATGGCAGTTTCCGGAAGCGTCTCGCTACAGTCGTCGAAAGGGAAGGCGATTTTTTTTCAATAAAATTAGTTACAACTTCCATATTTTGCGAAAGAAAATAAATCACATAACATTCATTGCTAGAATAGCTATATCATTTACTGCAAAAATTCGTCACGCACCCTGTATAGCGGAAAAAGAGGGACCCAACCTGTACCAGCTGCATAAGAGCTCTGCAAAATTCCTTATCTTATGTAAAACAAATGCGGAAATCGAATGGTGATGGTTTCATCTTGTGCAGACCTCAGGAAGAGTCCCATTTTGCCCAATTTTCGCCTCATTCCAGAAGAAACAAAAATATACAGTAGGAGTAAGAGGGGCAAAATGATATTGATCCTACTACCAGTTGATTTGTTTCATGCAGCTGGAAATCCAGAGCCAATGTGCGGGATGCTCACTATACCTCACATGTTCACTATGCCCCTCCTTCGCCTAATCATTTATTAGTCATTTTAATTTACTGAAACGTTCCTTATGACCGACTATGCCATTGTGCATCTTCATATCGCCAATTTGAATCCAGCCTTTTGAAAAGAGCCTATAGAAAAATATCAAGCTCAAATTCAGAAAATTTTTACTCGAAAACTTTTTGCCCGATCGGTTTGGTGTCTTCGGCAATATTGCAGATAATAGATGAGACTATTTGAAAAAAAATATGCACTCTAAAAAAAAATACCCAACTTTTTTTTAAATTTCAAATAAAATCTTAAAAACATTTTTTCTCGTCAAGATGGAGTTCAGATTTTTTTTTTAAACTCAAGTTTTTGGAAAAATATCAAAAACTTGGTCCAATTACTTTTTCGATTTTTTATAATGAAAGAACACACAATTTACAATAAAAAAGCACCTAGGTAATTTGTTTCTAAGTCACACCGTTTTCGAGATGTAGCGGTTTGAAAGTATATATTTTAAAACTGTTGGTAGTTTTTGGCAATTTTTAAATGTATTTCGCGGTTCTCCAGTTCCGACAATATTTTTTTTCGGAAAGATCAGAAACTTTTACAATAAAAATGCTCTTGGTGGCTCATCAATATATTAAATGTCTTCTAAAATATAAAAATAAAACAACGCGATCTTTTTTCATGCACCTCATAGACATAGACCTCATAAACTTGTTGCTAGGCAATTCATGGTACCAAGTGGGTTGGTTTTGAATTACCTACGTCCATATATAAGCCAAATCTGACACGTAAAGGGTGATACGGTCAAAATTTGGTCAATTTCAACTTGACGTATTTCTTTCAATTTTGCATTTAAAAAACCTGAACACCCCTCATTTTGAAGGTGTGTGTGTGTAGAATGTTGCTCCTATTTTGATTTTGGAATTCACTCTTCAGTTGTCAAAATGCCGTCCAAGCAAGAAGAGCAGCGTATCAAAATTTTGCTCGCGCATCGCGAAAATCCGAGCTACTCGCACGCAAAGTTGGCAAAATTGCTAAAAGTTGCCAAATCAACCGTTACAAATGTAATTAAAGTGTTTGGGGAACGTTTGTCGACAGCCAGGAAGTCTGGATCGGGGGGAAATCGAAAACCGGAAGCCGCTGAGACGACAAAGAGAGTTGCCGGTAGTTTCAAGCGAAACCCTAACCTCTCTCTCCGAGATGCCGCAAATAAGCTGGGTGTATCGTCTACAACCGTGCATCGAGCCAAAAAACGAGCCGGACTATCGACTTACAAGAAGGTAGTGACTCCAAATCGCGATGATAAACAAAATACGACGGCCAAAGCGCGATCCCGGAGGCTGTACACGACGATGCTGACGAAGTTTGACTGCGTGGTAATGGACGACGAAACCTACGTCAAAGCCGACTACAAGCAGCTTCCGGGACAGGAGTTTTATACGGCAAAAGGAAGGGGAAAGGTAGCAGATGTTTTCAAGCACATGAAACTGTCAAAGTTCGCAAAGAAATATCTGGTTTGGCAAACCATCTGTACCTGTGGCTTGAAAAGCAGCATTTTCATAGCTTCCAGGACTGTCAACCAAGAAATTCACGTGAAAGAGTGTTTGAATAAACGTCTGCTGCCTTTCCTGAAGAAACACGGTTGTTCCGTACTGTTTTGGCCGGATTTGGCATCTTGCCATTACGGTAAAAAGGCCATGGAGTGGTACGCCGCCAACAACGTGCAGGTGGTTCCCAAGGACAAGAACCCTCCCAACACGCCAGAGCTCCGCCCAATTGAGAAATACTGGGCTATTGTCAAGCGGAACCTAAAGAAGACCAAAAAAACTGCTAAGGGCGAGCAGCAGTTCAAGGCAAACTGGCTTTCTGCGGCGAAGAAGGTGGACAAGGTGGCTGTACAAAATCTGATGGCAGGGGTCAAGCGTAAGGCCCGGCAATTCGGATTTGGAAAAGCGGAAGCCTAACTGAATATTTTTCCTGAATTTTATACTAATTGAACTTGAAAAAGAAATTTAATTTGATTTTTTAAATAAACGATGTCACCGATTTACACGCGTTTTCCCTTGACCAAATTTTGACCGAATCACCCTTTAATCAACATAATAAAGTGACCTGATTAAGTTCAGTAATTCAGAAGAAGAAGTGGTAGTTAAAATGAATACTTTTCATTATAAGTGCATAAACGTGTTTAAAAAAAGTTGCTCGAAAAATTGCCGAAATCTCACGGATACTAATATACAGAAATTGGTTGATCTGGGTTTTGCGGAATAGAACCAACTTAACAGTAAATTCAAAATTTGTGATTTTTGTCGTATACAGCTTTCTAAACGTACCAAAAAGGTCATGGAAAAAGTCCATGGAGGAACACTGAAACGTATGGCTACCAGAGCTAGTCTAGCTAGAAAACGTGAACATCCGATAAAAAAAATGCAAGGGAACCATACGATTGGGCTCAGAAGCGAAACGAGGATCAGCTGACTATTTTCTTTTGTTATGTAACTACTGAAGAATATGAAACTCATAAGCACGAGCTCCACGAACAATACTCAAGGGCTATAACCATTCAAGGAACTCAAAAATACCACTCATTTATTCCTATTTCTGAAAGATAAATATAAGTCAGACATTTTCAAATTGTAATAATGAAAAGAAAATTGTTGATATTACTAAGAATTAAAGTATGGATTTCTATTACAACTATATCAATTCAACAATGTAAAAATAAAAGAGATCATTCTTGAAAAATCGCAATTATAAGGTATTTGCATATGCTAACGAGCAAAATATGTATTTGCAAGAAAATAAATTGTTTTAAAACATACACATTCCGGATAATTTAGATCATATCGATGAGCCACTAAGAGCATTTTTATTGTATCTTTCGGGAAAAAATATTTTCGGAACTGGCATTTACCAACATTAAAAAAATATCTACTTTCAAAACGCTACATCTCGAAAACGGTGCGACTTAGCAAAATTTTACCTAGGTAAAATGTCAAAGGAAGAGAGGAAATTGGTGCGTATCCATAATAAACGTTACTGTCAATTAACCAAAATTAAATGTATGTTAAATAGACGAGCATATAATTGCACGACCTTCTGCTAGCTGAGCAGAGAGGTGCACTGAACCACTGAACCCGTCTTGTTTTGGGTTTCGTTTGCAATGGTTATTTCATCGCCAACAGTTTCGTCGAAATTATTGAGAACACATTATATTTATAATATTTAGTTTACAGTATTTCCCGAATTTTGAAAGCCTTAGTTAATGCTCTCAAAATACCCGTGGAGAAGTATGATCGACAAATGTTTAGACGACATGTCGCAAAATGGGAATTGCATCCGACCTGTGTCATTTCGCCGACGATCGGTCATTAGGTCGATTGATTTTCATTGGTTGGTCATTAGGCTGGAAAGTTCCAGAACTGGGATTCGAAGATTAGAAGCATTTATTTTCCTTTCTTTTAAAAGCTGCTTGTTCATTTCCTAAAAGCAATAGGTAGGGGAAATGGCTCTAATGTAGGCCTATGGATCTAAGATTGGGCCCATCGCTAAAAATCTGCTATTTATCAATTTTATCAAGATGAACGCATCATTGGGATATTTGGGATATAATGGATATTTTTGGTCGCTATTGAAAATTTAGTCAATGGCTGAATTTATGTATGGGCCCAAATTATCAATCTTGGATAATTTGAATAAAAATAATATAAATTTAAAAATACTACTTTGTTATTTTGTCAACGGAATTGAAATAAATCGACAGTTATTTTTCAATTCCGTATGACATACGATGGCGTTTAATTAAGTACACGATGATTTTTTTTTAATTGTGTCAGATGCAGAAAACATCACTAGAAATTCGGCGAATTGACTATCGACGAAAGCAAACATCCCTTTATAATATGATATTGTTTGTGCACAACTAAACGCACCAAATCCAATGACCGAAGTTAGATTCTCAAATAAAGTAAAAATGCTTACCTTTAGAGTTGGTAGCGGCATCGGCAATTTTTTGAAATGCTTCCAAGTAGACTGCCAATGCTTGTATCGCAGCTCTGTAATAGGGAAAAAAGGTGAGCAATATTAAACGTGTGGCGTATGTATGTATGTATTCGATTTTTTTACCTAAACTAAAACTTAAACTATGGTTCAAATGATAAATTATTGCAAGAATTATAATTCAAGAGTATAAAAAATTATGAATACACCAGGAGAAGAAGAGGAGCTAAAAAACCGCAAGGATGACCGGGACGACGGCTATACGCCTTTCGACGGCTACAGCTAACAAGTTGCTCGCTAAAGGCTACCCCTCGGGATACCACGCAACTGCAGGGATGCTTCGGAAGAGAAACTGCAAACGCCAAGATAAATCTGAGCTGGGCAGAAGATGCTTGGAGAAGGGTCACATTGCTCTGCAAAACGGAGGACGAAAACGATCATATCATGGAAGTCTTTAAATGCCCAGCATACAAAAAGGCGATGGCGGCCAAAAAGTTATAGAGAACCCACGCATTTAGAAATAAATAATGTTACACGTGACAAAATCCATCTTTGACATAAAGGATGAGTCGTAAACAAACATGTCACGTAAAATTAAGTGCTCCGAGACGGAAAAGTTCGTTATTCGACGAAAAGTACGTCTGATTGAACTGAATTTCGTGTTTGTTATGACTCAATTTTGTGAAAAATTGACGCTCGTAGTGTCAGTCTTAGTGTGCAATTATTGCGATACAGTGTAGCAACTGTTGTGGTAATCCACAACAGAAACAAATTGTAATGTCGACATTATGGCAGAGCCGTATTGAGTTCCTCCCGATAACGGTAACTAAATGTCGGGATGGTTGCAATGCAAGTTATGAATTCAAGAAGTGATTGTGAGCTCGTACGAAGGTTTTGAGATGACCAAAATTAACGGAATATTCGTATGCAGTTGCTATGCACACCCAAGGTGGACAATGGAGCAGTTCCACTAGATGTTGAATTGACTTACCGAAGAGCTCATTGGACGGAGACCGATTATCATCAGTGGAGATTTCAATGCTTGGGGGTAGTAGATTGCGGAAGCAGATGTACCAACGCAAGAGGGTATTATCGACCGGCTTTCGATGAGGATCTCTTTGAGAACCTCTCCGTGTATACAGTGGCTCCTTGGATCCAAATGCGGACGAGTGGACATTAACTTTAGCGAGGGCAACCATGCCAGGAAACTGGAGCTAAGGAACAGGCGGCGCCCAGAATATTGATGGAGCGAGGCACAACGCTGAGGTATACAAGTCTCCAATGAAGAACTCGTAGCAATGGCGAAGGAAGAAAGTCTGGTCTGGAAGAAAGTGCATGGTTCAATGTTACTTTAAAAACGGTGATCCAGGCGTTCCCGGACATGTTGAGGGTGGTGCTGCATAAATGTCTAGATGATGATCACTTCCCAGATGGAAGATACATGGGAGGCTGAAAGTCAAAGAAAGAAACAACAACAACAACAAATGGAAAATACATACATTAGTGTTTGTATTTGCACGGTGTTTCAGAAAAAAAACAGTATCGCTGAAACACCCACCAAGTGACAGCTTAGGGTCACCTCTTGCATATGAGACTAATATGGAAATGTTCTATCAGGGGGTCTTTTTTTATTTTTTCCGCATTTTTCAGTGTAAATCACGTTGAAAAATAACTCTCTCGACCACTGAAGCCCAATAAATTAATAGAAAAATGAAACGCGATAGAACATTTCGAAACTAATATGGCGCCTATGGTATGGTGGGTGTTTCACCGATACAGATTTTTTTTTTAAATAATGTTATCCTACCAGAGACACCGTGCAGGAAAGCCTTCAGGAGA
This sequence comes from Ochlerotatus camptorhynchus, assembly GCF_037179485.1. Classification (NCBI taxonomy): domain Eukaryota; kingdom Metazoa; phylum Arthropoda; class Insecta; order Diptera; family Culicidae; genus Ochlerotatus; species Ochlerotatus camptorhynchus. The sequence goes on along the minus strand of NW_027040636.1, from coordinate 2,529,574 downwards.
TCCAGCATCCTGTAGGTTTATGCTTCCTGGATACACTTGGAAAACTACTGGAAAGGATTATCCTCAACATGAAAGGAAGATCTAAGATGCAATCCGGACAGTGATAAAGAGGGCCGAGAAGTCATCGAAACAAAAACGGAGTTGGAAATGGATATTGCGCCGTGATAACGATTGTCGTCAAGAACGCATTTAATAACGCCAGCTGGGAAGTCAATGCCAATGCAAAGAATGAAGATTCCTACTACCTATACCAAAGGGAATCAAGCGATGCTGAACAACGAAGCTGGTTTTGAGCGCATACAAAACCTTCACCTTAGCGAAAGACAGCGAGTACTACAAGCGGAAGGAAACCAGAGGAATACGAATTGTGAGACCGGAGTCGATGATCAGATGGCTGCAGAAATAGAACAAGGCGAAGAACGGTAGATTGACTCATAGGCTAAAACCGTCGATCTGGGTTAACAGAAAAATAGTGGAGTGACCATCAACACAGAGAATGTTGTACAAGAAAAGCGTAGAGACTAAGGCTGCTGCCATTCTGAGAGCGAAGAGGCGCGGGAAGCGTGAAATCGAATGTAAGGAATAATATAAATAATAGGAATTCTTTAGTATAGAACGCTAAGCGCGCCTCTTCGCTCTCAGCATGGCAACTACCTAAGGGATGTGGAATGCCGTCAACAAAGCTGTAGTACAAATTTTGTCAGAGCTGAAGCGAAAATGAAGAAACGATCAGCGAACTAGCAACGCCGAGAGGGACCTCCCTCTCCTATGCAATATCGTTCCAAGGAGAATCAGGCAAGAGGTGAGTCCAAGGGGACGGGTATACATAGGCCAGGCTTTTGAAACTTTTCTCCTTACTAAAGAAACATGTAGCGTAGGCCAATTTTCGAAACAAAATGGCCAAGTATGGCATATTGTTACTTTTGTAAATATTGTTACATATTTCTAAGAACAAAATGACTTACCGTAAACAAGCGTGCAATTTTGTGGCTTTTGCGATGAAGTCTTCCCATAGTGGACTGGAATTCTGAAATGAAAAGAATATTTGATTACTATTACGCCGACTATACTTAACGGGAAGCTAACGTAAAAAAAAACAGGTTCGTTTTGATGTTTCTAAAAATATTCGAAAAAGATAAGTAAAATCTTAATTTTTCCTTAGATTTTTATTAAATACCGTGGATATCGGAGTGCATCCCCATGGAGTTGCACAGAGAACCACCTAGATGGGGCCTTTGGAGGGTGTTTTAACTTTTCGAAAGGGAAAAAAATAGCGGGACCTTTCAATTAGAATGGGTTCCACGCGATAAAGGCAAGGATTACTATTGCACAAAAACCGAAAACTTCATCATTTCCAAATAGTGAAGCAGTAATACGACATGCACTAAACTAAGGACACGGGATATTACATCAAAGAGAATGCACTTCAATCATGTCGAAAATCTCATGTAATTTTTATGGCCATAAAAATAAACAAATTCAGTAAAAGTAGCGTAATGTCAGTTCATGCACTGTATTAATGATAATTTTGTCCTTTTTGGCAAGTAAACCATATTTTCGACATATTTTCCACTTTGATGTGACATAAAAATTATTTTTTTGTGTGTACAGTATTGACTATAATTAAGTAACTATACTGTAATTTTTTTCAACCCCAAAAAACAATAATTCCAGTATGTGCATGAACATTTCTGAAATAATGACAACTGTTGGATCAAATATTCAAGGTTTATTGGTAATGTTTTGTGCTTTCTTGGTGAGTTTGTACGAAGTTTGAGAAAATTTTATGAAATATTTCTGAAGCAACTGTAAACTATAAAGGGAATTTATATCTGTAACTGAAACCAGTTCGATTTTGTTTGCTAACCTGGTTAAAATGTCATATTTAATTATCTTAAAGATAAATCGTCCAGCTCAAACCTTTGTAGGGGTAAGAGGTGGGATCATCATCATCATCATCATCATCATTTGACCACATTTTTTTTATTTTTTTTTTTCAAATTTCTATTGCTTGAAGCAGATCCCAATGTACTTGACAACACATTATCCTTTCAATTGTTCAAACATTTACTAAAGTTTACCCACAACGAAAAAAGTTAAAAATCACTAAACTCACTAAAAAAAACTACCAAAAAATATGGTCAACGGATAAAATAATTTCAGATGCAAGGTGAGGACTTCCGATTTTCAAAATACCTCCTCAAACACTATAATACAAGATTTTTTTTTAACAGAGGAGAAGGAACTGTTTGTCGCGAAAAAACACCTATGCGGCTTGGCGGTCACTTACTCAATTATCTTGAAATTGAAAATAAAATCAAACTATATATAGATTTCAGTTGCATAGATTTCAATAATAATGCTTTGACTATAAACAGAAAAAGTAACAGTTCATTTGGTTCATTGCTTTACAAGAAATAACAATTTTAAAAAAGGTAGGCAAATTAAAATCGTTTTACTATAAGTACTCAAACTTCTTACAAACTCAACCGTTCAAGGTCAACATTGTACCAATAACCCTTGAATATTTGATTCATCCAAACCGAATTTATTTTTATTTTTGATATCACAAGCTGAACATTGCATTAGGTCCTAAGTAACATTGGCAGATTCTCTTCATCGACTTTCCCTTTGTATCATTATGGCCATGTAAAGACATTCCCTGGTATTTTCAGCACACAGATCGATAAAAGAAGCGAAAGTTATTAACGAAAGAGAAAGTCGATCAATGTTACTTAGGACCTAATACTTGATCTGTTTCCATTATTTATAGAAACATCCACACTTTTTTTTCGGAGCGGTAAGCTTCCTCTTAAGGTAAATTTTAGTGCTGATAAAAAACAGTTGCAAACTGTGACTTTTCGATGTGTATGTAGAGGAGGCCAATCAAGATACCAACCAAAATTTGCATAATATATTTTCGCCCTGTTTTCCATGTCTACTATCTTGAACTCCCTTTCACACACTTTAACTTAAAGAAGAAACGTAAGGCATCGTGATGATATTCCCATTTTGCAGTAACAACAGGCTGACTGGGAGCAGAAAACTTATTGCAACAATAACAAACAGACGCTCTTTTGATGGAACGATGCATGTACCGTTTATGAAGGCAGAATAATGTCTTACGTGAATGCATTTCTTTATGTAACTTTTATGTTTTAATAAAGGCTCGTTTAAAATAGACAGTCGACGGCGTTCTCGGTTTCAAGAGAACATCGCAGCGTATTTAGTAGCGGTGCTGAGGATACACATACACGCATTGGCTGACGTAGTGCTGATTCTGGTGCAAAGATTACACATCGTATGCGAAGACACAAATCTGCATATTTTCATCTAGTCGTTTCTATTTCAGTACATAGCTGTTTCCAGTGATAAGATCGTATGAATTAGCTCTTTCATTTACCTAGTTTCAACTGTACGAGTATAAACATGCTGCATACAGTGTAACGCTCAAAATTACAATATTTCTGTACTAGCCACCGCTGAAGTCTGTTTAAAGTATTATTTTCTTAGTGTAGTAATACTTTGGATGTTTAAAATAACAAGTATGACAATTTTCAAAATGTTGCTAATAAATGTGACGTGACTCTCCATTTGATTTGCACAGAGAGTCACGTCACCACGACGTGACTTTTCTCACTTCACTAGTGATAAAAGTCACTTCGACTCTCGGAATAACCCCCATAGTGATGTAATCGATGAATAAAGTACCATGAGGCACATTTACTAATTCTCGGGTAATATTTGAAAAAGGGCCTATCAGTTTTGTTAAACAAAACTTGCCCTTTCCGCACGAACCTAAGAAAACCAAGAACACTATCGATATTGAAAGAATTTCCCCTATCCGATGGTGTTGTTGGGTTGCATAGGTGAGCTTTGATTCGCGTAACAGGGGCATTACTAGACCAACAATGGAAATAGGCGGAACAACCTAATAAGTTTTTCTAATAAAAGCTGATAGGCCTTTTTAAAATATTACGCGAGAATTCATCATTGCTTTATTTCATTGCTTACTAATTCCCCTCGCTTGACTGAGAAGATTATGGAAACTTTTAGCTTCACTATGTGGTTTTGCTATCAATGACACATATCCGCAAGATAAGTGATAAATACTGCAACAACACGAATGGGAGTATGCATGAGCACATGTATTATAAAGGAATACATGACGTATCATTTGAGGAACGAGGGGGCTGGTTTCAGAAGTTGTGATCAAGCATGCATATATCTACGCTACGAGGGGAAGGGGATATCTAAAATTTATCAAAAATATGCTACATCCTTTATGGATGGTCCCTAAGGACTGTTTCATTATCGCTACTTCTGTTTTCTGACGCTGCGATGGTTGCATTTACTTTAGTAACTTATGGTTTATAAAAACACGTGTTTCAGTGAATAGATTCGCAATATTCAATCTATTGTCTAGGTGCATTAAAAGGTGGAATCGAAAAAAAAGATCTGATTACAATCGAGAACATGCACAGCAAAAAATAAATTTTAATATTAAATCCAAGAGGAGCACTTCAATCATGTCAAAAATCTCATGTAATTTTAATGGTCACAAAAATAAACAAATGCAGTAAAAGCAGCGTAATGTCAGTTCATGCACTGTATTAATGATAATTGTGTCCTTTTTTGGCAAGTAATATTACACCATTATTTTTGACACAGTGCATCCATGTGATATCAAAATTAATTTAGTGCTGTGCGCAGTCAAATTCGATCTAAACGCTTCTTGAGACCAAGCATAATTACCGATAAGAATACTATAGGGCGAAATAGCTATTATTAGGATGCTGCCTCATTAAAACAATTACTACTCAAAGATTTACTTAAACTGATGATAAAAGGTAAAACAATTGTTGAAGTCGTCATTTTCCTTACCATTGAAACTATAACGATCGGAAACAGAAACTAAAAGAGTATGCCAACCATGCCTGTAATAAATTCGTCGTAAAGCACACATCTATGAACAGTACAGACAGATGGTTTGGTTAAGCATATATGTAGTAGCAGTGTTTCTGTTGCTTTCTTGGTTTTGAGCCACCAAAAACTTGCTTGCCCTCCTAGCAGCGGATATTGCACGTTTTTCGTAACCGTGTCGATGAGAAATAAGTGAATAAACAAAACTCCAAGTGCGAAAGGAAAGAAATGCGCTACTCAAATATAGTAAACCATCAGACAAGTGGTGAAGTCATTGACACTAACAACTTTTGGATTTGTCTGTGCCATTGGATTCGTTGCTGGCCTAAGTACAGTTTGGGTACAATCCGAAGCGGACGAAAATGACGCACACTGGACCTTTTGGATGATTTTTTTATGCTATAGTTAAGGGTCAAATTTCCTCAGTGTATTAGAAGAAGCGTATGGCGATATGAAACAAGCCGTAAAGGAAATGCGAGAGTCAAAAAATAAACCAACGACGAGTTTCTGAGCTGAAGAAAGTGAATGTAAACAACGCTGCTTACTTGTTTGATTTCGTGCATCTCTTAAGAAACTATTGCATGGGATATGCGATCCACATGTGTTTTATGTTTATAACATATTGTTGAGCTTGATTTTAACAAAGAACAGTAAAACAATATTAGAATTTCGAAAATATTAACAATTACCAAACATCTATGAACCTTACAGAATATTTTAGAAACCCGCCAAGAATTGAGTTAACAATTTAACAAGACTTCACTAGAGGAAAGCACTTAATAAAAAAATGTACCTCAAAAAACTATTCTATTAATTTATTTTTAATTAGACATAAGGACTGTTTACTTCATCAAACGGACACCGAAAAAATGGTATAACTTTTTAATTTTACGTTGTATCCGTATTGTTTAACTAGATATGTGGAGATTATGATCCAAACAAAATTATGCAATGCTTAACTTATTGATTGTCAATCCTTTAAATTTTGAATTACCATTCAAAGTAAGTCGTTACTAAAAACGCATTAACAAAACACCACATCGAACATTGTCTTACGTGTTACAAATGTGCATATTCAATTAAAATTGAATGAAACCTTCTAGAAAATAGGTTAAAAAATCAAAATTATTGAAACTTAATTGTTAGTTTTCTGAAATTTAAAACATGCAACGAATCATCTGATAAAAATGTCGAAAAATCGTTTGTATACTACAACATTAATGTATTTTTTTTTTGGTGTGTATCATCATTGAGCAATATAAAAATAAAAATGGTTAAGCTTGACACAAATTTAAAATTCACCCAGATGTTCTAGCTGAATCGATGAGTTTTGAAAATGTTGTTAATGGCAAACATATTATTAACCGCAAACGTAACATAAAATATTATATATTCTTATTTGTCCGTATGATCGTGTGTTCTCAAATTACAACAAAATTAAGCGCAACTTGATTTAAAAAATCACTAAAAAATCAATGAAAAATATGGTGGTGTTTAAATTTCTGTACTTCTATACTCCTAAAATTAATATCGCATACGAGAATATAATCGAAAAAATTAAAGATTAACCAGCCTTGTAGAAAAATACCCTACAAGGGGGAGGACGACCAATAACACCATCGGGTAGGGAAACTCTCCCCTTCCCGATAGTGGTTTGTGTAGGCGTAAAGTGCATTTCGAGTTTTGTTTACAAAAGCTGATAGGTCCTTTCAGGGAGTCGACTCAATGATGAAAATAAATTCTCTGATATTCCCTGTTTTCCAGTATTTTTCTGAAAAATTCCAGGCAGGGTTGAAGTGATAGAAATAAAAAAAAATGATTAAAGTTTAATGCGCGAATCTACAGTTTTGGTAGTACACCTTTTTCATTTTCATTTTCATTTCATTTTGCAGCGTTTGGTGGGGCAATGGGAGCGCAAGTCAATCCAAAGCCGAGGATAAAGGACGGGTAATGGCTGAATAGTCTATGCGGACCACTTGAACGCCATGGGAAAAGGAAGGGATTGAAGAGGCCGGTTATTGGGGGGTTTTGAGGAAATGACACATAGTGATGCTAAATGTAAAGAAACCGAAAATCCATCTCCCACTGATTCATCCTTTCACATATATACCAAATTGATATTTTAAAGCAATATTCAAAAAAAAAACAGACAATACATGAAAAGGCTAGTTGCCAGTTGCTTTAAAGGCTAGTTGCCTCCCTAAGCGGACCCTCCGCATCCTAACTCTTCTGTTAATCCACTTAATGCTACTAGGCTGTCTAAATTTTCTTATTTAAGTTCGTTTGATGATTATGATATCTCTAGTCTAATTTAATAAATAATTGAAATCTCTAATCTACCTACCATGCTTTATTAAGTACCTGAACTTGTGAATGTGATCTAAAATTTAACGTGTTTCAAGTTGTTTTTGACTTTGACCTATATTTAATATATATTAGTTCGTCCCTGGTTACACCATCAAGTGACTAAAATGCTTCACTTTGAAGTTAGTTTCCTAGCTGATTTTTAAATTACATAGGGTATATGCTCCAACTACGCTCACACGTTTCCACTATGTCGCACCACAAAAATACGTATGTCACAATAGAAGCACGCCACAGTGGAAATCCCGAGCCATAGTTCAAACACTTATCCCAAATCAAAATGAAGCACACATAAGATTAGTTACAATACCATGTACAAAAATGGTGTTTAACATTGTTCCCTGAGTAATACCTCAATGAAAACAACAATGAAAGCTTGTCACGCAAGTAGAAGGAGCACCGATGGGCACTTTCTGAAATATTTCGATAGTATAATTCCCTTGCAAACTCAAATAAATCTATCTGCGTAAAAATAAATAAAATAAGAGTGATTTGCGGCAAAATCCGCCAGTATCGCACCCAACGTGAGTGCCTATACGTAAGCGTACTACGACGCGGCTCTCAATCAAAGCAGTAACAAGTGTGATACTATCACTGCTAGACTAGATCTTTGGTTCTCTCATGCAGTGGTTTATCAGAGAGGGGAAGCTTAGTAATCCCCATTGCCTGCCCATGACGCCATTCTATCGCGGCAACAACGTTTTAACAAAATTCAAAATTTAAAAAAATCATGTTTACGAAATCTTTATAATCTTTCTGGTTTAGAATATGTAACAAAAATATTCATACTCATTCTAGAATTCATGAAAACTCAAATGATACAGAATTTTGTTTTTAAGCCTTGAATTTTAATGAAAAGCTAAGTTCGCAATCATCAAACTTTTCCAAAGTACGAAATCTTGAAACTGAAATACGTCAGAACCTTGAAGGAATGGTTCATGTCTTGGATCTTTAAAAATGTTTCTAGTCCAAGAACTTTTCTCTGGATTCAAATAGTTCAAGATGAAGCCTTCTAAAAATCACTGTTTCACTTTCCTCATGATTGGTGATATCATTATAGTTTGTAGGATTTAGAAATATTTCTCTATTTAAAGAAAATTCCCTGATATTCCCTGAGTTTCCAGTTCATAAAATAAATTATCTGAGATTTCCTGAATATCCAGATTTCTAAATGTAGTCGACACCCTGTCTTTTATATTGTTGTTCAAGAATGCTAACAAAAATTTGGGACACGATTTGAAATTCTTAATTCAGCATATCAAAGTCGAACAATTCCCAAAACATCTACAAGAGAAACTATCATCTATCCACTATCGATTCTTACGTATTGTATGCCTGCAAAATTAGTACGAAAGTTATAATTATTCATCTCATAATACATTTATCACAATAATGTTATGAAAACATCACCAATTGTTGTGATTCATTTGGCGAAAAAATGTCTTAAAAAGGGAGCTTTCAAACAACTGCGACCACATTGAGTTTTATTTTGCACAGGCTTCAAATGCCTCAAAAATGAAACTTTTGCACCCTTTTTTATACGACATTTTTTTCCTATGATTACATACGAACGGAGGAAATTAATTTAGATAACAAATGCAAACAACTAATTTCCTATGTGATCGGCCGTTCTCAACGATAGTAAACAGGTAACTGCAGTTGCAACTGCCAGCCTTTTTCTTCTTCAATTTACCTCAAGCGCAAAAAACACACTATCTTCACGTTCACACCAGTTTGTACTGAATTACGGTAGAAGGTTACCGCAAAACAAACACACACAAAATCAATGATTCGTAACAAGTGCACACAAAAGATCAGTTTAACAGATGATCGTAGCGGCCTTGAACACGATTTCATATTTCAACCATTATCACCTGAAGAAGGTGCTATCGAGTAGATCAAAAAAATCTGACCTGAATTTACCTGTTATAGTTTATTTTTGTTCGAAAATCATTGCAACAGACGCTGTTGATCAAGTGAAGCCACAGCAACCTGTATTCCCACCGCACAAACCGTGCTGTACCGGAAGTTCACTCACTTTGTTAATCGTGCGGAGGTGTATTCGTTTTGCTGTCGCACACGCTCTACAATATGTGAATTGATGCGAATAATTATGTAATAGATATAAGAATTGTCGGTTCAACGGGGTGAAATAAACTGCAGGCATATTGTGATAGTAGGTAGGAACACTTGCTTCTGTCTGCGGTGTTGTTGCTCTGGCAGAATGGTTGGCATATGTAATGCTTATTATTTATTCAAATTTCATAAAATGGAAAATTACTTTTGCTACTTAAGAGCTGTACGCGTTCATGCTTCACGCCGACTTAATTTTCATCTGTTCAATAAGAACTACAGTCTACTACATCATCTGACCACTTTAAATGAAATCTGTGTGGGCAGTCAACACATGTCTGTTTGCAATTCTCTTGGAACGGCAAATTGAATGAACAATTGGCGGTAATATATTGATAGTTTGCTATTTCAGGCAGCTACAACAGTTCGTTAGACATTCGCAAGAAAGTGATGAAATTCAATCTAGGCGTTGAACTTATTTATTAACCTTGCCCGTTTCTTTAAATCAATCATTATACAATTGTTCGACTGAATGCATCAATGTACTTGTGTGCTTGCTCAATTGATTATTGCCATTTCGTCAAAGTGGCGCAATATAATTATCGTTACATAGTAAGTTTTGAGTAATTGAACGCTCCACTATTTATTTTGCGGCGTCTCATTATCTACCGTCTTGAAATGATGCCTGTAAATACTTCATTTTTTGTATTCATTTTTTGTGAATCTTCTCTTCACAGTGCCGTTGGAAAATGAAACTAGGTGGCAGATTGAAAAGTCAATAATGCACCATTGATATGCCTCCTGTATTGCAGTTACTTCGTTTGTCTTTAAGAAATGAGAAACGAATAAATGAAGAAAAGCCGAGAAATCATCATCTTTCAATTAATGCATAACCTTATAGTTGGAGCCATAATTGTGTATCCATACTTCTTCAGTATACTAAGTTTATATGTACATACATACAATAACACGTCGGCTGCATCTCTGACATAGAGTCACTTCCCGTATAGGAAATCCAGACGGAAGGATACCTTTTCATAAAACAATTAATTTGATGTAAACGACCGCTGCCGGATGCGGAGCAGATCGCGAGTAAAAAAGAATTTCTTTTGGCTCTGTATAAAAAAATGCATAAATTTCTCTTCGTTGTTGTCCATGCAATTATGATGGTGTATACTTATGTGAAACTAACAACTGAAATTTTAAAGCTTATAAATGGATGTCTGTTGTAGTTAAAAATAATATGAAAAAAAAATGATAAATCCATAAACTAAGTACACTAGGTCTTTTTTTACACGGGGGATATGTTTCGTGTAAAAAAATCCTACCAAGTATTTGATTTTTCACATTCAAAAATATACAAAAAAAAAGTATTTTGATGTCATTCGTAATTATAGCATGCTATGGTCCATAAATATGTATTTAGACCAAAAATTGTGCTTTTTTAAAGAGTATGCATTTCGATCACCTATGGCTTGATTCGTGATTCGAATCAAGTCGATTTGTTATACACTTTAGTCGTTTTTTACGCAAGCGATATGTGCCGCGTAAATACCGAAATCTGCGTAAAAAAAAACCTCGTAAATTCCGAACTTTGCGTAAAAAAAAAACGCGTAAATTCCGAAATTCGCATGAATTCCAAAACTTACTTAAATTGCAACCAATCGAGATTTTTTACAATTTTTTTGTAAAAACTAATGTTATCATCCGTATCTTCAGCATATAAGAAATGTTAGTTTAGCTTGGTGTTGTGTTTTTCTGCCGTTATTAAAACAGAAGGTATTTAAAGATATCTCTTAAAAATTCTAAAAAACACTGAAACCTCCGTTTACTAAACCATTTTTAAAGCAGTATTAAGTTTGCGTCTATTCAAATTCAATTTTTCCCCGGTTATTTGAAAAACAAAACCCAAACATTCCTGCCTTAAGCAAAAAAAGACGTTCAAAAATAACCGTTTATAGATAATCATATATTTTTCAGAAGAATTGCTCTACAATACGTCTACTTTATAGAAAAAAATATGAGATCCCAGCAGTTGATTTAAGCAAATTATAAAACCTTCACTGACGACCACATTGCTTTAACAACCTCCTGTAAACCGCTATACAGCCATGTCATTGCCTATTGGCGCAGTTTTAATGCAATCATTAAAACTTGATATGCGAACTACCTTAGAAGCATAGTTTTAATGTCAGTTTTATGACACTCTACCCGTGGTTGTTAAAAATGAAAGCATAAAACCTCCTCCTGGTCTGAAAGTTTTAACAACCTTTTGATGACTACCATAAATCTATATTACAACCGCTCCTGAAGAAGTTGATAAAACATGATACGCAAAACATGTTGACAACCTTGAAGTAAGTTGGGTTTATTTGGATGATAGTTAATTGAGAAATATTTTATTGTGCTTTTATTCTTTCGATGTTTGATGTGAAATCATGATCAATGTCAGTTTGTAATAATAGCTGTTATTGTTGTATATTGAAAATAAGACGACTTTATTACAATTTGGAAACAATCTATATATACTTCAGAGCATGCCGTGCAATATTTATGGTGATTATTATACCAAATAAGAGCATAAATTCACTAGCACTATTCAATAAAGAATCATTAAAAGATTATTTATTTAGTACAAAACTGTTATTACTGTTGAACAATAACCAGTCACATATTATTCAATTATAAAGACGTATGTAAGTGTTTTATAAGCCTAATTAAAGCGTTATTATTTATATTGTGTGAAATTTTTTCATACGGCGACATTTTTTTCGTTATAACTTGCTGCTTCTAAAAAAAATGCCCCAATATAACATATTCTCGTAGATTGGTATTCTAAAGCATAACATAAACCTAATGGATGTATCTTACCATTTCCTAGTCCAACTTGAGAGCGTTAAGTTATATTAGCTCTATAGCTTGCTTGCTGGTTTTTATTAGGTACAGCGAATCAAAACAAAACAAAAACCATCGCAAACTGTCAAAAAGTCAACATTCCAAGCGATCCTGCTATTTTCTCTTGTAATCAAGATGTAAAAAATGCTCATTGGCTCCACTAAAAGCTTTTACAATACAAGGTTTACAGCCGTGATGCTAATACTGGAGATGGCCGAATTTAGTGCGTAGTTTTAAGAAGGGTTTGTGGATCTTTCGGAAGTGTATCGGAAAGCCGCTTGTTCAATATTTTTAAAAGCTTCTTCACCACCCTGTGCCTTATGTTAAATGAATGGTAAATGAGGTTAATGTGCCGAACGCATTTGACAGCAAAGATTCCAACTTCAGAAGAGAAGTTTGCTTATCTGATCATTTTTATATGAGTTGATTCCACCGGCAACCTTACGTGACTGCCTATATTGATATTCCAAAAAATCCTGGTTCAATAGTCTCCTCCACATATTACTGCATGTTTACGTTTCTCGTACGAGTATACATGCGAGCAACACGGCAAGATTAGTGCACACATACACTAATGCGTCATCTAATCCAACGAGAGCGAGAAGGACCGCCTCACACGGTTCACACATCCTCCCGAAAAATGACAGAAGTGATTACATTCAAAGAAGTGCGATTGACACAAAGTTTTCGTCAAAAATGGAAAATGAGTGACACGTCGGTTTGTCGGTGTTGCTTCTGCTTCTACTTCATTTGGAAGCTTGTTCTAGACCAGGCCTGTCCACCCTTCGGTGGACATGTTTTAAACTGCATTTTGTTTAATTCTCATACAGTCTGTGGAAAAATTGCTGAGATCCAGATTCTGTGGGCCACATGTTGGGTAGCACTGTTCTAGACGCTCGCCTGTCGCTCCGCTCCTCAGACTACAAAACACGGCCAGGACAGTAAATCTGAGTAGCAACGCAGTAAAGGAACATTTTTCCAAGGTTTAAGGAGCCTTTCATAGTTTTAATATTACATTTCCATAGCTACCGGCACCAAACTGCGGAGCATTGTTTCATTTTTAAATCGTATCAGTGAACAGTACAGTGTAAGTTAACAGTAACGATCTGATTCAGATTCATATTTAGACATTTTCACGTAACGCTTCGTGGTGCACGGTGTAAGATCTACCACATAGAACTCTGGCCCTTAATTCTCCTTTTTGGCGTTTATGAGCCTCACTTTTCAGGCGTTTCCGAGGAACTTTTTTTTTTTTTTTTTTCCTTTATTTTAGAGATTTTTAGCCTGAGGCTAGTTCATCTCTTACCGAGGAACTGAGATTTGAAACAAAAAAGGTTCGGACAACGGTTCTGATGCATGACCAAATATCAATATCATCAGTCGTTTTTGTCACTAAGAAAACCTATTTGATTGATAAGAGAAATCATTGAATAATGCGAAACATCACAATTGGATGACGATTCTTTAGAGAAGAGCAAGTATGAATGGTAGCTGTATCGAAAATTAATACCTTATTACTTTTCCATGGTAATTATGCATTTAACAAATTGCAGGACCTATAACAAAATATAAATTTACTGGCAGTCGCAGATCATTACAAAAACAAATCAAAAAAGAAAAACCCACGAGCAAACATTGATGACCTACCCAAACTTCTATATGTATGAGCTTGTGTTTAAAAATAAAATAATGTTTGAACCTCATGTCATGAAGTTTATTAAACACCTCCTATTCTAACAGGAAAAAGCTACGAAATAGTAAAATATCTTTATCTTCATTATTCCATTAAGCAGGATTTTATTTGAACAGTTATGTGGACTTCCAAAGCCAAGACTAGACAATTCCACTAACTATCGTAATCGCTATCACCTCAAACCACGGGACTGTGCTGAAAGACCAACCCATAAGGTTTCTGCCGAATACATTTCCATAACTTGCTGACTACTCTATCCGCTAATGTCAACCCACGATTCACATACTTTATAGGTTACTGCATTCAGCTTGTGCCAGTTTGTGAATGGAAAAAATGGAAACCAGTCTCACCATCTATGTCCTGTCTATTGGAGGTCTCTATGTTTTCAAGTCAATGTAGTGTACGCTCGATCGCCCGTGAGAAGTTATTTTATGAATGAAGTAAGCTTTTGTCGGTGGTCAAGTGAGACAAACGATGAAATCGATGACACACTGTGTATATTCAGTTTTATTGTGCAAAATGAAAACGCCTTTCTATGGTCTTACAAAACTGCATAGGTACGAGTTTCATTGGGAAATTGAAATCACATAGCACGGCCCAATTCTTCCGAAACAAGTGCTCGTATTTTCTACTTTTTAGTGGCACACTTGACATTGGGGTACTCTGCTAGCAATAAGTCGCTCGACCGTGATTGACGGAGGATATTTTTGCACATACATAACAGGCTTGTATGGCGCGTGGAATGACTAGTAGAAGACACACTTTCAGACGGTGAACAACGTATTTCTACTCTGTGATTGATTTATATCACGTTTCGATTTCCATTAATCCATTGGACAGTGGTTTAAGCTCGTGAACATAATTTAAGTGTGTTTAGAAGATAATAATAATTTTATCTTTAGCATCGTTTGGAATATCAGGGTGACCAGTAAATTTCCATTTTGAAATTCCCGGTTTTTTCCCGGTTTAAATCTTTAAAAATTCCCGGTTGTTAACATTAAACAAAAAAACCAAATTGAACGCATTGTTAAGAACGCTCTGAAAGGAATTTACTGAAAGGACAACAAATGTGATTTAAGAAGATTCCCAAGATTCTGGGGCTTTAAAATTTGAGTAGTGTCTGAAACTAGAACTTTTTTTTTCAAAATTTGTGATTAATAACAATCTTTGTGATACAAGATTTGGAGTAAAAATAATAAAAAAGTGAGATTTTGAAAAATTTTCAAGATCACAGATATGAAAAATTAAATAAATATCATACTTATGAGTCGTGGAGTCATAATTGTCACGCTCTGAGACTTGGAAGCATTTTAAGGGTTATAGAATCTAGCGGACAAACCCTGGAATTTTTAGTAAATTTTAAAAGAATTCATAGTGTTGATTTAAAACAAATATTGAGAAAGATTCCCACACAGTTTTCAAAGGAAAAGTTTTGAGCAGATTTCCAGAATTATTCTGACATGAAAACCCTAGTAATTGTTAGATGAATTTGGAAGGATTTCTGTGGAGAAGAATGCAAATTCTAAATTAAATTGTTAGATAATTTTAGAAGGAGTTGTCAAAAACAAAACATTGCGGAAAATTCCTACGTGATTCTGATGAGATTTGTATGGGTATCGTGAAGAAAATTAGAGATGAATTTAAAGAAGAACTCCAAGAGAATTATTATCAGAATTCAACAAGAAACAGAGTTCTTAGATTGTGCTGGCAATAATTTCAACCCTAGTGCGAAAGATTCATTACAGAACATTATTGCAAAAAATTCTGAGAATTAGAAAGAAATTCTTTAAAATACTCCAAGGGGTTTATTAATAAAATTTCGAAAGATTTTTGTTGTTTTGAATAGAGTTAAAATAATTTGTTGAAAATAGTTTCAAAGGAATCAAAGTCTCCGGATAGGCTTAAGGGAAGTCTAAGAAACATTCCAATTAAATTCTTAGAAGGGGTTGCAAGGAAATTCCAAAAAGAATTCAACGGCAACTATTACGCGGAGTGTCTTTTGGTTTATTTCAGAACAATTTCAAGATAATTCAGAGCAGAATTCTAATTTAATTCTGGAATTCATGTCATGAGAATTTTGAACAACAAAAAATTAAACCCCCGGAAAAGAATTCAGTTTCGGTTTTTACAAATATTTGTTTCGAAAGTCCAGCATCTTCAATATTTTGTTTTAAGGACCATGCACTTTACATCTGAAATTAAGATGACAAAAATCAATTTTCAATATTGCTGAGTGATTAAATTCTAAAAACAATAACACGGGAAACTGAAGAAAATTATGCAGCAAATAAAGCAAGACATTCATTTGGTAAAGGTTAATTCTGTTTTAATGATTTATTCTGAAATTCTGGTGTAAAAATTTGTTCCCATGGTATGGTTAGTTTATTTTCCCGGTTCTCTCACCGAATTCCCGGGTTTTTCCCGGTTACTTTTCAAATTCCCGGATATTTCCCGGTATTCCCGGTTTTCCCGGTTTGCTGGCCACCCTGGAATATGCAACTTATGTTTTTCTTCAGGTGCAACTATACTTCAGAACACTATTTTTTAAAATCTGAAGATAGAGAGTAGTTACTGGGTTAAGTAGTTAAGCTGTAGAAAATACAATTTTAAGCTACTTTGCTGATGACATCAAGTTGCCATGACTTCAGTTCATCGGGATAATGGAGGTAGTTTGACAGTTGCATCTTAAAAACAGTTTTTGAGCTCTTATACATTTTAATCGCGTTTTATCTCTTCGGCATGTTCGGCGAATCTTGAGACAATAATGCGATACAGAACTTTGCCCAACACCCATGTTTCTAAATCTTTATTTCTGAGATATATATAGGGAAAATGTCTCTAATGTAGGCCTATGGATTTAAGACTGGGCTCATCGCTAAAAATCTGCTATTTTTTTTTATTTTATCTAGATGAACGCGTTATTGGGACGGTACTAATGGATATTTTTGGTCGCTATTGAAAATTTAGTCGATTACTGAATTTATGTATGGGCCCAAATTAGGGGCATTTAGGCCGACATTACATCCATTTCCCCTATATATTGATTTTCAGGCAAAAACAAACATTAACTAAGCTAGCTGCAAGTGGCTGCACTTGCAACAAGTTTCATTTTAAAGCATAAAAAAGAACTTTATTTTCAGAGTTGATTAGAAATGCTATCTAACATGAAGCTTTAGTGTGATAATTTATTAGCTAGAGAATGTTCTTTATTTGTTGTGCAGATCATTAGTTTACTGGAAGCTGAGGTGGGTTTTTAGCAAAAAGGGAATTAAGATTATATATGGCACTACTAAGGTAAAAAAAATATTTCTATTACTTGGAAGGTCTTTAAATAGTAACAATTAGTTTTACTGAGTTAGTTTCTCTTATTCTTAGCAAATTATAACCTAATAATTGGCAAGAACCAAAAATTAAAAAAATAGATGCTAAATAGAAAAAAAAGAGCTTACAATGCTATGATCCGATGAGAAGATGAACGTCTTATAATGTTAGTGCCAATGTGCACAATTTGTCCCAATATGTCAAATGTAATTATGTAACAACACGTTGTGAAATAAGTATCGCTTTTCCTGCTAGCGTAGACATACCATACCTCCAGCACCCTTATTCAATTTCACAGTAAAATCAGTCGAAGCATTAGATTTTTGGAAAAAAAAAGTTTAGCGATTTTTTAGGAGCCTTGTGTAAGCATTATAGTTAATTAAATTTTACGCATCATTACATACAACTCTGGCTTTATGATCTGTTTACGGCATCTTATAATCGTTCCAATATTGTTTATATTATTGAGAGCATAGCTCTCGTTTCGTCTGCTCTGAGACAAGACAGCAGCGTTTACGCGCACATCCCAGCAAACGATATTTTCATTTGTGCTAATTGGTGTTCGAGTTTTAAAAGGCATAGCGCGGTAAAGTAGCGTTGTGCCGCTAATAAACCCTGGATGGAATCGCACGCTATCTATTTACCTACACAAGAAACCGCTAAGCATACTAATTGATGTGTAAACAAAACGAAATCAATTTTAATTATTTGGCTTATTCCACAATTTGGCTTCCCACGTGCTTCGTACATTCGAGCGGTTTCAATCTAATTTGTAAAATTTTAACGCCCTTGCAGATTCAGAGTGTAGATAAGTCAAAATGAGAATGTAAATCTTTCAAAAGCTATAACTTTTAGTGCTGCGAAAGAACCAAGATTATCTTATATGTATATAAAAAAAAGTAGAATTAAATGTAAGATATTTTTGCTGTTTTTTTATATAACGCATTCCACTAACAACCCAATTTTATTACTTCATCAAGATTATCTTTGTTTTTGGTAACATTTGGTGATTGTTGGGGTAGTTTGTGGTATTTTCAGTATTATTGTTTTAAAATAAAATTTTGAAAGCCTTGATATAAAAAATAAATTATGGTCAAGTTTTACTTGAGATTTAGGATCTCAGTAAAGTCTAATATTGGAACCGGTATTTTTATGAATCTCAAATAAAACTGACTTGTGACACAGCATACTATTTATAACTCCTAACAACTATATTTATTTATGTTTATTTCAACAATTTTAAAACTTCTTTCCCATTCTACAATAGGTACTCAATGACGTTTTAGTGGATTTGTAGTTTATTGGAAACCTGGTTCACTCAATTCTAACGTAAAACACAATTCAAAAACAAAGTGGCGCCGGTGGTGTAGTGGTAACGCTCAACCGGACGCATGTTTCTACTTCCTATATTGATATGTTTCCTCTATTTTATGTTTTGGACGGTTCCGACGGATATTCACAGTTTTTTGGCAATCTTACGTACAGAGTTAGGACTATCAGACAACAAAAGCATAACACATTTTTTTATCCATCTGTAGGTTTGCCGCACCGCTTATGGTTCTGGATCTTAGCAAATCTTCAACGGTATGGTGCTCTCCAAATTTTATGATGATTTGATACACAGCAGACTTCGATCTTTTCACAATTTTCGCAATATCTCTACAAGATATTCGCTTTGAGCAGTAATTTTGAATAATAAAAACTCGGGTTTCTTCATCCAGGTCCCATGTACCAAAATCAAACTATTTTGACAAAAAAAAAAAAAAAAAAAAATATCTTTCACCATTGTACATGGTGAAAAGAAATTGAAGTAAAGCATTTGCTATCTATCAGTGTTCACTCGGCTGTCGACAAAAGCAGGCCACTCTCGATGTGTGCTACGCGATCGTCTGTTTTCTCGGCAGCAACCATTGTGTGGTCCTCCTCATTGTTCTTCATCAGCAGTTCTTTCGGTCGATGCGTCGTCGACTTTGGAAAGCAACCGTTTCGTGATGAGTGTGTGAGTGCTGACCACGTTTTGCGGCCATTGCTGCAATGGCCGCGCTCCGACCCTCGTTGGCGTACAACAATTTGCCATACAATGAAACCACTAGAAGCGGCTCCAGTTCTGATGGAGGAGGCTTTTTGGATAGCGGAAGATAAAGTGTTTATTGTGTTGTACCTTTTGACTATAGTTTTAAGATGTATTGTATAGTGACCAAGAATCCTCGGCTCTGTAAAGTTAATTCGGTTGAGCCTTATCAAATAAATTAATAAACAAAAAAAAAAAAAATAAAAATTTTCTATCTGTCGATACATGTAGATGTCCGTTTTATAAAATGAACAGTCCTTATAATTAACTTTCAGTTCTCCTTAAAAATTTCTTAGCAAGTCTCCTCAAAATAACTTTGCCGTTATAGTCAGAACTCTCTTTACTTGGAATTGCCTTGGAATGCTCCTTACGTTTCACCTAGAGCTTGGTATTTCTCAGAACTACAATCAACTCTCTACAAACCTTGAATTGAATCCACCAGTTGCCAATATTAAAAAAAAAAATCATACACATAATGGAAAGTTACAGCACTTTAAAGTTTTTTGGATTGACAAAAAATTATATTTATTACTTACAGTACTGTAATATACAAATACAAAAATGACAAAACAGACTTACGAAATTTGGGCAAATAAGCAAGTTGTTGGGAGCCCCCAAACTCCTCCCCTGATCCTATCATTCGACAATCCCTATAACCTCGGGTAAGTCACGAGTATTCGGCCTACTAGACATAGAATTAAGTGAATATTGTTACAAACAATGAACAATGACTTATCGGCTCCGTAAAGCTAACGCGATTGAGCCTTCCAAATAAACGAACTAGATAAAAAAAAAAAGTTGTAGGCAGGCGTAAGGTTTCAGCTGGGACGTAATAGTCAAAGAATAAGAAAATTCTACCATACAACTGATAAAATATACGGTGTTGATATATTTGCTTCGTTTTAGCGCAACACTAGACAACTCGAATAGTCAAGTACGCATTATTCATCGAGGGAAACATACTCACGCATCTAGTATATAGTTGTATCACGTCTACGGAGAGGAAATGCTTATAATGGATATAACTGACTGACTGACAGAAATAAGTTTACCCTACTTATGGCATCATGAAAAAAAATGTTGAGGCTACTACTTCGAAAGCATGACGCTATGCATTGCTATCGATTCACTCGTTTGAGTGTTGAAAAGCATGAAATATAGAGCAATTTGAAACAGTAGGACCATATTGATGCTCATTGCTCATACATCATCCATGCATTTGAATGCAACTGAGAGGAAATGCATGGTGTTAGTTATTCGGATGCCACATCCCACTCTAATTAAGCACAAACAAACGAGTGATGGCCACTTCCTCATATCGAAACGTGTCTGGCAAATCTAAAGGGTGTAAATATTTGAAATTCTCTAGAGAATCAGTGTCATTGTCTTTACGATTGTCAGTTATATTGTTAGGGGAAAAATCTACTTCGGCCTAATCGCCCATTCCCGGCCTATCGAGCACAAAACATCAAATATATCTATGATTTCGGCGTGAACGTGTCAAACAAACGTTTGGTACGATGCTTCTATTCCATTTCTGCAAGACGAAGAACGCAAAATAAGAATCGATAACAAAAGGCGCACTTAAAGTGTACAAAAGCCGCACGCGAATTCACTTCTCTTTCCGTTCGATAGGTCAAAAAGAATCCAAATGGTGTTTCAATGGCTAATAGGCCCAAGAAAACCCATAGGCCAGGTTGAACTGCCAGAAGCAGTTTTGCAATTTTAACAATAAACGAATATATCGCTATCCCTTAGGGAGCATCCATAAATGACGTAGCATATTTTTGATCAATTTTAGACCCCTCCTCCCACCCCTCGTAGCGTATTTGGCTATATCCAATACATGGCCGGTCACAAATTCTGAAACCCCCACCTCCCCCCTCAAATGCTACGTCATTTATGCATGTTCCCTTATCAGAACTAATGGTACATATGGAAAGGTAAATACATTTGGAAGCCATTTGTAATAACAACATTCCGTTTGGTGCTAAACTACGCTAGATCAAGAAAGAATAAGTGTGGGTTATGCTTAATAGACCGGGAATGGGGTAGTTAACCGTATTATAAATGTTTTCTCTATGTGTATCGTTTTGTCAATGTCAGAATTATTATAAGTCTAGATAGAGCTGGAATTAGGGCGTAACAGCTTTTCTAAACAATGACTTCTCTCGTTGATTTCTAGCAACTCAAGACACGCGTACACAAATGAACATATCCATCGGGTAGGAGAAGTCTTCCCCTATTCGATGGTAATGTTGATTTGCATGTCTTTCGAGAAATCATCGAGAGAAGCCATTGTTTACAAAAGCTGTTACGCCCTAATTCCATCTCTATCTAGAAGTATCCGTGTAAGTGCTTTTCACTGTGTGTGTGTGTGTAAATGTGTTTTCCCCAAATGATTTTATTTCTACCTTATCTCCTACTTTTAACTACTTTCAAGAGTATTTAACTTTAAAACCCATAGTAAAAGTTCATACCATAACATGTCTAACTTACTATCTTCAAAATGTAATTACTAATTTTATGACGATAAGTTGCTGCAAATGCCGGCGCCGGAGGTGTAGTGGTAAGCGTGACTGCTTTCTAACACCCCAATGGGTCTGGGTTCAATCCCACCTGCGGTCGGTGGGATTTTTCTGAGGCATAAAAATCTCTGGTCACGTCTTCCCCTTCGGAAGGGAAGTAAAGCCGTTGGTCCCGACCCATGTGTGTTGAATGGGTGCGATATCCTACGCAGGTGTGGAAGCTGCCTTCCTGCACATTCGATTGCCGTCAATGGAGGGCAATCGATGTCCGTCGGTGATTGGCACTAGATTGCGGAACAGAGAACGTTAAATAAAGGAAATAAGTAAGAAGTTGCTGCAAATACCAGCCCGTAATTCCGAACCAGAATCCACCTCCAATTCAATGTATTTTGTGGATTCGTAGAAGCAAAGTTCTGCTGAAACTGATCAAAAGCAAAACTACAACCCAGAACAACTTATCGACATTTTCCTAGGCGGGCCCTCCTATCAATACATTGTAAAATTATATATATATTACTTCTAGAAATTCTATAACCTCGTGACCCACCAATATTTGTTGTTGTTGAGCCAAAATGACTTTAAATACTTCAAAATTAATTTAAAAGGTAAAAAAAAAGTATATAAACTTCATGTCTTTTTATCCTTGATCTCCGATCTTGATTTCCGTACTGAATACCAATGCTACCTACACCTGGTAGGCAGCTACCACACCCTACATATCGTAGCTGACCCTACCTATCGACCCACCGGCTTTACTTTCCTTTACTTGATGATCAGATATTTTATGCCTCAGAGAATCCCGACGGCGCCGACTGGGATTGAACACAGACCCTTTGGAGTGAGAGGCAGTCACGCTTACAACTACACCACTGGTGCCGCTAAACTTCATATTTACCTGAATCCCAAAACGGAATGGCATTGAAACGGCCTAAAACGTTAAAATAGTCAAACAAATAAAATGCAATAAATTATAATCAAAACGACTAAATTGCACTAAAACGTCAATTCAGTCCAAAAAAGGCCTTAAGAGTGCGATAATGATCTGAAAAAACGCATAAGTTCTTTCGAGTTTGACTGGTTTTGTATTTTTTGGCAAAACGAATAAAATATGATATCACATTCATTTTTCTTCGTTCTTTTCTGAAACCAATTTAATGACATGATTTTTTTTTCGATATTGAAGAAATTGTATATAGGGTTACGGTATGTAATGTGGGTCTAGTCCTTTCATTCGGCCTATCACGCAAATAAATAATTAATTAAGGAATATTACACAAAAAATAAGGAAAATATTGATCACTGATGGTTGATAAATGTGTACCACACACAAATCAATTTATATCACAACATTTCAATACATTTTCAGCTCTCGTAAGTAATAAAACTGGTTGAGAATATCACAATGTTCGGAGTTTTTAGCCGCCATGACTTATAAGGTTAAGATGGGAAGGTTGACTGACGATCATCAAATGGCCTGATTATGGCATTTATTGATTGGAATTACCTGATAATACACACTAGACGTAAAACTTACAGTTGCTGTTTGAATATTTTATGTTTATTTTAATTGTTTAACAACGTTTTCACAAGTAAAACATGGACCCAACTTTAGGGACACATTTCTTTTCTATGTTCCTAACTATGGCCCATGAAATTCATTTGACAGCATATAGCAATAAGAGTAACGTCAACAATGTTGTTTTGCATTTGGATGATAAGGAACGAACAGGAAGGGAGATTTTTTCTGCCAAACCTGTATAATGAACATCACAATGTTCTGATTTAGATATTCTGCGGTCAAAAGACGATAAGCGAAATTTTTAATTTTTAATTTTTAAATTGAGTGATTTAATGTAGTTTTCGTAAAATTTTCTCTAAGAAATGTTTTGAGGAATGAAGAGCATTAAGTTAACAGTGATAGTGATAAAAAAAAATACATCAGAAAACGTTACCAAGAGCGTTTTTTTGAGGATCAAACAAGATAGGACGAAGTTGCATCCATAAATAGACCCAATTTGGGGACAATAGACCCATATTACATACATTTCCCTCGTGAGTTATTGTCTTAAAAAAAGTAAGTTTTTCAACTTTTCGTGGTTTCTGATAGCAAACGACATGATAAGCATATCTAAGCATACCATTTAGCAGTAGAATATCGTTTGCAGGTAAATTCATTGATGAGTTATGATTAAAAACGTAATCGATGGCTGCATATTAGACCGAGGTTAGGGACGTATACCCTACCTATCCATTGAATTTTCTAAGCAGGAATTGGCAATTAGGTAAGAAATCAAAATGTTTTTTTTTAAAAGATTTTTTTTTAAGCATGAGCAGTTCTGTTCGAGTTTTACTGTTTTCGTGATTTTTGGTACCATGAACAACATATGCATTATTTTACATTACATTATTTTTCCTTCTTTTAAAAGCTGATGATTATTTTCCCACACCAATCTATTTTACTAACTGATAGTTTGCTTTGGCTAAGAATTTCTAGAGTAGTTTTCTCTTCTCATTCCTGACATGAGACGGAATAATTATTGGCGCTTTGAGTCCAATATGGAAGAGTCCTATTTACCATTATATTATTTGCGGACTAATCTTTTTTCAGACCAGAAAATGTTCTTCGCAAGTGTTAAGATTTAATTTTCAGAAATTCGGCCTAATGACCCAACATTATGCTTTCCAAACTGATAACACTTCAATTTTTCATCTTTGACTTATGTTGCTAGAATTAATATGTGAGACCTGAATAAATCTAGATTCGATACTACACCCAACCGGAAAATGTAAAATGATTTGCATGAAAAGTATGTACACAGCAAAAAAATAAATTTTAATATTACATCCAAGAGGATGCACTTCAATCATGCTGAAAATTTCATGTAATTTTTATGGCCACAATAATAAACAAATGCAGTAAAAGCGGTGTAATGTCAGTTCATGCACTGTATTAATAATAATTTTGTCCTTTATGGCAAGTAATATTACACCATATTTTCGACACGATTGAAGTGCATCCACTTTGATGTGATACCAAAATTATTTTTTTGCTGTGTAGAATTTGCAATGTTTCGCCACTTGAACAGATTTTGTAATGTGGTCGCCCGTAAGGTTGTTAAATAAATTTGTTATTTTTATTTTAGCTAGAAAATCACCCGGTGAAGGTTTTAAACAAAAATATGCATCCTGGAAAAACTTGCTGGTACGCTGCAGTCCATTGCAGGAACTGCCATTACATTTATTGTATGAAACATATGCAGAGGATGTAATAAATCCAACCTTATATTAAATGTAAGATAAATTTGTTTAGTGTGTTCACATTTAGTTTGATTTTTTTTTTCGACATTTACATAGCCGAAAGCTCGGTAACAAGTTTCACTAAGATCTCATAAAAAGTAACAGATTAAAAAAAACCTGAATGAATTAATATATGATGCTTATGTGATGTGATATGACAGATGAATCTCAAGTGATTTGAGGTATCGCATGATGGATTACGTCCCTAGTCATAAACTGGCCACTTCTCCGGGGGTAACCGGAACATGTTCGGATGTGGCCAATGTGGTACTGACATTCCACACAACTACAATTGAACTGGTTTATGAATTCTTATGTCATTTGATGTGCCACATGATGGGTTTTATTCGATGCAGATCCGATTTAGTTCCATGGCCCATACAAACCGGGCCATATGTTCGGGCCATATATCTGGAACCAGTTGGTCAATTCCAAAAATATATGCATTAAAATAAACCATAAAAAATAGTTCATCTTTTGTCCAATTCGGTTCAGTGGTTGTCGAGAAACACGACTTAGTTCGCAAAATCCGTGTTTTTCGGAACTTGTTCCGGCCATATCTTCAGAACCAGTTGACCGATTCCAGAAATATTCAAATACATTCTATTGGACCTTGATACCATTTGGTGGTTATTGCGTGCAATGCGAGTGGTTACCGAGAAACACGTCTTAATAAATATTTGTGTTACTCACGTACACATGCACACACATACATTTTCCGATCTCATCAAGTTGAGTCGAATGGTATATGATACTGGGCCCTCCGGATCGAAAGTTGATTTTCCAAGCGATATGTATACCCTTCTTGTAAGAAAAATAACACTAAGAGTGAATTTAGGAAACAACAAATAATGTGTTTAAAGTTTATGGAGCTGAAAGTTGGTTCACGCTAATGTCTATATCATGGGCGGTTGCCAAAAATAAAATAATAACATGTCCTTGAATGGTTTCTTCTCGGACGTGTCCTCGAAAATATTTCAAAAATCAAGTTTTAATTCGTAAGATGTGGATCGAATGCATCCCTCGAGCATAGTCACGGTTCAGCGTTTTTGCAGTGCCACGTCTTGCTCAACAATTAGCGAGTCTCACGACCGCGAATAACCACGATATTGTATGTGCCAGCGACAACGATGAAAACGGAAACGACAACGACATACGACCAACGATATCAATTCATTCAATTAATGACGCGCCAATGATTTAAATGTGCACATTTTGTCCGCAAAAACGTGAGTCGGCAGCTATGTGGCTAATCAGCGCTTTTCTTTAACGCCCCCATGATCTGTACCCTCAACGATGAAATATTTTCGTGGTTTGTCATTCCTGTGATGAAATCATTGATAGATTGTATTTGACAAATTACGTCGAAACCACAAGTTCAAGATCACTGCTCGGCATTTACTTTTGCTGGTATCTCTGCAAAAACATCTGTTTGTTAGCTGATATATTAGCAAAATGTTATTTATTAACTGAGTCTCGGCAATTGTTTTACTGAATCTCAGCAAAATAAATTGCAGAACTACTAGGCTGTTGGAATCTCGGCGAAAAAAATTGAGTTTTGAACTTTTCATCATGTCATTAAACCCTCACCCACTGGCAACTCTTCGTGACTGCTTTGTTTGGTGTTACGTATTGGCTCTTCTATCAAAAAATTGCGAATGTTTTCTAATGATCTGGTTTGTTAGTCATTTTGTTTGCTTGTTCGAATTAAAAAAAACATTGGAAGATTGCAAATACGCCTTGTTAAAGACTGCATTGTTTATGCTGTTGAATGATGTTTTCTCGAATTGTAAATATATTAGTAGTGTAGTTATTTCACAAACAGCAAAAACTGTGGTGATTTAGAATTTTCCTAGGTTGGTGAAAGGTCATAATAAAGGGTGATACGGTCAAAATTTGGTCAATATCAACTTGACGTATTTCTTTCAATTTTGCATTTAAAAAACCTGAACACCCCTCATTTTGAAGGTGTGTATGTGTAGAATGTTGCTCCTATTTTGATTTTGGAATTCACTCTTCAGTTGTCAAAATGCCGTCCAAGCAAGAAGAGCAGCGTATCAAAATTTTGCTCGCGCATCGCGAAAATCCGAGCTACTCGCACGCAAAGTTGGCAAAATCGCTAAAAGTTGCCAATCAACCGTTACAAATGTAATTAAAGTGTTTGGGGAACGTTTGTCGACAGCCAGGAAGTCTGGATCGGGGGGAAATCGAAAACCGGAAGCCGCTGAGACGACAAAGAGAGTTGCCGGTAGTTTCAAGCGAAACCCTAACCTCTCTCTCCGAGATGCCGCAAATAAGCTGGGTGTATCGTCTACAACCGTGCATCGAGCCAAAAAACGAGCCGGACTATCGACTTACAAGAAGGTAGTGACTCCAAATCGCGATGATAAACAAAATACGACGGCCAAAGCGCGATCCCGGAGGCTGTACACGACGATGCTGACGAAGTTTGACTGCGTGGTAATGGACGACGAAACCTACGTCAAAGCCGACTACAAGCAGCTTCCGGGACAGGAGTTTTATACGGCAAAAGGAAGGGGAAAGGTAGCAGATGTTTTCAAGCACATGAAACTGTCAAAGTTCGCAAAGAAATATCTGGTTTGGCAAGCCATCTGTACCTGTGGCTTGAAAAGCAGCATTTTCATAGCTTCCGGGACTGTCAACCAAGAAATTTACGTGAAAGAGTGTTTGAATAAACGTCTGCTGCTTTTCCTGAAGAAACACGGTTGTTCCGTACTGTTTTGGCCGGATTTGCCATCTTGCCATTACGGTAAAAAGGCCATGGAGTGGTACGCCGCCAACAACGTGCAGGTGGTTCCCAAGGACAAGAACCCTCCCTGAGCTCCGCCCAATTGAGAAATACTGGGCTATTGTCAAGCGGAACCTAAAGAAGACCAAAAAAACTGCTAAGGGCGAGCAGCAGTTCAAGGCAAACTGGCTTTCTGCGGCGAAGAAGGTGGACAAGGTGGCTGTACAAAATCTGATGGCAGGGGTCAAGCGTAAGGCCCGGCAATTCGGATTTGGAAAAGCGGAAGCCTAACTGAATATTTTTCCTGAATTTTATACTAATTGAACTTGAAAAAGAAATTTAATTTGATTTTTTAAATAAACGATTTCACCGATTTACACGCGTTTTCCCTTGACCAAATTTTGACCGTATCACCCTTTAAGCTCTATTATACAAACATACCTTCTTATAAACAATATTATTTGTTAACATTCTTGGTCTTCTGACCTTTTCTAATGTTGGTCGTTGTGCTTTCAGTGTTTATTGAGTAGTTTGTGAACTTTTAGTTCTATATTTCTAATTAGAGGATACTGAGAAACAGACACACATGATGAGCAGGAATGAGAAATGTTTACCTAAAAATTTTGTTATATAGGGGAAATGTATGTAATGTCAGCCTAAGTGTCCCTAATTTGGGCCCATACATAAATTCATCAATCGACTAAATTTTCAATAGCAACCAAAAATATCCATTAGTACCGTCCCAATGACGCGTTCATCTAGATAAAATTGATAAATAGCAGATTTTTAGCGATGGGCCCAATCTTAGATCTATAGGCCAACATTAGAGCCATTTCCCCTATATGGCAACATATGATTTTTTGCATTCTGGCACTTCCGCCCTTTTAATGCAGGTTGTTTTATTGAATTGAATAGATGACAAATTTATCGAGATTCTAAAAGAGTTAAGGCAACTGAAACCGTTACGATCGCATATCTTAGGGGCTGTCCACAAACTACGTAGACACTTTAGAAGGGGCGTGTATTGGCGAATGTCTACGGTGAATATAAATAAAAAAAATATATATTTGAGCAACTTCTGCGCAGGAGAGACAGGTACTCTCAAACAATGGCTAGGTAGTTTATGGATAGCCCCATAGCACACTCATAGGTAGGTATATATAATCCAGCTTATTATGAGCTTTCACCGACCTAGGCAGATTCGAAATCACCACAGTTTTTGCTGTTTGTGAAATGGCTTCACTACTAATATCTTTTTTTCTCCACTAGATCTGGCATTGCCCGGAGGGTTCATAATTAAACCACGGATGTAGCAATATAGGGTGAGGTCACGGTCATAACTTATCTTCAGCAGAGTAGCCTCCAAGCATCTCACGAACAGCAGACCTCACCGAACATGCACATGCGAGAGAAAGTCATAAGGTTGGCACAAATTTAACGCTCCTATGCTCGACCGTGCGGAAATTAATTATTTCCCGTTTAGTTTGTAGCTGCATAGGAGGAAAATAATACTGCTGAAAGAGAATGAGGAGGAAAATACAATATATAGAAAATAAGAGCTGAAGTTTCCTCTCAACATTGAAACTCAATTATGGGTATGATACCGCCATACGTTTCGGATCATGCTGCGCTTTACTTTCAATCGACAGGCAGACAGTGTTGTATTTGTACCACACTTAGGAGTTATTGTGTATAATTTAAGTTTTTCTGCCTTCGTCACCCACTGGCTATGAAACGTCGTCATCGTCAAACCACAATATGAGTGGGAAAGTGTTGCAGCACCCCAACCACAGAGATTAAGCTAACAAATCTTTTCAATTGATCACCACTGAGAGGCGTTGAGTTGGTGGAAAATTAAGACACCTCCGCTTCTGATTTACATTCAACAACATGCTTATTCACCCATACAACTTTTCTTTTCGCCTAATTATGGCCCGAGTGGTGTATTGTACACAAAACAGTGCGGCGATGGATGCGACTCTTCTATATATGAAGCTTCCAAAACAACGGAAATGTGGCGCCATTTCAAGTTCTTCGGTATCAACAAAGAATTAGTGCAAAGCCAGCACGTCCACAATAAAAGAGTTCATTGATCAAAGAGCTATTCGTACAGCCTCGGGAGCTACCTACATACAGAAAACCCACTCAGAAACACGTTTCACCATAAATTACACCTTCACCGTACACTGGTTTTGTGGAGGCCAGCACTTCAAACCAAATGCTATGAATTCCCGACCAAATAAACCTCTAGCCTGCCGTTTTACTTTTTTTTAAGTTTTTCCTGTTTTGTCATTTTTGTGATGATGCGTGCGAAGAAATGATAATCTGATTCAATTTTCTACTTTATTTACTATTTAACATTAGAAGCGTAATATGAGCGCTCAAATTGGTTTGAAAGATGAGGTGTCGATCAGAAAGCTATATTTTTTGCTTAAAAATGTTATGTATGGGTATTTGTGAGATAAATACGAGGAAATGTCATGACAACTTTAAACGCATTATGTATAGAGTTTTCGTTAGGCATACAGGGTGCGATTACAATTAAATTGCACCCCCTGTCCATCCGACTCAAATTAAGTTCAAAATATTTTTTTTTTCAAAAAAAAATCAATGCAAGTTTACAGTTAAGCATTGAAATCTGTGGAAGAAAATATGATTTTCATGCAAAATGTGCGGTTTTAGGGGAGCATTAGTGCCAAAACTGGTACACTACTCCTATATAAAGACCAAAATATCATTTAATTTAAATTGATTGATCAGTGTTTTAGTAGTATAATTGTATACCTAATGACGTTTTTTTCCAACTCTTTATTTGTTCCAAATTCAAAATAAATTACATTTCATTTTTAACCTAGGTGCTCCAGTTACTACAGTAACTTACCAGCCTTAATTGTTATGATATATATCTAAGTGTTTTTACATTGTTCCTGTCTTGGCAATTCAGTATTTTAAACAGGTTTTTTAAACCTGCATGTCAGTATAACAATTGATAGCTTAACACTAAATAACTAAAACTAAATCTTATCTAAGTATGAAGGG
Source organism: Ochlerotatus camptorhynchus (assembly GCF_037179485.1). NCBI lineage: Eukaryota > Metazoa > Arthropoda > Insecta > Diptera > Culicidae > Ochlerotatus > Ochlerotatus camptorhynchus. The sequence continues at coordinate 2,498,621 of NW_027040636.1, read as the reverse complement.
AATTAATCGTTGCAATTGAGGATTGTAACGATTTTTGCCGGAAATTATTAATTATTTTGTTGGACATTTGTGCTAAAGTCTCAACATTCGAAATTCTATGTACTTCGGTAGTACTGTACCAGGGAGGCAACTTCAAAATCATCTTCAGAATTTTGTTCTGAATCTTTTGAAGTGCTTTTTTCCTGGTAGTGCAACAACTAGACCATATTGGCACAGCGTAAAGCATAGCCGGTCTAAAAACTTGTTTAAATATTAGAAGTTTATTCGTCAGGCAAAGTTTGGATTTCCTGTTTATAAGAGGATACAAACATTTAATATATTTGTTACATTTGGCTTGAATGCCCTCAATGTGATCTTTAAAAGTTAATTTTTGGTCAAGTATTAATCCAAGATATTTCACTTGGTTTGACCAGGAAATTGGAACTCCGTTCATAGTGACTATGTGACTACTACTAGGTTTCAAAAACGAAGCTCTAGGCTTGTGTGGAAATATTATAAGTTGAGTTTTGGAAGCGTTGGGAGAAATCTTCCATTTTTGTAAATAAGAAGAGAAAATATCTAAACTTTTCTGCAGTCTGCTGCAAATAACACGAAGACTTCTTCCTTTAGCGGAAATGCCTGTGTCATCAGCGAACAAAGATTTGTGGCAACCCTGAGGCAAATCAGGGAGGTCCGAAGTGAAAATGTTATACAATATAGGCCCAAGAATGCTACCCTGAGGAACTCCTGCTCTAACAGGTAGTCGATTAGATTTGGAATTTTGATAATTTACCTGCAGAGTTCTGTCAGTTAAATAATTTTGAACTAATTTCATAATGTAAAGTGGAAAATTAAACTTTTTCAATTTAGCAATCAAACCTTCATGCCAAACACTGTCGAATGCTTTTTCTATGTCTAGAAGAGCAACTCCAGTTGAGTGGCCTTCAGATTTGTTTGAACGAATTAAATTGGTAACTCTCAAGAGTTGATGAGTAGTTGAATGCCCATGGCGAAATCCAAACTGCTCATCTGCAAAAATTGAGTTCGTATTGATGTGAAGCATCATTCTATTCAAAATTATTTTTTCAAAAAGTTTACTTATTGAAGAAAGCAAACTTATTGGACGGTAGCTAGAAGCTTCAGCTGGATTTTTATCCGGCTTCAAAATTGGAACAACTTTTGCATTTTTCCATTTATCAGGAAAGTATGCCAAATGGAAACATCTGTTAAATAATTTTACCAGGAAAGACAAGGTACTCTCTGGGAGTTTTTTGATGAGGATATAGAAAATTCCATCATCACCTGGAGCTTTCATATTTTGAAATTTTTTAGTTATAGACCTTACTTCGTCCAAATCAGTCCCCCAGGAATCATCAAAAATATTTTCCCGAGAGAAAATATTCCGAAAATCCCGAGCAACCTGATTCTCAATAGGACTAGTAAGACCCAAACTGAAATTATGGGAACTCTCGAATTGCTTAGCAAGTTTCTGAGCTTTTTCCAAATTTGTGATCAAAATTTTACCACCTTCTTTAAGCGCTGGAATTGGCTTTTGAGGTTTTTTCAAAATTTTTGTGAGTTTCCAAAAGGGTTTGGAACTCGGGTCTAATTTAGAAACATTATTTTCAAAAGTTTTGTTCCTCAGGGCAGAGAATCGCTTTTTAATTTGTTTTTGCAAATCCCGCCAGATAACTTTCATGGCAGGATCGCGTGTTCTTTGAAATTGTCTCCTACGGACATTTTTAAGACGGATCAAGAGCTGAAGATCATCGTCTATTATAATTGAATCGAATTTAACCTCGCATTTTGGTACTGAGGCAGCTCTTGCTTCAACTATAGAAGTAGTCAGAGATTCAAGAGCATAATTAATTTCATCTTTGGTTTGCAAAGGAATGTTTGGATCGAAGTTATATTCCATAAATGTTCGATATTGCTCCCAATCAGCCCTATGGTAATTGAAAGTAAAGCTGTTGGGATTAGACATTATTTCTTGGGATATTTCAAAAGTTACTGGAAGGTGATCAGAACCGAAGTCAGCATGGGTAACCAATTGGCTACAAAGATGACATGAATCAGTTAAGACCAAATCAATAGTTGAGGGATTTCTTGCAGAAGAAAAGCATGTTGGGCTGTTTGGATATTGAATAGTGTAATAACCTGCAGAACAATCATCAAACAGAATATTACCATTGGAATTGCTTTGAGCATTATTCCATGAGTGGTGTTTTGCATTAAAATCACCAATAATAAAGAATTTAGACCTATGACGGGTAAGTTTCTGGAGGTCACCCTCGAGAAAATTCTTTTGCTGGCCTACGCATTGGAATGGCAAATAGGCAGCTATAAACGTAAGTTGTCCAAATTTTGTTTCAACAGAAACTCCCAAAGTTTCAAAAACTTTGGTTTCAAATGAAGAAAGAATTTTATGTTTGATTCGTCTATGAATAATGATGGCAACGCCACCACAGGGTCCATCAAGACGATCATTTCTATAAATCAAGTAATTTGCGTCCTTCTTAACCTTATGGTCAGGTTTAAGGAACGTTTCAGTTATAACGGCAATATGCACGTTATGAACTGTCAAAAAATTAAATAGCTCGTCTTCATTATCTTTAAGAGATCGAGCATTCCAATTTAAAATGTTTAATGCTTTAAAATCCATTACTGAATTTTAAAGTCATGACAATATTATTAGCAAATTTTACTCCAGTTTGAATAGCATCAAACATGGAGTTAGATTTAAGCATATCAGAAATCATGTCAATTAATGAATTCTGTAAAAATTCCATTTTAGGGGCAGTAATGCTTCCTAAGTCAAAATTGTCAAAATTTCCGTTAGAACGTTGGTTAGTATTTTGATTTCTCCCCGTTGCAATAGCAGCATAGGTAGCTCCATTAACTCGCTGAACATTGTTAGCAGCGAGGGGAGTAGGTACAGATGAAACATTTGAAGCAGGGGTGATATTTGTACCTACGGGTACGAATGTAGAATTTGTTCCTCGCTGACCGTTGTTAACAGCAGAGGAATTTGTACCTGTTCGGAAACGTGGAGCGTTTCCTACCTGTCGGTTAGAACGAGATTGTAGGATCGCTTTGCGAGTCTTACATTCCCAAAAATTGGATTTGTGGTTTTCACCACAATTTGAACATTTAAATTTCTTAGGATCTTCCTTCACAGGACAGTCGTCCTTTGCGTGAGAGGAATCACCACAATTCATGCATTTAGCTGGCATGTAGCAATTTTTAGTTCCGTGACCCCATCCCTGGCACTTACGGCATTGAGTGAGGTTTTGGAAATTTCCTCCAGTCTTCCTGAAGTGTTCCCACTTCACTCGGACATGGAGCATAAGGCTAGCTTTTTCTAAGGTCTTAAGGTTGTTTAGTTCACTAGACTTGAAGTGAACTAAATAAAAATCATTAGAAATCCCGTTGCGCGAATCGCCAGGACGGGATTTCATTTTCATTTTGATTACTTGGAGTGGCACAACTCCAAGTAATTTTGCCAGTTCATCTTTGATCTGATCCAGGGATTCACCACTGGGCAGTCCTTTCATGACAACCTTGAACACACGTTCAGTTTTGGTGTCGTAAGTAAAAAATTTGTGCTTCTTCTCAGTAAGATACTTGAGAAGACATTTAAATCCGTCCAAGGTTTCAGCCAATACACGGCATTCACCCCGACGTCCAATTTGTAGTGAAAACTTAACTTTCACGAAATTCAAAAGTTCCATGCGAAGAGCATGGAAATCGGTAGTGGTTATCACAATAGGGGGAATCTTTTCCTTCTTGGCATTAAGCCGGGAAAGTTTACTGGAATTTTTCTTGGATGATGGATCATTCTCATCATCCGTGAGCAAATCAAATTGATTACTCAAATTAATTTCTTCAGAAGGGGGGTCAAGAGTTTGCCCCTTTCTTTTGCGTTTAGGCGCCATGGCGGCAGTAAATTTTTTATCCAAATCGACTTCCAAGCAGATTACTATAAGAATCTGAAGGATCGAAGAGGAATTTTCCAAATCGATATCCAAGAAGGATTACCTCGGGTAGGGTCCAAACAAGGATCGAAGAGGAATAAGAGGAGTTGAACAAGGTAGAAAATTTTTACAGGTTGAGCACTGAAAAGTGCTGTTTAAATTTGTTGTAGCTTTAGGTAGTAGTAACACTTCCTTAAGCAAAAAGCAAATAGATCCGCACGGCAAGAGAGCACGATGCGGACTGACCTAATGACGTTGTTTTTCCCGTTAATTCTACTACTATTATATCACTTTCACCTTCACTAATTCACTATTCACTTTAACTATTTACTTTCACTATCACTTTTAAAAAACTAACTGATTAGTATTTCGTTCACTACTTGCAAACTTCTGCAATGTCTAGTCTATGACTAGTCTATCCAAGTAGTAAGCGAAACACGCATCTGTTATAGTTTTTTTTTAAAGTGATAGGGAAAGGAAATAATGAATGTGAAAGTAATACAATAATAGTAGAATTAAAAGGAAAAACAACGTAATAAGGTATAGTAGTTAATTTATTCGCACGCTGTATACAGCATCCACGTCGTACGGTTGATTTACTGGGCTTTGATTCAATGACTAGTTGAAATTCTAAAAGGAAATAGCAAGCTATGCATATAAGATCACACTTTTTTTTATTTATATCGACCTACTTTAAACAGATTTTAGTGGCATTTTTCATTTGTAAAAAATTTCTCTTCCTGAGAGTCCCAACTATCGCTCTTTCCTCTGCTTTAAAAGACACGAACAAGCCTTCGACTGAAAGTTCAAATAACAAAGGCAAAAAAAAAAATGGCTTAACTTGAGTTATAGACGAACATCATTCCATTTTTATTTATAGAACTTTGATTATTTTTACGTGAATGAGTGACTAATTGAGTATAAACCATGTGGCAAGTGAGTTTAATTATTTTACATACTTTTTGATTTTGTATTATTTCGTTTCAATGATTTCATATTTTTTTAGATATATGATTAACTTTAAAACTGTTGTAATATGTTCTTATTACGATTTAATGAAAATATCTCGGAATCATCTGCACTCAACGTATTCATTCATCTAATTCAATTTTAATAATCCAGTCACCTAACATCACCACCGCATTAGCATCGAACAAGTTGCACAATATCGTAGGTGGTACGAATTCAAAACTATTAAGAGCAAGACGGATCTCGGCTCTGTAAAGTTTATTCGATTGAGCCTGTACAAATAAAGTAATTATAAAAAAAAAAAGGAGCAAGACGGATATCTATTACAGGACAGATAGTAAGTAGGAAATAATTACTCTCTCCCAGATAAAGACATATCCCGCTCCAACAGTTAAGGATTGTCCTGGCCACGTCCTTACAACTGGTAGGGATAGGAAAGGTATTCTACAACCCCTCATAAACGTCTCAGGATATTAGAAATTATGTTAGTAGAGAAAGTAAGCCATAGGATACACCCAGTCAGTGTTGCTGGCAAATGAAGATTTTTTTATAAATGTTGAAATTGCTGTCCAGACGATCTGCTGGACGATAAGGTTGCTGACATAAAATGATGATATAACATGCTGAACTCAGCATCGTTGTCACACCCGTAGCTAATTAAAAGGAAGGAATTATGTTGTGTTTATCATTTTTTTTATTGATTGAAAACCCGCGGGAGTGAACATAATTTCACTACCTCTTCTCCCGTAGGCACAAAACCTCTATGTCTTGTCTTTTCAACTTGAATCATAATCAATTACAAATTTCAACAATAAATCATTATTGCAATAAAGTTAACAGAGAACTTATCTGCTGCACACTTACAAAAATGAGAAAAACATATACAAGTGAGTGAGTGAGTGTGTGAAAAATCTCTGATTGTGACTCTCATGAAGTGAAATAAACAGGTTTAATATGTCAAACACATTCTTTGCAACCTCTTCTTGTATCATACCAGTTCAAAATATGAGCATGGCATATAATTATTTCATAATTAAAAAAAAAAACATTGTTTTAGCTGAAATGAGAATTTGCAACCTTGTATTGAAATGCATTACTAAAAAGAATGTGCCATGTAAAATATCGTGGTGCTTAAAGATTGATGCACAATGCAAATTCGCAAGTGTATTTCGTTACAAGACAACACATGGAAACTGAAATAGACATAGCGGGTCCATTCAAAGATACGTTAGGTTAGGTTCACGGTTATTATGAAGATTTTCAGCTCAGGGCAAGAAATTAGTGAAAAACGCGTATCTGTCAAAAGATAAGCAATTAAGATTGAATCAAAAATATATTACTCCATCCACTCACTCCAAAATTTCTTTTTAAGTGATTCCGTTAAGAGATTTGATTTAATTATAGGAATTTAGTCAAGGTCTTAATTTTGAGATCTCAACTTCAGTGCCATGATCTGTTCAAATACATCATGCAACTGTTTTAGTTTTGATTGCCAATTTATATCAGCTGTGCTGTAACGCTTAATTCTCCTGGATACATACGTCGGACCTGGCCCTGAAACCGACAGCCGTTTTACTGCCGGCGGCCGGATATAATCTAATTCGGGCTCGCACTCTTTACACTTCCCTGAGCGCGCTAATGTTGTGTGATATAGCTTTTACTTTACTTGCACCGCACGCTGCCGCGACCATACTCTTCGATATCAATGCTTCGAGTGAAATATGATGAAAAGTAGAGTGAGAGGTGTGTATAAATATAGCAATCGCTTGCCATTCGTTTTACCGTTATGCTCTGTCTATTTTTTGTAAGCCTGTTTGACAGTATACTTCGAAGCATACAGAAACCCATACACGCACGCCTTGCACAATTGCCAGGCAAATAGCTCATGTTGTTGGAGTTCGCAAATTAGATTTCAATTTTTATTGAAATTTATGGAGGTACACTCCCGATCATAAGTTTAGTGTCACCCATTAAAAAAACAGACAAATGTTTTTTTTGTTTATATCTCTGTCATTTTACGTCAAATTTTCAGTCTCTATAGGGCATTAGAAAGGTATTGAATAAAAGTTTTCTTTTATTTTTAATACTAAAACTTCATCTAAAGTTACAACATTTTCCATACTTCACACTGTACAATCATGACTGATTTTCTCAGCATTAAGTCGGCCAAATTTGGAATTAAAATCGGTAGTAGAACCCTTATTCTATACCCATCCAGGAACTTTAGTGAACAATTGGTGAAAAAATTAGGATAGTTTGAAATCAATATCTTTAAAGCATTAAAATTGGGCGTAAAACGGCAGAGATATGAACAATACACATTTGTATGTTTTTTTTTGGACATTACCTCATACTTTTGATTGGGAGTGTACGTACAGTGGCGTCTCGTGGGTTTAACAAGTGACTATGTACTGTTTTGTTATTCTTACTGATTGAATTACCCAAGGCATTCGTAAATTAAAACCCATCAAAATTTTAAATTGGTTAGGGAATTTCATTAAAGGCGAACACAGCAGTCAAGATAGACACTTGCTGCTTTAAAATAAACATTGTAATCCTATTTTAGAATTTCAGTCTTTTAAAATAAACTAAACGAAAAGGTTTGTTCATGTTAAAAGTAGGCAGTGCTAAATTTATCCTAAAAAGATGTTTGATTTGAAACAGAAAGCGTCCTTATTTCAACGGCTTTCTCATACAGATAGTAAAAAACAATTCCTTAGGGAAAATCGAACAATCAATCAAACACAAGATGCTTTACTTGTATAAGTCAGCCAATCACGATCTTATTCTATTGAAATCCAGTCAGTCAACGCATTCTACATTTTCAGAGTTTTTTTTTGCCGTTCTAGGGTATACAGACCGCTTGGAAAACCGACATTCGACCTTTCATATACCAATCGACTATGCTCGACGAGATCGGAAAATGTATATATATATATATATGTGTGTGTGTGTGTGTGTGTGTGTGTGTGTGTGTGTGTGTGTGTGTGTGTGTGTGTGTGTGTGTGTGTGTGTGTGTGTGTGTGTGTGTGTGTGTGTGTGTTTCTGTGACGAATCGAACGCCAAATGAAAGGTATTGTAGTCCCATACGGATCTTGAGAGAAGCGCTCTGAAACGGGTCAAACACATAATGTGACCAAGGATTACATTAGCCACTCCGGGTACCACGTTTAAGTTTTCACACATTAAGAAACAAAAAGATGTATTGGTAATTTTCAACAGACATTTTACATCTCATTCTGTTATTGATTAAATCGCTATCCTGTTTATATTTCTATTTTATTCTAGATTTTAGATCGATTATGATTATTTTTATTCTTAATTATCTTAAAGATAAATCATCCAGCTCAAACATTTGTAGGGGTAAGAGGTGAGATCATCATCATCATCCGTGACGTTAGCCTTTTTTAATTTGTTTATTTGTAAGGGTCAATCGCATGTGCTTTACGGACCCATTATTTCTTTTTTTAACTTTACAATGTAAACTTAAATCTACGTCTAGTACAAAATTCAAATTTTGCCTACATTATTCTAAAAGACTCTTTTCGCGGACTTTGTAGCCAAAGTGAATGACTCGCTCGAAAGTTTATTTTTATTTTACACATCTATACTATGAGTATGACATTTGACCACCAGTGACTGAGTAAGTCGCTAGCAAAATGGTAGGAAACGGCGGCGGCATGTGAGGTGATAGTGCGTGAGGGAACAAAAGTCGATCAATGAGTTAAAAGAAATAAATAACTCAGCACGAGAGAAAGAGCAAATGCCTCTCGAGTGTGTAATAATGAATGAGAACGCCCAAAGAGCTTCAGTATTGTGTAGGAAGTATAAACGCTCTGAACTGCTCTGCTCTGAAATAACCGGCTTTTCATGGCTTGGCATCTTTTCTTTTTATTGTGGTGGGAAGATGCAAGCGAAACAGACCTTGTTGTTTTCGTTGTTGGGTTGGATGGTGTACATAACACTTGCTACTAGACTACGAGCTGACAGGAGGCATTAGCAGACGGAGGGAGGAAGATGCCGTCGACTGTGACTGGTAGTATAAACAGAACACGACCAAGTTGCATAACAGTTCAGTGTGAGGCGTGAATCGGATTTAATGGCTGTTTGTTTGACCGCGATCCAATTCTGCAAAAATTCGTGATTCAGCTGTTAGACCGAGATTCTTTACATAGATGAAGCAATAGTAAATAGAACGCTTTCACGAGAGTTTTCTTATGGTGTCATTCCCCTCGATACATATCTTCTGTTTTTTTTTTGTGTATGATTTTATTCCGGAAAATGCTTGATGCTTGTTAATCAATTTATGCTTAACACTGAAGCCATCATCATGATTTTAGCATTCAAGATTAGCATTATCGTAGTTGCATCTACTTTACTCGGCGGGTTCGATTCCCGGTCCGGTCGAGGGAATCTTTCGGGTTAGAAATTTTCTCGACTTCCCTGGGCATAGAGTATCATTGTGCTTGCCACACAATATACAAATTCATGCATTGATAATTGGTATCGAAAGCTCTCAATTAATAACTGACGAAGTGCATTTAGAACACTAAGTTGAGAGCACGCAATAAGCTAATATGCACTAAGCAATAAGCTTGAAATGCGAATAAGAAGAAGAAGATCTACTTTACTCAGATAATTGTTTTTTTTAGCATATTTAGAGTTAACTTGCAAATATTGGCTAAACAATAACAATGACAAATTATTGGCTGTAAAGCATGACTCCAATGATATATTTATCTATTAACAATAAATTTCCATCCAATATTGCGGAAGTTGTTTGAAAGCATGACAAGTATAGGTGGATATTTTGAGGCACGACAAATAACTAACATAACTGATTGATATAAATTACTTCCGCTGAACAAATCATAACGCATTAGACATTCCTCACAATATTGTCAAATATCACGTTAGCCCGTATCCGAAATCAACGTACAACCAAACGAAATATAGAGACGCTAGATCAAAGCACCAACAGCATTAGCGCCCACACGCGAAATTTATGCTGATCATCATCGACATCATCCCATTTGGTTTGCTTACATTCGGTTCACGTTTTCTAAAAAATCAAGCCATGCGCGCATTGTCCTCTTCGTCTTTGTTTTGACAGACAGTTTTGATATATTAATCGCGTACGTTCGCCGCGTGATTTCCATTATCAAATGCCGCGATAGATGGTGGAGCACGAGCTGACAGCACAATAACACCAACCACTACGAGATTTGCCTTAACACCAATCACACACACACACAGCAAACGTGTATAGCACGCGACTTATAAACGGTAGACAAAGGTGGAGCTTAATCCAAATTCATGTTAGTAGCGGAGGATATGGACGAAGATGAAAGTATTTATTTAAATTTTATACAAATTGATAGTTTTGTTTGATTGCTATCGGCCATGTGACAATGCGTTTGGACTCTGATGCGGATGTAGATACACAAAGATCGTATTAAGATATTTTCTCATGTGGATGATGTCCATGGCTTAACAAAAATGCAATATCTTGTGTTTTAACGGTTGTATTAATGCCAACATGGTTTGCGACTTATATTGCAGTAATACTCAATGGATCACTGTATGCTGTCAGTTTTGTTCTCACCACTACTGAAAGCATGGCGCCATGGGCAAGAAGTTAACCGGAAAATGTATGGAGATTTGATCGATTGGAAGTGCAAAAATGGTAGGGGTCCATATTTCGTAAATATTAACATTTTCCGGTTTTCTTCAAACAAAATAAATTGCCGTAATTTTTTTATTATTAGCGACATGTGTTGAAAAAATCAACAATCTTTTAATCCATTTATATGTATTTATATATCTATTTAATTTGCAAATATATATGCTTGGTAGGTTTCGATTTCCTATGCATAATTGCAATACTAGTATAAGCTTAAAATACTGTCAATTAACAATAGCTATTAAGATGATGATAAAGAAAAGGATGTAAATATGTAACAGATATGTAAATTTATATATTTTTGTATTCATAAGTCTTTTAAAAAATAAACTCTTAAAAACAATAAGTTGAGAAGATGTAAGATATAAAAAAATCGCCAGTGAATTTTTATTTTGAAATTATCGGTTTTCACGGTTGTAAATATTTGCAAAAACGAAAGTGTTTAATGGTCACCTTTTTTAAATTTGACCACGTGCGAATTTTCGAAGATATTTGTGGGAAAAATATTTTCAGCAGGAAAACAGGAAGCATTCTTTAAAGTTGAAAATATATTCAACTAATCACTGTGAAGTGCCATAATTTCACTCGGCGCCTAACACCGCTCAAAAAATCTAAGATCCCAAATTTACCCCTGAACATATTTCAAGGCTTTGGAACTTGGCAGAATTTTAACGAGTAACAGATTTGAAAAAAAAATCATACTGGAGTCATAATTGTCAAGGCTCTGAGACTAAGGAGCATTTGAAAGGTTATTACAAATAAAAGAACAATCTATAGAATCTTGCGGACAAACCCTGGACATTTAAGTATAATTTAGAAGTAGTCAACGTGTTGATTTCAACCAAATATTGAGGAAGAATTCCACATAATTTTCGAAGAAGAAGTTCTGAGCAGAATTCCAGAAATATTCTGACATGAAGTCCTTAGAGATTGTTAGATGAATTTGGAGAGATTTCTGTGGAGAAGGATGCTCTAAAAAGTTCTAATTTGAATTCTTAGATAATTTTGGGAGATTTCAAAAGGAGTTGTGAAAAGAAAACTTTAAGGAAAATTCCTACGTAATTCTGAAGAGATTTTTATGGGGATCGCGACGAAAATGACACATGAATTTTAAGAAGAATTTCAATAGAATTATGATGAGAATTCAACAAGAAACAGAGTTCTAAGAGTGTTCTGGTGATAATTTCAACCCTAGTGCGAAAGATTCATCACAGTGCTCTAACAAAATTGATTACAAAACAAGCTGATAATTAGAAAGAAATTCTTTAAAATACTCCAAGGGGTTTCTAAATAAAATTGCGAAAGATTTCTGCTGTTTTGAATAGAGCTAAAAGAAAATTTTGAAATGTTTTTTTTAAAGCAATCAAAGGCTCCGAATAGGCTCAAGGGAATTCTAAGAAGAATGCTAATCAAATTCTTACAAGGGGTTTCAAGAAAATTCAAAAAAGAATTCAACGGTAATTATTAAGCGGAGTGTTTTCTGGTTAGGTTCAGAAATTTTTTATGATATTTCAGAACAGAATTCCATGTTGATTCTGGAATTCATATCATGTGATTTTTGAATAAAATTGCATGGTTGATTTCGAATTAAAAACGAAAAATTAAAACCTTGGAAAAGAATAGTTCAGATTCAGTTTTTACAAATATTTGTTTCCAAAGTCGAGCATCTTCAATATTTTCTTTTAATGCCCATGCACTTTACATCAATTGAAACGACAAAAATCAATTTGAATTATTGCTGAGTGATTAAATTCTAAAACAAATAAGACGGGAAACTGAAGAAGCAAATAGAGCTAGACATTCATTTGGTAAAGAATCACTCTGTTTCAATGGTTTATTCTAAAATTCTGGTATACAAATTTGTTCCTATGGCATGGTAAATTTATTTTTCCCGGTTCTCTCGACGAATTCCCGGGTTTTTCCCGATTACTTTTCAAATTCCCGGATATTTCCCAGTATTCCCGGTTTTCCCGCTTCGTTGGCCACCTGTTTATGTTTGTGTAGAAAAAACAGCATCATTCATAGTAATGAACTTATACATTCATAAAAAAATAAAAATAAAACCTATAGCGGAAATCTACGTAAAACCGACACCCTAAAGATTTTCACCAGAATGCATTATTTTTACATTATTTATCAACCTACAAATGAACAGAATCTTACTTTGACTACACTGAGATAAATAAACTTAGGAATTTCATAAGCCTCGGCTTATGAACGACACATATGAATTTCACAAACGCGATTTATATATGAAAGATGTTCGTCTGGTAGCTCTCATACGCCTTTAGACAATCCATTTTCCCAAGCCTTCACATCTTATCAAGGTAAAATCGACACGTTATAAATATCAAATGACCGTTTGTCGATTCAAAACACGATGTATCTACAAAACAATGTAGAAAACACAATAATTTTACATTAAAATTAAGGCATATCCTGTTTCTGAAGCATATTACAAATGTCAATTTTCCCCCGACTGAAAGTGTCGATTTTACCCCGAATGAACCAAACATATTTTAACAAAGTTTTCATGTTGTGAATCTAGTTTATTTTTTTTTTATGTATGCTTAAAAGACATTCAGGCTTTTCTCCATCTAGTCCCCGAGACAATGTACTAAATAAATATTAGTATTTATTATGATAGGAACAGCAAACTTTAATATCGATTTGCTCTTATTTTGTTAACCGACTTTCCTTGGACAAACTTCATCTTTCAGAACATATAGCAGTGATGACTGCGCAAAGTCTTTTGCAAGTGCTTGGGTTTCTTCAGCGTAATGTTGAAGAGTTTGACGACATCCACACGCTCAATGTTTTGTATTGCTCCCTTGTCCGAAGCATTGTTCAAGTATGGGGTCTTCATCACTAGACGCAGGTAAACCGAATAGAGAAAGTCAAAAAAAATATAATCGCTTTGCATTAAGTGGACTAACAATCGAACGACCCTATTTATGATCCTCCTCAATACACTGGCGGCGTATATTGGATCGAATGTTCATTTTCGACAATCACTCAGGTGATTCGATTGTCCATCTCTGTTTCAAATGGTAAACTTTAACGTTCCTGCTCGAAGGCTTTGCTATCAACAAACTTTATGGATTCCAAGGCATCGTGCCAACTTTGGTCAAAATAGATCGATGCTGTAACAAATTTAATGATGTGTAACCTAACTTTAGAAGTTAGGTTCTTCTTCTTCTTCTTCACATTTCAAGCTTATTGCATACCGCATATTAGCTTATTGCGTGCTCTCAACTTAGTGTTCTAGATGCACTTCGACAGTTATTAATTAAGAGCTTTCGATGCCTGACCATTTTTACATTGGTATAATGGTGTGGCAAATACATTATGCCTAGGGAAGTCGAGAAAATTTTAAACCCGAAAAGTTCCTAGTCCGGACCGGGAGTTGAACCCAACCACCTAAAGCATGGTCCCACTTTGTAGCAGCGCCTTTACCGACTGAGCTAAGGGAGGTCCCGTGAATTGGCTTGGCTAATTGGTGATTAATCACACTTGGAACCAATCGAATCCATCAACACATGAGCCGGGACCAACGAAGGAAGGAAGGAAGACGTGACCACAGTTTTATTCACCATTGCATTTACAAGGATAACGAATTTGTCTGTAAATTCACGGCCCGTCAATTTGCCATACCCGATTTTCACGTTGGAAAATATTTAGACTTCACGGTTTGCCACACAACGAATGCAAAAAATGCACAGTTTTCTTCAAAATATAAAAAAAAACATAATTGTGGAACAATAAGGATACCATATTTCAAAATCATTAATTATTTGACCTCCGACGCCAGCGCTAGTAAACGTTTATAATAAACACAACGTCCAACCAGCTGAAGAGTGCTCTATTATTATTCTAGTTTGCTTAACGGAAATGCACTCGCATAAAAGTGGTACCACAGATATACACATATGCAATGCACAACCACAAGCCTATAACTTTTTGCTGCAGCACAGCGCCATGAACGGCTCGGAGTGAAGAAAATAGAAACCAACCTGACGGTATATAAACAACTATATACACCTACAAATGTGACCTCAGAGAAAAACTAAATGTTATAGGTTTTTGGCAACAGTGACCGTGCATAAATCAATTCCCTGAGTTGCGTTGCGATATTGTTGATGATAAATTGAATAATCAATAATGAAGAGAGCGTGCCGGAGAACAAACTCAGGGACGCACATGCAAAGAAATAGAAAAAATTGAGTCACGCTTCCCAGGACCACTCTGCAGTGGTAGGACATTCGGCTTGCAGAATTCAGTGCACCCTACATAAAGGCATAAAACGGAGGTGTAGGTGTGTATGTTGTGTCCCATACAAACAAGTTCACATGTGTCATTTTCGGATTCTGTGCCTAACAAAAAGACGCTTGGTGACTCCAAAGTGAACGGTGAAGCAGCGTTTCTCAATTTATGGTTGAAACCCATCGTTGGATAGGCTTTTTGAATCGCGACAGTTTAGAGGTTTACCATTTTTTTAAATTATTTTTTTTTTCTACCGAGTTAGTTTTTTCTACCGAGCTCGGCTGTGCAAATCTCGGCAAAATAAGTTTCACTGAGATCTCAACAAAAGTGACATTTGATTGCTGAGTCTCGGATAATGCTTAGCTGAATCTCAGCAAACAAATGAAATGTTTGCTGATATCTCAGTAAAACTTATTTTGCTGAGATTTGCACAGCCGATCTCGGTAGAAAAATCTAAGTGTGTATGTTGATTATTTCGTTCTCCTTCATCGTGAAAAAAAAACAAAGACACTACTCTTTTACAAGTCAATCTTAATTTCACACAAGGTTGTATGTACATTAAAATTCTCAAACTACGTCACGTATCTTATCAAAACTCTTATCAAAAAATTTAAATTTCCGGGAGCTATACATTGTCTTACATTTATTTATCATAAAAGCACAATAAATCTAAAACCTAACAAGTAGCGATGCAACCGAGATTGAGAACCACTTTTGGAGAAGGACGTCTGCAAATTTATGACAGATCGTGCTATTGACATCTCTTGCGGAGATTAAAATTAAAAATTACTCTTTTATCTCATTTCCTTTTTTTCTCACAGCTTCCGCCTATATAATGTTGAGCGGATCTTTAGGTACGGCGAGCGTTTTCTATTTGACATAGACATACGACAGAATTAAGTTAGTCCGAAAACCACACTCACATTTGAAGCTTCTACTTTGATTGCAACGAAACTTATCTACCCGTATACTACGTATATAGGGGAAGTGTGCCAGTTATGTCACTAGTGCCCCCCTAACAGAACAGCATTGAGGCTTATTTCCTGGGGAAGAAATTTTGATTATTACGAAAAATTTACGATTTTAGGTCGTACGGCCAATTAGAGGAACACTAGTACTATATCTGGTACACTTCCCCCATATATCCGTACAACGAACACGAACACAGCAGGTATATTTTAAGCAAAGCAAATCACAAAATAGGCACACTGGTCCACTTACCTTCATGTCGTTGACGATGTGCTGGAAAAGGGTGCCAATCGTGGCACCTCCCTCGTTGCGCTCTATTCCAATATCCATGTTCGCTGATGTGGTTGTGGTGTTAGCTAATACTTGTGTGTTTCCCGCTACCGAAAAAGCGATCGAAAACAGTCTCCAGGTCGTACACTCCGATGGAGCTCTGTTATGTGCACTCTCGTCGGGCGGATAAATATACCGTGAAAAATCGATTATAGCCCTACTTCTTTCACGCTCGCGTCGCGAACAATGATTTCAATTAGACAAGATAAGAAACTATCGACGTTTTCCATCTTCTTCAGCTGCTTCACCAATTCTTAATGCTGCTCTTTACACTTAATATCTACCATACATTGCGCCATTAACGGCCGAAAGCCATCGAAAGACGAATGTTTGTTTTCACACTTTCTCCTATTTTCACTCACATCTGATCTGGTCTCCGTTTTTCAAATACGTTGTAACACACCCACTGAATGAAATACACCCATTGAACCACTCAAATTCGCTTGCATCAGGTGTATCCTCCTGGTTTTTGTGATTCCACGACGTCAGATGAAAAGCACGTTGACAATTTTCCTTAATAAGAAATTCCTGCAAAAAAAAAAATAAAGGGCATAGTGTAAGTCAAAAGCATTGTTTAATTAGGGGAAAATAGTGTTATGTGATCGTTATGTATAATAGAGCTGCAACAATTGTTAAACAATAATATTGCATGAGAACCAGTGAGAAACGCATCGAGACTGGTGCTAAAACAGAACAGCTATAAATTACTTGACTGCCTAATCGCGAACCGACATCTTACGACCGCCGAGCAGCGTAGAATCAAATTTGCAACACCTAGGAGGAATTATCGTATTTACTATGTGGAATCTAGTGCTCTCATTTTACCATGCTAGTGCATTGCTGGCCAGACGCAGATAAATTAAACAACACTTAAACAAAAACAGATCCACACCGTGAGATATAGCTAATAAAAAGATGTGCTGAAGCTGTGAGGAATAAAAATAAAAATCATGAAAACCGATCACGAAACGAACCAAGGTATTCTGCCAAATCGATGTACCTGCCATGTTCACAGAAGAACCAATCACCATGAAAACCGATCGACCAATAAATGATATGGGGTATGATCACCGGAATTCGTTTAATTCATTATCCTTGTAAATGCATCACTGCGCGTGTTTGTACCAGTTTAAAACTAATTAAAAGTAACCATTAACCAACCGAATGTTCGTTTACCACTTGTACGCGATTCACTGTGCGGTAAGCGGCACTGTGGACATAATGCGGTTAAGTCAAGGAGACTTTGAAAAATATGCCATAGAGAAATAAAAAAAAACGGATGAGAGCTTATTGCTTCAATCATTTCATCGATTTCAGACAATAACGCTTCTGACAAGGTCACTCTGCTCAACGGTGAGTCTGAAACCAAAATGTTCACATACCTACAGTATGGCTCATAAAAAATGCGAAAATCTTTATAGCACAAACAAGAGTGATTTTATCAGGACTATTGTTTAAAAAAAAATTTGTTTGTTTATTTGACATGTTTTGATTAGCATATTCAAAATGTACTCGTTGATTTTTATTTACTTTCTCCAGACGGAGACAGAATCTAGAGCATGCATATACTATTCCGACCGTATTTTAGTTGTTGAATGTAGCAGCAAAATGGCCGTATGTTTTACATTCTGAATCAATTTAACAAGGCTCTTGGCAACGTTGGAAACAAATATAACATATATAACCCATGATGCACCTTTTTTGTTTAATATAGGGATGATTCTAAATGTCACTCTTCAACTTCAAGTGCGCGGAATGAGACACAATGATACATTTAACCATTCCATATTTTTTTAGGTTGTGCAAATATTGCAAATCAAATTTTTTTGGCAAAATATATACATTGCAATCATATGACGCTTAAAGAAACATAAATCACCCACGGCAATAGGGTATGTCACGGTACACATAATAAGTAGAAAAAGAGAATTAGAACTTTTTCGAATAAGATAATGGTACGTGCAGGGACATGATGGCCTGTTGCTCCATAGTTAAATATTTAAATACCATTATTTTAGCCAGGAACTGATGCTCTGGAAGCTTTCAAAAATCCCCCGTTTACTGGAATAATCTTGTAGTTCGTAATTTGAAATTATGAGTAGCCCAAATAATCTGATCCTGCATTCGCTTTTTCATTTCTGGTTAATAAAACTTAAGATTATTTTCTGGATTCCAATGAATGTAAAAAACTGGGCTGTCTGGCAATCCCAAATCTTCCAACAATGGGGAATGCCAATACTTTCTTCTGTCACCATCTTGAACTTGAGAGGTTACGCACAGAACATTTTCACACTATGAGATCACGGAAAATTTACGTGAATTTCACATAACCTTCACCAGCATGACACATGGACTCGACCAGTAAATCCAGTAAATTTCATTAACATGTTGTTGAATTTTACGTGTAGTATGTCACCTGAATTTTCAGGTAAAAATTACGTTCAGTGTAGCAGCAAAATGGCCGTATATTTTACATTCTGAATCAATTGAACAAGGCTCTGGCAACGTTGGAATCAAATATAACATATATGCACCCCTTTTGTTTAATATAGGGATGATTCTAAGTGTCATTCACCTTCAAGTGCGCGGAATTAGGCACAATGATACATTTAACCATTACATTTTTTTATAATTTTTTAGGTTGTGCAAATATTGCAAATCAAATTTTTTTGGCAAAATATATTAATTACACATAAATCACTGCAAATTCATCTTGTGCTAACTGACTTAAACTTGAAGCGTTCTTAACACCACGGTAATAGGGTATGTCACGGTACACATGATTGATAGAAAAAGAGAATTAGAGCTTTTTCGAATAATGGTGCGTGCAGGGACATGATGGCCTGCTGTTCCATAGTTAAATATTTAAATACCATTAGTGTGGTATTTATCGGTACATGATCGGACAAAAGTATATCACCTTGCCATTTTTTTCAGATGATGAACAAAATAAAACGGATATAACTTTTTTCGTGCTAAATGGAATTTAGTAAAATCAAAAGCATATAAAATATACCCCTGTTTCGGCACAATTGAGCGAAATTTTAGATCATTTGGTTCAATGAATTGCAGCTTCAAAAAAATACCATAAAGATTTTATTTTTTAACTTTATTTAAGAGATTTTTAGCTTTAGGCTAGTTCATCTCTTAATACCATAAAGAGGCGTTTTACTAAAATTGCTCAAACTTCATACAAATTCTGTTTAAAATTATACCGAAAAATCTTGGATACTCGACCAACAAGCCACGAATTCAGGAAACTTCATGTACACCCGAAAAAGTTTTTTGGAGAGAGAAAATAATTGCGGGGAGATATACTTTTTTTTCCAGTACTGTAGATTGGGAAAACTATGCAGAACATTTTTTTCAAGGATAGCGAATCGATGAGGCTTCTGTGCAACTGTGTCCCACAGTACATAAGGATTGCATAGAACATGGAACAGTTATGCATAGAACGGCAGTACGGTCAATACAAATTATCAATGAACGATCAAGGTAGCGAGAGGCGAGTAGGTTAAAAATATCTAACAAAACTGCCTAAGTACACACCAAATTTTGAAAGTAAATTCCAGCAAAACAAATTACTGGATCATGTCCAGCAGGATCAAGTTTTGCTGGAAAATCAGTAATCTGAAATATTTTACTGGATGTTTCAGTAAATTGTATCAAATCTCGCGTAGCATTTGAAATGGGCTATCAACTTTTGGAAACAAAACATGCTAGGGACTATACTCACGAACCAAAGTACACCCACGCAAAAATCAAATAAAAAACAAGATCAAAAACCGCTTATTCGATATGTCGAATCAAAATCATATGAATTGAACAAAGCAAGCAACAGATCTCACTGCATATATTCATTTAGATTTCTCTTTCAAAATTTCATAGTTTCTATGACCGGCAACTCAAAATCAGAGGTATTTTATTTCAAGAAAATGCTGATAAAATACGTTTGCTCCATGATTTAAATGAATCAAACTTAAGCTAAAATATTAAGAAATAGTTTAAAACCATTTAGCGCTTTTGGAGGGTTTAGGTTTAATGTATTCTTTGTGTTGGATGACGAAAGTAGTCACTGATGGTCAAGTCGATGTTCTTTTAAAATTAACTTCTATCATGGCATCAATAAATACAACACTAAAACTCTATTTGTCGTAGTCCTGACTTACTGAGATTAGATTTCTTAAGCACAAATCGTTTGCAAATCTCATTTCTGCATGACCCATCCGAAACAAAGAAAACAAAGTCTGACTGTTCATCATCCAACTGCGTCAATCCATGCTGGTTTTGAACAAGAATACAAATTTTCGATGTCTGTATTAGGAAGCTTAAAGCAAGTGAGTTTGAATCAAATATCAAACAACTATTTGACTGGGTACCAACGAGAACAGATAACCTCAACCAGGTAAGGAATAGGTATAACAGTCAAACCAGGAAAAAAACACAAACTTGAACTGATACGCCGTCGTTTTGCGGTGAGCCACTTGGTAAGCACGAGGTTAGCGGGGCATGGTACAAGGTATACTTTAACTGAGGTTTTATGTTACCACTCCTATATTCTTTGCATATGGGGCACATTTATAAATATGTGTTGGACACTGGATCTGAAAGCAACAACAAAAAACGAGCATCAAACCAAAACGCTTCCCGCCATCGATGAGGTTGCAATATTAAACGGAGAATAGCATCAAGACATACCTGATGTTCATGAAGCTTTCGAGTGACTACAGGATATTGGCTTACCGTTTGAATCATGGTCAACCCATTCGGAAAGAAAACCGATGATCATCGACCAGAGTAAGCGCAGCATCAAACGCTATCATTTTCACCAACTCCCGTACCTTCAACGTGGCCCTCTTACGATGAAGAGAGCGTTTAAGTGCAACACGATATGCACGGAAAACTGTGTCAAGCGAAAACAGCTTACCATCAGTTTCATATGCGCGCTGCTACCTACTGCTCCTATACTTCTTGTGCACAGTGAGTTATTTTGTGTTTCATCATGAAGCTCGGTCGTTGAGCATTTGTATCCTCAAATGGAAACACTTGGATCCCCTCACGATATAATCATTTCACGCTATTCCGATGATGTCTGGCTTTCGTTATAACTAACCATCGTTTAGCACCCTCAGATCAGTTAAGGCAAATGAGAATGCACTGAGAATATTATCGCGTAGTTGGAGAGTATCAATGCAAAGGTAAAAAATTACTGAAAATATTATATTTGTGTTTAGTAAATTCGAATTTATGCTACAATTCTTGCGCATAGATTCATAATACCAAAGTCACCTGAAAACGATTGGAGCCACTTCACACTTTATTACTAATACATTTGGTTTGGACATAGTCTGTTGTATGCTGTACGAGACCGTGAAAAGAAATCCACCATAAAACAGAAACTTATCAGATTGGAACCAAGTGTTGGTTGAATCGGACCGACTCAAGGTAGACATAGCGGAGTTTGGTGTTTTCTCGTAAATCTTCTATTCGAGCTTATCTGCAACCGAGGGCCCGCTATACGTATGTAAGTATATATCTGCAATCTTTAAGAGAAAGAGCACTTGTAAACGCCTCCTACCGAGAACCGACTGCGTGACGCTATTGGTGAAAACTTGGCTGATGAGATGGCTGTCGTCATCGTTAACACGCGGCAGTAAGAGGCTCTCTTGTATGGAATGTTTCACCAAGAGTGCCCGTGAGACTACTAGCTAGGGTGTCCCAAATTAAAACATTATCTGAAAACCTGTGGGTGCATCCTCCAAATGATAGCTAGTGTTACCATATAACTTTTGTATGGCGGCAACTCTGAAAAACGTGAATTAGAGGTAGCCCCGATGATATTTTGGATATAAGTCAATTTTTCATAGTCATTACTGACTAAATGTTTATACTGCATTGAAATAAAATGCAATTCCACCATTTTAATTTCTTTAAACATTCTTTGGATTATCATACATTTTGATACAAATTTGACGCAGTCCCCAGGTTTCCAGCTAATGTGTTATTTTGGGCCACCCTACTGCTAACCCTCACTAAACGCCCAACAGATTGCACCGTCCAAGTTCAGATGATGGTGCGTGACGCGAACGACTTATTTCCGTTACCATCTACAAGCTCTTCCATGGAATGGAAATTAAAAATAGTACTGAATGACAAGATAAAAACAAAACCAACGCTAATAAGCTCTTTTGGGGACGGTACTTGGTCAACCTATCTGTCTACCTTTTCCTTCCTCGCTTCACCAGCGTAAGATAAGTTCGTCATTGGATTAATTTCAACGGCTTGGCGGACGGTTTAAACGAAATGAAAGGCACTACGACATTTGCGGCGTGCTTATTCGTGGAATTTTGAGGACGCATGTTGAAATGACACGGTTTCGTATGCGAGTTGGATCGGAATCAAGCTGAATAAAAAAAAAAACTAATCGGACAAAAGCATTTGCTCAACACTAATTTAAATTTGAAAAGGCAAAAACTGAATGGAACATAGTGAGTTAAGACTTTAGTACATTTATCTTTTAAAAGGTGTAAGTTTTTGTTTGGCTGAATGTGAATATGCATATTATACAATAATTTGATGCTATACAAACCCCACAAGATTCAAAACAAAACCCTGATTAATCCACCTACTGGTGTCAAGTACCTATTAAAAAGCTGCATTTCATATTCTGGTCACTATGGATTGAGCACCCTGAAAATGCGTGAGTGTTGAGTAAGTGGAGTATATTGAAGTCTTTTTTACACGGTTTTTTTTTACGCGGTTTTTTTTTACACGGTTATTTTTACACGGTTTTTCACAATTAACACGGTACGTTTTTAACGATTTCTCGACAACGATACAACCTATCGACTTGACTCCAATCACATTATCCGTTGCAAGCTATAGGTAATCAAATGGAATACTTTAAAAAAAATGACAATTTTTGGTGTCAATACATAAATTTTTAAAATATGTCTATATGGACCATAGCATGCTATAATAACAAATGGCATAAATATCCGATTTTTTAAAAACATTTAAACATGTGAAAAATCAAAATCTCATAGAGTTTTTTTTTACACGGTACGTAGGTCCCGTGTAACAAAAGACCTGGGTGTACTACTTATTATTGAGTAGGTTGATGTTGAGCTTGAGTGAAACTAATTTAAAAGTAACATTTTTAAATTAAAAATTGGTGAAATCTATATATGTGCGCGAATGACAATACTTATGCCCTTAAAATCTCGCTCGCAAACTCAAGATTAGCCAATTTTGCCCCACCTGATGGTTGTGTTAGTTAACGAGACGACTGAAGGTTGGAATTATTTTACAAAACAGTAACGGCTATTATCTCCATGAGCATGATTGACCGCCCACGGTTGCTACTGTGTTATTGCCAGATCAGCAGTAATTACACAGAGAGCCAATAGACGACGCTTGGGCCTAGCAATTATCCTCAATGTGTAAAAACTGGTGATCTCATACTCATACTACAACACAGGTCAAGAAAGAAATGGGTAGGAATGTGTTGACGTGACACTCGCTTTGATGGAAGCCGAGAACACCTCTGCACATCCACGAGGAATCACTGGGATATTGGGTAAGAGGGTTGGGATTGCAGCATGGTTCGTTTTTTGTAAACGATAAGCTGAATTGATGTCCTAACGATCATATAACGCGACGGAGCTTGGGATTGAACCCACGATCTTCTGCTCAGTATGGATAAAAAAGTTTGCTGTTATTACCATGTAGTCATATTAACAAATAAAGCAATTGACGAATCTTGAATGTGGATGAGCCTGAGATTATACTCATTATGTTCTGCTCAGTAAGCAAAACGATCGCTCCAAGGCCACCGAGCCCCTCATATCACATCATATCTTTACTCGAGTTGTTGTAACCATTCAAACCCTGCACCGACGACAACAAGTTTCGCAATAGTCATGATAACCAAGTGATTTGACCATAAATTTATTTAATATGAAAGAATCTGGGACCTCGTTTTCCTGCTCAGTAAGCAAGCCACTGCAACCAACGATCTTTCAACTCCGAAAACGAATCATGCTTCAACATGAAAAAATCCGGCGCAACCGGCATCCCGGCCACGCATGCCAGCATCACCATCAAATAGGGGAAATTTTCCCCTACCTGATAGTGGCACCAGCACGTGCAGACGAGCCACCAGTCACTCCAAACCGACCATCAAACGCATTGCCCACAAAAGCAGACACGTTCCCCACGAAATGCAATCGAAAGATGTATAAGAACAATCTTCAACTGGAACGTACTCACCAAATCAGCATATGTGGGAGCGCATTCCCGATGATTCCACGCATATTTTCCTTTAGTCTTTATAAACAATTGCTTCTCCAGCGATTCCAACCACACAATAACTAGATAGGAGAAAAGGTTCAAATGTTGGCCTGTGGATCTAAGATTGGGCCCATCGCTAAAAATCTGCAATGTATCATTTTTTTTTCTAGATGAATGCGTCATTGGGACGGTACTAATAATATTTTTGGTCGCTATTGAAAATTTAATCTTGTCAAAAATATGGTGTAATATTACTTGCCAAAAAGGACAACATTATCATTAATACAGTGCATGAACTGACATTACGCTGCTTTTAATGCATTTGTTTATTGTTATGGCCATAAAAATTACATGATATTTTCGACATGATTGAAGTGCTTCCTCTTGGATGTAATATTAAAATTTATTTTTTTCAGCTCAACCATCGCCGAGAAAGATGAGTGAGTATTACTGTTTGATCTAAAAATTTCACTTTTTTGGCCATATCTCCGGAACCAAATATCCTATCAGGATGAAATTCAATAAGGTTCTAAAGGGATTAAATACAAGCATTATGGAACCGATTGCACAATCGGTTAAGCCATCAACGAAAAAAGCGAGTGAGAAGCACTGATTTAATTACAAAGTTTTCTTTTTGATCATATCTCCGAAACCAGGTATCTGATCAAAATAAAATTCAACAGAGTTTTATGGGAGTCAGATACAAACAAAATGGGACCGATTGCAATCGAATCGGGTCAGCTATCGCCGAGTTTCAGTCAAACAAACGTTTTTTTGTAACACCCATATCAACTAAATGGAGGGTGAGCTTCCAGGTTTCATGGCAAAGTGCTATATGGACCATCCTAACCAAGCATCCGTTTAGCTAAAAACCAAAATATTAAAAAAAAATGCAATTTTCACAGATGACATATATTAAACCACCCACATTATGAAGCTAAAGGTACTGTAACGAAATAACATTTTAAGGGGGGAGTACACTTTGATTTTTCAAAAAAATGCTTAAAATGTTCCTTGGGATGTATACTTTAATTTAGAAAAGACTTCAAGTCCGCCAGAATATTCCTTACCGCCTTTACGAAGCGATTTCCTAAAACATGTACCGGCGCGCTGAGAGAGCAATTTTATGTTTAAACGCGTTTATCTCGAAACGGGGTTTTTCAAACTGGCGTGGGAAATAACTCTAACCAGTTATCATCAAATTTGGATATGGATTTGGATAGGTTTTCTTGTTCAGAATTAAATTCTGCTTAGAAATAAGTATCCACATTTTCGATTTTGTCAAAAATGGATTTTTAACCCGCGATTTTGTAAGCATTTTTAGGGTGAAAAAATGGACTATTTTTCCTAAGGCCACAATTTTTGAAAAAATTAATTTAAAAAAAATCGGAATACGTATTTCTAACCCAAATTTCATTAATAATCAGGATTTTTGTTCGATTTATGTTACAGGATCACATGGAAAGTAGTGTTTTCCCACGCCGTTTTCCGACTTCCGCGCGAGGACGCCCGCGCGACCTGGTGCACCGGCCACGGGGAGACGAAAATCGAGTTAAAAAAAATACAAATTGTAGTTCGATGGATGACTAATAAATGGGTTTTAACATATTTGCCCTCCCTGAGTGTTTTATTGCTTAAGGGGTTACGCCACCCTAGGATTTTCAAAAAATCGATTTTTTTTACATAAAAAGGTACTCTGAAGTGTCAAGAATAAGGGACAATTGGTTCCATGTCGAACAAATTCAAATTCCGAAAGTTATAAGCGAAATTACAAAACTTTGCATCACACACCTGAACCTGTACCTCAAACTTCAACCGCGTTTTTTTTTTGATACAACATTTCTCTCCGCGGCCCACACGATAGCATCTGCAATTTTGACTCAATTTGATCTATACTTTGACGATTGCATTCTCTGATTAATTATCTAGAGAAGTACATACGAACTTTTCAATTGATCAAAAAATGCAATTGTGGTAAACAATTTTATAAACAAATTTCAGGCGAAAAAACTGATTTTTTGCAAAAACAAGTCCCATTTGCGTAAAATTCAAAATTTTTTCATTTCCGTATGTACTTCTCTAGGTATTCTTATCTATCTATCTATATATACAGTGGGGGAAATTCGTTTAAACGCAATGTCATTTTTGCGTTTATTTTCAACACAAAAGATCGAGACAAATATAGTTTGTCATAGCCCATCAGAAGTCTCGTATTTGAGAACACAATTTGAACGGAAGTTCATTGTGGTCTCTGAAAAAATCCAATAAAGGTGATTTTAGAGGGGAAATTCGTTTAAACGCACACTAACGTAAAGCCGCATTGAGCGTACCTATGCTCCTGTTATCTTGCGCATCTGTCATATTTACACTGTATAGCCCTCGTTCGCCATTAACACGAGTTTAAATTTGCGTTGCGCGGTAGTTGTTGCTTGTTTTCGGCAAAATGGGTAAAGGAAAGTATTTAAGCCAGTCGGAGCAAATACTGGTTCGAGAACTCAAAAGTCGCGGTGAGAGCAATCGCAAAATTGCACGTGTGATCCACAGATCGGAAGCAGCAATCAGGAACCTGCTGAAAAAAGGCAAGACGTATGGCGTAAAAAAGAAAACAAAGGGAAATTCGAAGATCACCAACCGTGTCCGAAACCAAATCATACAAATGGGAGACTCTGGAAACTTCTCTGCTGCGCAAATCAAGCAAGAAATGGGGCTTTCCATTTCTAAGAGGCGTGTACGGCAGATTCTACATGGAAGTGGCCACTTAAAGTACACCAAAAAAGCAAAAAAACCCAATCTTCAACCGGCCCACATTAGCGCCAGATTGAATTTCGCTAAAAAATACATGTCTTGGACTACGGAATGGGACAATGTTATTTTTTCTGACGAGAAGAAATTCAATTTGGACGGCCCAGACTGCACCGCATATTATTGGCACGATTTGAGGAAATCTCCGCAGGTTAAGTTGAGCAGGAACTTTGGAGGTGGTACTCTAATGTGTTGGGCCGCTTTTTCGATCCATGGAAAGACCCCTATTGCCACCATTTCAACCAGGATGAATTCGGGAAAGTACTTGGAGCTTCTGGAAGATGTTTTGATCCCGTTTACTGAAGACGTTATGCCGGAAAATTTCGTATTTCAACAGGATAATGCAGCAATTCATGTCAGCAAGCAATCTTTGAAATGGTTTTCTGAACGAGACATCAGTCTTTTGGATTGGCCAGCTCGTAGTCCGGATCTAAATCCTATCGAGAACTTGTGGGGCATCCTGGCACGACAGGTTTACAAAGGCGGAAGGCAGTTTAAAACAGTTCGTGAACTTGAGTCAGCCGTAAGAGAAGCCTGGAGCTTGATACCTGATACAACTCTGCAGAAGCTGGTGAAATCAATGCCGAACAGAATTTTCGAAACTATTCAGAAAAACGGAAAGCAAACGAAGTATTAACTATTGTTTATTGTTGATTTTTGAACTGTGAACTCGATTTGATTAATAAAACTAAAAGTGCGTTTAAACGAATTTCCCCCCCAAAATCACCTTTTTTGGGATTTTTTCAAAAGTCATTATGAACTTCCAATCAAATTGTGTTCTCAAATACGAGACTTCTGATGGGCTATGACAAACTATATTTGATTTTTTGTCTCGATCTTTTGTGTTGAAAATAAACGCAAAAATGACATTGCGTTTAAACGAATTTCCCCCACTGTATAAAAATGAATTTCTGTCTGTCTGTCTGACCCTTATAGACTCGGAAACTACTGAACCGATTGGCGTGAAAATTTGTATACAGGGGTTTTTGGGGCCGTGGAAGGTTCTTATGATGGTTCGAGACCCCTCCCCCTTCTGTAAGGGGGGGGCTCCCATACAAATGAAACAGAAATTTCTGCATAACTCGAAGCAAATGGAACCAAATTAGGCATGTGGGGGCGAGTGTGGGGGTATAAGGAGATAATCATAGGGGGTAGCCCCTTAGATAATAGGGGGGGGGGGGCTACGTACAATATATCATGCTTTTTTTTTTAAATCGGCGCATAAACTCAAGCTAATATTGAATCCCGAGCAAGACCAGGCACACTCAGCTAGTATAAAATAAGAAAAACCACTCGTTTTCGTTCTAGGTTCATATTTACGACGAAGAAAGCGTGGGCCGCGTAACACTACACGGGAAGCAGTGCCAGGAACTCGCAGTGCTGCCAACTACCACACATGGTTTCCCCTTATGAAAAAATACTGTAAGCACCCCTAATTATGTTAATATAAGTTAATTTAGTATGTGACTTTATTAAATAACAAAAAAAAAATAATGAAGTTGGTGCATTTTTCTGTATTCTAGGGTGGCGTAACCCCTTAAAAAATTAACGAAAATGCCTTACTTTTTGGACGTTCAAAGTGTACTACCCCCTTAAGTACATTAGCTTTTCATTAAAGTCACCTTTAAACAAAGCGTGCGCACCAGAAAAAAAAGTTCACCTTATTTCTATCTGTGCAACTACGCTTGCAATGATGCTTTTGTTTCGAAATTCGCACCGAAAAATCAGCATTGTAGTTGTTTACATTATTAGGGCGGCGAAAACCAGTCGGATTTCATCAGTTAGTAGCGAATCGCGAGAATGGAGACGTTGAAATTTCTTGAGAAACACAGCATTCAAGTCAAAATGATATACGTAACTGTAACCAGCCATTCACAATATGACAAAGGTACCAAACGACAAGAATCCGTTATGACTTAATTTCAAGCGCATTTCACGGAAGAATCGAGAGGCCTTCATCGGCTATTCATTCACTCATCCATTCATGCTACATTTCTCTTTTGGTAAACAGGTATGGCATATACATTCGGACCACTCTGGTGCGGATTGAACTGACCACAATATACGCTAGTAGCAGAAATTGTACTGGAGAAGAAAATTGCTTCTTGAAAAACTTGTTCTTGATATCCCCTCGGCAACTTCGGATGTATTACACATACGTTCCAGCAGCAATACACACCTATGAAATAACAATACATCTTTTCATTTTCCTAAGATACTTGGAGAGAAAAAAGAAGATTCAAGTGTAATTAACTTTTTTCTATTTAACGGTTATTATTTGTTGCTTTTTACAGTGCATTTTACACGCAGATTCACAAACAAATGGGGAATAAACAAGTTCATTGGCTCTATTTCCGATACAGACTGAGCCGATGCTTGGAATTAATTTGTCTAGCTGTGCACGCTATGGCAGTGTGTTTTATTACTTGGATACAATTTGAAGCAGGGAAATGAAAGCCATAGTTTTTATGCTTTATGAGCATCATTTTTCAAACTCTGTGAAAAAACTAGGTATTCTATTTGCACTAAAGGTTTGTACAAATTAAAGAAAAGCTAGTATTTAATTTTAGACAGAACATATGTTAATTAAAGTGAGAGAATCGAAATTGGCTAAATTATGTGTTCGTGTGTTCGCAACGCCATTTTCATCCGTACAGTATTAAATAATCTTGAATATGTGTATGCGAAATGTGATATAAATATAAATATCTAGATATATTTAGACAAATAATTGGATCCTTGGTGCGATTGAATGTGTCTATTGTCCATACGAGAAGTTTGTATGTAAACTATGTCAGGCAAGACGATCAAGGCCGACAATACGGTATTGAAGAATGAAACGAATGGAAAAACTAGATGGGGGCTGCTCATAACCTAAGTAGACACTTTAGGGGTCGGTCAATCAGGGCTAGCAGTCTTCTTTTCTTTATTTATCGTCGGTCTCTGTTCCGCAATCTAAAGCCCGATTCAAAGTAAATTTGGACGCAATCAAGTGATCATGACTCTCAAGAACTCCACAACATACACGGTTGATCAAAACGTCAAACAAAAGGGCATTTATTCAGCTTTCAAACGATATATAACAAGTTATTATATAGTTGAAGATGCTAATTTCAAATAACAGACTGTAGTGGTAATTTTTATACGATAGTATGAGTAGATGGAGTAGATGAAAGCATAGAGTTGAGTTATTATATTTCACCTTTTCGATCTGCACAGTCGCTGGTGACACTGTACCGGCGAACTTATTCCACTTTAAACGCATTTGTTGTGCATTTGTCACTTCTTTACCGTATCCTCGAAGTTTTCGCTTGACAATTGCCCAATATTTTTTCCGATCGGTCTGAACTCAGGGCAATTCGGAGGATTAATCTCTTTGGCGACGAAATTAACATTGATTGCAGCATACCATTCTAGTACCACCTTAGAGTAGTGGCAGCTGGCTAGATCCGGCCAAAACATAACGTTGGTCTTGTGTTGCCGAATGAAGGGTAAAATCCGCTTTTTCAGACACTCTTTAATGTAAACCTTCGTTGTCATTGTGTGAGATGTGATGAAAACCTTGGTTTTAAGACCACAACTGCAGATTCCTTGCCAAATCATTAGTTTTCGAGCAAACTTATCAGCAAAAACAAATTTATACCTGGAAGGGACATCCCCACGACCAGTTGTCAGGTAAAATTTTCGTCCGGAGATTTGTTTATAATCCATTTTGACATATGTTGCGTCATCCATTAAAATGCAGCCATCAAATTTCATCAAAACTCGTTCGTATAGTAATCGTGCTCGCTTTTTGGCCACCAAATTTTGTTTCAGGGGGCGATTCGGGCGATTTACTGGCACAAAAAGACTTATATCTTTCTCTTGAAAGGATGTTACGCATGGTGGAAAAGTTGGAATCGTATTTCTTTGCCAAATCACGTATGGAGACACCTGGGTTGCTTTTCACGCACCTTAACACCTTTCTCCTCAGCTCTTTGTCCCTAGTGCCACTTTTATGATAGGTACGCTGTGCTCTATCCACACTCAGAGTATCCTTGTAACGTTTGATTACAAGACTCACCGTTGACTTTGGGAATTTTAACACTTTTGCTATTTTTGAGGCAGACCACGAAGGGTTCTCTAGATGTTTGTGCACAATTAATTTTCTTTTCTCAAGTTCCATGATCCGTAATTTCGGGATGCGTCGATCAAGCGAGAAAAACGTTTCACCAATTTCTTCGTCAATGAAACATCAACAAATTCCTGTCAACAGTTTTTTGTTCCAACCACCAGGGGCGTGGTGGTGTATTAAACCGTGCGTCCAGATTTACTTTGAATCGAGCTTTAGTGCCAATCACCGACGGACATCGATTGCCATCCATTGACGGCAATCGAATGTGCAGGAAGGCAGCTTCCACACCTGCGTAGGATATCGCACCCATTCAACACATAGGGGCCGGGACCAACGGCTTTACTTCCCTTCCGAAGGATGACGCGACCTTAAATTTTTATGCCTCAGAAAAATCCCACCGACCTCGGCTGGGATTGAACCCAGACCCATTGTGGTGAGAAAGCAGCCCCGGCTCAAGGCTGGTTGTGGGTATGTGATATAATAGAAGAGAGTTTAGTAATTAAAATAGCGGTAATAGTGATTTTAAAACACCAAAAAAGAGACAATAAATTTTAAAGATCTTTAAAGATTTTAAAGATAAACTTTTGTAGCACCTCAAGCATAAATTTGTTTTTACAACCCTATGACCTAGACAACTTTGCTAGTTCGCAGTCTAAAAAAAATAATCACATTAACAGCCTAAGCATCCATTTTCTATCTGTACACATTAATTAAAAGTTTGTGTAACACGGTTTTCTGAGACAGAAAAGAATGACCATATTTGAATTTCTTATGGTCTCTTGATTTGAAGTCTAGAATGTATTCTTGCCCTTACACGAAAAATGAGGAAATCGAATTCACAAAAAATAAACTATGCAAAATGCTGGAAAATTTTTAAACTTTCTTATGCAGAAATTTTTTGAGGATTTGGGTTTTTTTTAGATTCTGAAAATTAAAAATTAAAAAACAAACCGGAGTGATGAAAAACTTTTAATCTTATAAGCGTCGTCGGAATTTGCTAGATCAGGGACCAAGCAAAAATATAATACTATGGACATGGAAAAAGAGCAACCGTAACGGTGCGTTGCAAAATTTATTTTAACAACCTTCACCATAACGCAGCTACCGTACCGGGGGTTGCTATATCGGTGAGGGAAATAACAATCAGCCTCTCGGCGAACAGCGGGTCACTAAATTTAGCAGCGCGGAAACAATCGACCCAAGCGTTGCAATGTCATTTGAAATTTGTTATGAAATCATGATGATAAATTAATTAATTTGGATTTGAGACTGTAATGTGAACTCGGGCCGCCACAGAATGGGACATCCGTATATGTGGATAATTCATGAAACTGATCCTGGAGTATAGGACGGTCTCCCGGACGATTCGAGATATCCTTTTTTTTTAAGGCTTTATTAAAGAGATTTTTAGCCTTAGGCTAGTTCATCTCTAGTTCGAGACATCCGTGAAAGTGGTAAATTAATGAAACTAATTCTAGAGACCCGTGATTTCTTCACTTGTACGTACGCTACATGAATAAATTTGATTCTGATGTCGGAATGTGGACTCTGAAGGCTATGGGAAGATTCGGAACATCCGTAAAAGTATGTATGTATGTATGTATGTATGTAAGGTAGCCACCATCCCTTCAAGACCGATCTGAATTCACTTTCGGAACATCCGTAAAAGTGGTCATTTCATGGAACTGATCCAAGAACTCTGTAATCTTAACATAAACTCTGTAGGCCACGAGATCGTGTGACTGTGGAAACTGAAGGTAAAAGGTACAGTCATCAAAACGGCAGCTCTGATGAAAAAATAGTGGGATAAAATCGCCAAAACAGTGACAGTGTTGTGCGCCGCTTGATGGATCGGATATAAGGAATAATATGCACTTGAGTGAAAGCCGTTTTCAAATCTGAAATAGACCCAACTAATGTTGTTCCATTACTAAGTGGGCCATGCTTTATTATACATACATTTGAGTAACCTTAGAAGCTGTTCATTAACTACGTAGACAGTTTTTTGGGATTCTTGACTCCCCTCCCCCTGCGTAAACAATTGTCCATACATATTTTTTTTTAATTTGTATGGGCCGTGGATAATTGTCAGCCCCCCTAAACTGTCTACGTAGTTTATGAACAGCCCCTTACGGAATCTTAATACTTATGATGAACATTTAAAAAGATGACTTTCTGTTTTGATAAGCACGGTAATAGGTAGTTTGTTAAGTTCAGTCAGTTTAACTTAACAAACTACCTATATAATTTCGTTTGTGATTATGATTGACAAAATAAAATAAAACTAACTGACTTGACAGAGCTATGAAACTGGGAGTTTATATTTTTATTATTAAAGTCACTTAAATACATTTGAGGTTATTTGGTTATTCGTTATCTGGGAATGAGATTTGATCGCGTGACCGTTTCTTGTTACCCCATTTTCCCCAATTTAGTATATTTTCCCTAAGTCGCACAGCGATTCAAGGTGGTGAAAACAACTGTCATGTCTATAAAAGGCATTTGATCTTATTATTTTATTTCTATGTGCTTGGAAAAATAAATCTGAAATGATTGCAAAACATCTGGCAGACAAGATTCTCAACAACCCCAGCTGCTCGAGAACATGCATAACACTAATTCCACGGTAAATTCAGGTAAGATATTACTAATGACTATTCATTGGTTACCCAACCCTATTTTCTGACATGGAAAGCGATGATAACAATCGAAGTTGATTATCATTTTGCCAAAGAAGTAGTTCACTTCTCGTTGTTTTACTATTATATCAACTGCTGAACCATCCCCGCGGCCGCTGCTTTCTGGTAGCGATGAGAGTGCAGATGGAAATCATCACAATGGAAAAAAGAGAGCCGCAGTTGGTTTTATAACAAACACACACATACGAACTCAACCTCAATCCGCTTCGTACGCGGAAGAACGGAGATGTGCTGTATATTTACGTTCGACAGACCAGCGACTGAATCTAACTACTGCTGGTTGCTGTAAAATAGCACCCCACAAGAAGCGATGACGAGATATGATGATGGCCGACCGAGCCGATTGTCGACTTACTGAGGTACTATATATATATTTATATTAGGGCGGTTCAAAATATTGATTTTTTGCCCCCAGGCTCAATCGATTATAAATCAGGTCCTGCGATTCTGAATTTATTTGGATGCGAACGCATACTGCAGTGGCCCTTTGAAGTTTATATAGGAGTTACTATGGGAAAAGTGAACTTTTTTTCTAAACGTCCTAGCACTTCCAACACTGATTTACGAAAAAGCTTGCTATCGGTTCTTATCAGCCACAACATTGCTGAAGATCACTTTTTGATTAGATTTCACAAGGTAATTGGTTATTAATTGATTTCGAAGCCAATTGCCAATTCTGATATGATTAATCGACTGCTTAAAGCGAAACACTGCATCTTGCACTTACGACATTGTAGCCTGGATTTTTTGACCTACTCTTCGCGCCAAGCACACCTTGCCTGTCTTCCAAATTACTTAATTACTAATTATCCTAACGTTCAATTAAAATGCGGTCTTGAGCAAAGTTGTAGCAAATTCTATACTTTGAACCACTCTAATATATATTTATATATATACCTACTACCGTTGTTTCTACTGCTCTGCTACTCTTCAGTTATGGGACGACACTTGCACAGACAGAATCAAAACCAAGCACCAAACTCCCACACAGAAGCAAAGCCAAACTTTCCAAAAACATAACAAAATTAAATTGGTTCTGTAATTATTATTCGACGGATGCACTATGGGTTAATGTTACGTTATATACGTAAAAAGTATTAAACCATGGGTATTTGTGTATCGAAATAAATAAAGGTAAAAAATAATAATACAAGAACGAGCATTAATCAACATTCAACATTGAGAATATCACCCATCTCTCGCGGTGCATTTGAAAGAAAACCTTATTAAAAAATCATTATTACTAAAACAACCACCAAATGAAAGTTTACATTCGTC
Source organism: Ochlerotatus camptorhynchus (assembly GCF_037179485.1). Taxonomy (NCBI): domain Eukaryota; kingdom Metazoa; phylum Arthropoda; class Insecta; order Diptera; family Culicidae; genus Ochlerotatus; species Ochlerotatus camptorhynchus. The sequence continues at coordinate 2,463,269 of NW_027040636.1, read as the reverse complement.
CCATTAATATGCGGTTTAATGTTAATGAATGAATGAATGAATGAAAAACAATGAAAGTACGTCACGCAATTGAAAAGTGCACTTCCGGAGCAAATCGTGATTAGGGCGAAACTAGCTAAATGTAAACAAATGCAGATTTTACAGTAATCCGGCGGTGCAGGCAAAGATCTACTAAAAATTACCCACATTTTTTTTTTTTTTTAAATGTTCTACTATTGAGAAATCCGTTCAAACCGAAAGGCGAAACAAAATCTAATTCTAAACAAACATAAAAATTGGTTACGCTTTTTCCTTTGTTTACGATAGTACAGGGCGCAATTTAGAAACATTTCAAAGAACGGGCGAAACCAATGTTTTTTTTTACCAAAAAAAAAAATGTAAACACAGCGAAAAGTTAAGGGTGACACTTTTAAGGAAATCAAAACAAGGTGCAAAGTATTGGGCGATATTGTTGTTGTCAATTGAGGCGATTAAATGAGGGCGTACACACACACATTTACGCGCGAAATTATAAAAATGACGAATTTGCAAAGGAAAATGAACAAAACGCTCAACACAAATTTAGACAAACATTTCAAAAGGTTCTATCTGACATTGCTGATTGGATAAAAATTACTTTGAACTACGATGAAACTTACGTAAAAATGGACTTTGGACAAATTCCGGGCCAAAAATTTTACTTTGCTAAACGTAAGGGGGGTACTCCTAATCTAATCTAATCTAAACGTAAGGGGGATACTCCGGATAAATTCAAATTTATCTTTGTATATAAATTCGCTCGCAAGTTGATGATTTGGCAAGACATCTGCAGTTGCGAAACGAAAACAAAGGTGTTCAGCAAGAGCTGCCTCAGTACCAAAATGCGAGGTTAAATTCGATTCAATTATAATAGACGACGATCTTCAGCTCTTGATCCGTCTTAAAAATGTTCGTAGGAGACAATATCAAAGAACACGCGATCCTGCCATGAAGGTTATCTGGCGGGATTTGCAAAAACAAATTAAAAAGCAATTCTCTGCCCTGAGGAACAAAACATTTGAAAATAATATTTCTAAATTAGACCCGAGTTCCAAACCCTTTTGGAAACTCACAAAAATTTTGAAAAAACCTCAAAAGCCTATTCCAGCGCTTAAAGAAGGTGGTAAAATTTTGATCACAAATTTGGAAAAAGCTCAGAAACTTGCTAAGCAATTCGAGAGTTCCCATAATTTCAGTTTGGGTCTTACTAGTCCTATTGAGAATCAGGTTGCTGGGAATTTTCTGAATATTTTCTCTCGGGAAAATATTTTTGATGATTCCCGGGGGACTGATTTGGACGACGTAAGGTCTATAACTAAAAAGTTTCAAAATATGAAAGCTCCAGGTGATGATGGAATTTTCTATATCCTCATCAAAAAACTCCCAGAGAGTAGCTTGTCTTTCTTGGTAAAATTATTTAACAGATGTTTCCATTTGGCATACTTTCCTGATAAATGGAAAAATGCAAAAGTTGTTCCAATTTTGAAGCCGGATAAAAATCCAGCTGAAGCTTCTAGCTACCGCCCAATAAGTCTGCTTTCTTCAATAAGTAAACTTTTTGAAAAGATAATTTTGAATAGAATGATGCTTCACATCAATACGAACTCAATATTTGCAGATGAGCAGTTTGGATTTCGCCATGGGCATTCAACTACTCATCAACTCTTAAGAGTTACCAATTTAATTCGTTCAAACAAATCGGAAGGCCACTCAACTGGAGTTGCTCTTCTAGACATAGAAAAAGCATTCGACAGTGTTTGGCATGAAGGTTTGATTGCTAAATTGAAAAAGTTTAATTTTCCACTTTACATTATGAAATTAGTTCAAAATTATTTAACTGACAGAACTCTGCAGGTAAATTATCAAAATTCCAAATCTAATCGACTACCTGTTAGAGCAGGAGTTCCTCAGGGTAGCATTCTTGGGCCTATATTGTACAACATTTTCACTTCGGACCTCCCTGATTTGCCTCAGGGTTGCCACAAATCTTTGTTCGCTGATGACACAGGCATTTCCGCTAAAGGAAGAAGTCTTCGTGTTATTTGCAGCAGACTGCAGAAAAGTTTAGATATTTTCTCTTCTTATTTACAAAAATGGAAGATTTCTCCCAACGCTTCCAAAACTCAACTTATAATATTTCCACATAAGCCTAGAGCTTCGTTTTTGAAACCTAGTAGTAGTCACATAGTCACTATGAACGGAGTTCCAATTTCCTGGTCAAACCAAGTGAAATATCTTGGATTAATACTTGACCAAAAATTAACTTTTAAAGATCACATTGAGGGCATTCAAGCCAAATGTAACAAATATATAAAATGTTTGTATCCTCTTATAAACAGGAAATCCAAACTTTGCCTGACGAATAAACTTCTAATATTTAAACAAGTTTTTAGACCGGCCATGCTTTACGCTGTGCCAATATGGTCTTGTTGTTGCACTACCCGGAAAAAAGTACTTCAAAGGATTCAGAACAAAGTTCTGAAAATGATTTTGAAGTTGCCTCCCTGGTACAGTACTACCGAGGTACATAGAATTTCGAATGTTGAGACTTTAGAACAAATGTCCAACAAAATAATGAATAATTTCAGGCAAAAATCGTTGCAATCCTCAATTGCAACGATTAATTCCCTTTATAGGGTTACGGTATGTAATGTGGGTCTAGTCCTTTCATTCGGCCTATCACGCAAATAAATAATTAATTAAGGAATATTACACAAAAAATAAGGAAAATATTGATCACTGATGGTTGATAAATGTGTACCACACACAAATCAATTTATATCACAACATTTCAATACATTTTCAGCTCTCGTAAGTAATAAAACTGGTTGAGAATATCACAATGTTCGGAGTTTTTAGCCGCCATGACTTATAAGGTTAAGATGGGAAGGTTGACTGACGATCATCAAATGGCCTGATTATGGCATTTATTGATTGGAATTACCTGATAATACACACTAGACGTAAAACTTACAGTTGCTGTTTGAATATTTTATGTTTATTTTAATTGTTTAACAACGTTTTCACAAGTAAAACATGGACCCAACTTTAGGGACACATTTCTTTTCTATGTTCCTAACTATGGCCCATGAAATTCATTTGACAGCATATAGCAATAAGAGTAACGTCAACAATGTTGTTTTGCATTTGGATGATAAGGAACGAACAGGAAGGGAGATTTTTTCTGCCAAACATGTATAATGAACATCACAATGTTCTGATTTAGATATTCTGCGGTCAAAAGACGATAAGCGAAATTTTTAATTTTTAATTTTTAAATTGAGTGATTTAATGTAGTTTTCGTAAAATTTTCTCTAAGAAATGTTTTGAGGAATGAAGAGCATTAAGTTAACAGTGATAGTGATAAAAAAAAATACATCAGAAAACGTTACCAAGAGCGTTTTTTTGAGGATCAAACAAGATAGGACGAAGTTGCATCCATAAATAGACCCAATTTGGGGACAATAGACCCATATTACATACATTTCCCTCGTGAGTTATTGTCTTAAAAAAAGTAAGTTTTTCAACTTTTCGTGGTTTCTGATAGCAAACGACATGATAAGCATATCTAAGCATACCATTTAGCAGTAGAATATCGTTTGCAGGTAAATTCATTGATGAGTTATGATTAAAAACGTAATCGATGGCTGCATATTAGACCGAGGTTAGGGACGTATACCCTACTTAGATAAGATTTAGTTTTAGTTTTTAGTTTTAAGATATCAATTGTTATACTGACATGCAGGTTAAAAAACCTGTTTAAAATACTTAATTGCCAAGACATGAACAATGTAAAAACACTTAGATATATATCATAACAATTAAGGCTGGTACGTTACTGCAGTAACTGGAGCACCTAGGTTAAAAATGAAATGTAATTTATTTTGAATTTGGAACAAATAAAGAGTTAAAAAAAAAAAAAAAAAAAAAAAAAAAACAAAGGTGTTCATCACTGGAGCGACTATGAATGGACAACTTTACAAGGAGAAGTGTCTCCAAAACATGATTTTGCCGTTCATTAAATCACACGAAGGTCCCGTAAAGTTCTGGTCTGACTTAGCCAGCTGCTATTACAGCCGCGATGTCATAAAGACTGGAACGCGCAAAAATTGGTCAACTTCAAATTGATGTATTTCTGTTAAAAATGCATTAAAAAAACCTGAAATGCTGCATTTGGAAGTTAAGTGTATATACAATGATTGCTATGATGAGTTTTCACCGTTTGCTCTCCAGTTTTCAAAATAACGTGCAAGCAAGAGGAGAAGCGTGTCAAAATTTTGCTCGTGCAGCAAGAGTATCCGACGTTCACACACGCCAAGTTGGCAAAATTGCTGGATGTGGCCAAATCGACCGTGACAAACGCTTTAAAAGTGTTCGGGGAGCATCTGTCGACCGCCAGGAAGCCTGGAAGCGGTGGCAAAAGTAATCCGGACGTGGCAGTGACGACGACCATCCGGGACGTCGCTGGCAAGCCCAATGTCACCCATACTACTGTGCATCAGGCCAAGAAACGAGCCGGGTTGTCAACGTTTAAGAAAGTGAAGGTGGCGAACCGAGATTGCAAACAAAACACGTCGGCAAAGCAGCGGTCCCGAAAACTGTATACGAATTTGCTCACAAAGTTCGTGTCGTCATGGACGACGAAACTTATGTGAAGGCGGATTTCAAGCAGCTTCCGGGACAGGAGTTTTATACCGCATCAGGAAAAGGGAAAGTGGCTGAAATGTTCAAAATCATCAAACTATCGAAGTTCCCGAAAAAATATCTCGTCTGGCAGGCCATATGCACGTGGGGTCTAAAAAGCGGCATTTTTTATGACTACAGGAACCATCAATCAAGAGATCTACGTCCAGGAGTGCCTGGAAAAGCCGCTGCTACAATTCCTAAAGCAACATAATAGACCTGTGCTGTTCTGGCCGGACTTGGCGAGCTGCCACTATGGGAAAAAAGCAATCGAGTGGTACGATGCGAACAACGTGGTTGTGGTACCCAAAGACCACAACTCTCCCAACAGCCCAGAACTGCACCCTATCGGACGGTATTGGGCCTTGGTCAAACGGAATCTCAATAAAACTAATAAATCCATGGAAAACGAGCAGCAGTTTAAATCTAACTGGTGTTTTTGCCGCCGATGAGACCACTGTGCAAAATTTATATCGAATTTGTTTATTATCCAGGTTGGAACCAGTTCCAACCCGTGCGAACCCGAGCATATTGTCAATGCGAACCTCAACCCGAGCCAGGTTACAAAAACAAACGTTAACACTGACGTTTGAAAGGCAACAAGCAGACCCAATCTTGATACCCGATCCAGGTTGGAACTGAATCAAAAACAAATTCGCTATTAATGGAGGGGTTAAGCGGAAGACCCGCAGTTCGGATTTGGCAAACCAAAAGAATAAACGAACATTTTTCCTTTAAATATATGAATTGAACTACCAAAAGACAAATTAGAAGATTTTTGTGATATGAATTTTGACTGAAAGAAACGATTTTTTTGTCAACCAATTTTTGTGCGTTCCAGTCTTTAGAATGGTATGAACAGAATAATGTCGATTTTATTGAGAAAAGTATCAATCCACCAAATTGTCCAGATTTTCGTCCCATTGAAAAATTTTGGGCAATTATCAAGCGCAAATTGAAGAAATGTGGCAAATCAAAACACCAACTGATTTGGAGAAGTGGTGGAAAAGGATGGTAGATGAGGTGTACTGTCAACTGTGCAAGACATGATGAGAGGTATTCCGCGAAAAGTTCAAAAATTCACCTGAAAAGCTGACGAATAATTTTTGTTGTATTTTATTATATTAAAGCTAAATAAAAATCCTGCAAAATGATACCTTTAGCGTTTTGTACTTTATTTCCCCTTGGAGAAATGACCTATTTTGTGCGGTTAAATTCTAAATGGAACAGACTTTAGAATTCGACTGAAGTGTTTGTTTTTTTCGTTTTATTCATAATTTTCAGGTTAAATTCGTGGTTTTGTTACATAGGACTTTTGGTTTTTTCAGTATCAGTTAGGATTGACAATAATTTACATTCATTCATGTTATTCTATCAAACCTACATCGCTGTCCTCCAGTGCACACTGGGCCAGGAATGTAATCTAAAAAAATTGAAGCTTAAACCAGTGTTTTTTCACAAAAGTTCTTTATTTAATGCATTTGCATAAGAGAAAAATATAACATTATATCACAGACAAACAGACATAACACTTGCAAATTGTTCATCGAACAAGCATTTAACGGTCTATTTAAAAGTATCGTAGTTGGTAGTACCGCCACCTGTGGTGGCATAGTCAATTCCCTTGCGTTTGACATTTACACACTACCGCCATCTGTTCAGCTTGCTACCCACCACAGTGTATTCAACAGATGGCGGTAATGTTTTAGCGACGATGTTTTACAGTGAGAAATATTCAATATGTTATGTCTGTTTGTCTGTGATTATATGGTTGTAAGCAAAAATAAAACATATTTTTGCCATTTTTTCTTTAACTCCATAAAACTCGGAACCAGTAGGCTGTGGAAATTTTACGTCTACAAAAATGTTATTTATTTTGTCAAGATAAACAACTTTTCCGAAGACATCAAGTCTCCAAAACGTCAGAGAAAGAAGTTAGATTGTAGCGCCATCTTTGCGGAAGAGTTTTGAGCTATTTGTTTATGTCAATAGTTGGTCCTTATTATGATGAGAAACTTTGCCGAAGACAACAAGTCGTGAAAATGCTTCGTTTCGGCGTTATTAACTTTGATTCACTGGATTGCATTGCTGGCCCAAAGGTAAATCCACGCTTGTATTATCGCATGTTGGATTTGACAGAATTTTGATTAAGTTTTTGCCTTGGTGTACTCCTGGAATCGTAATTAATTAGTCAACTCCATAAGAGGTACGCGATTGGCATATCCAGAACCAGAGCGATTGTTTACAGGCATCGTAAATGAAACTTTCTCATCTCCCACTTCCCGGTTAGATGTTTGATCCATAGGCCTTTTTATAGCTAATAAATTATCACGCTAAAGCTTCTTGTTGATGTTAGTATAGCATTTCCAACCAATTATTATGAGTTTTAGTTTTTCTATTCCACGTTAAACACGAGATGAAACAAAGATCCTATTAAAATTTGTCAATTTTTTTGGTTGAATGACAGATTGGCAGTAAATATGTTTAACGTCCAATCATGAGGTATTATATAAATTTGACGTTTTTTCACACATTTTTTTTTAAATTTCTGATTATTGATAATTAAAATTTCTAGAAAAATAAAACTTAGAGGTGGTGAACTCTGCAGTACAGAGAAGCATTAAACTCGATTTGTTTACAAATGTCAGATAGGACCTTTTGAAATGTTTATCTAAAAATAAAATGGATTAATTTTACGATCATAAATATAATTTTTTTTTTTTCCTTTGGTTTGTTTTTTTCCGTCGATCTTGTTTTCCGTGCTGAGCACCAATGCTACCGACGTGCCAGGAAGGCAGCTCCCACACCTGGACCCTACCTATCGACCCATCAACTCATGAACCGGGGACCAACGGCTTTACTTCCCATCCGAAGGAAGGCGTGATCAGAGATGTTATGCCTCAGAGCATCCCGGCGGCGCCGACTGGGATTGAACCTAGGCCTGCTGGGATGAGAGGTAATCACGCTTACCACTACACCACCGGCGCCGTTATAAATATAATTGCATTGTAACATATATTGCAAAACTTTCAATTAAAAATTAAATGAATTAATACGTGCAAACTTGCTCGTTTTTTCTCTATTTGTTTACATTGTGCTAGTTTCCTTCCTAATCACAATTTGCTCTGAACTTTTTAGTCGTTTTAATTGTTCTCGGCTCCGTGTAGTCCTTTTGAACATTTGAGCCTAACAAATAAACTAATTTAAAGTAAAAAACCAAGTGTATGTTTTTTTTCTACAATTTGCTTGAATAGGTTATATTGAAGGTCACCCTAATAAAAAATACCATAAACGAACGATAACCCAAACTATAGAACTTTTCTAAAAATGGTTTGGATGAGACCATAAATAACCATACAATTTTTATTAGGGCAAGTATTCGGAGCGAAATAACCCGTCTTCAAGTTAATTAATTTGGTGTGAAAAGCGCAATCTTTGCTTGATTTCATATTCATATGAAATGGAACAACTTTTCATACTATTCATATGCTTTTATGGGCAGAATATCTATCTTACAAAACTGTATCGCGTACAGACTTTGAAATTTTCTTCAAAATTACTTTTGAACAACTTTTGGAAATGCATTGAATAAAGTTTACTTTATACAAAAAGGGGATTAAATTGGATGGACTTACACTTCTGGTGGTGTACGGTCTACTTAATATTTTAAGTAATAATCATTATAAAAGGTATACCTTTTAATTTTGATTTTAATTTTCAATCTCCTTTTTGTCTTCTCCAAAAGCCCATAGTGATGAAAAGGAAATCGAAGCACAAAACAATATTAGTTCTACCGGGCGTTTGGGCCATACGCTTTTCCCGAATCAAAAATACACTTACCTCACACAAACACACGGAATGTCGACCTATCGGTGGGCGCATTCGTGGAGAGCTGCGGCTGCACTTTTTCTCATTCGTCTGTGACCACCTTTGATCCGAGGAGCGGAGCGTTTTGCGTTTCCGCAGCACACGAATAGGGTACACAGGTCTCGAAAAAAAAAAAACTCCAACAGGCCCTCGCTTTGTCTATGCTTATGCTACACTACTGCCTGCCACTGTATTTATGTTGTGTACAAACTGGATATCCTTTTTGTCTTCCTGCGTTTATCCTGTCTAGCGTAGGCACTCACACACGTTCACCTTTATTCATTCACGTACGCACACAGCCTTATTTGGTGTAATCTTTTGTGCAACTTTTCCCCTATTTTCTCTGCTTGTCTAGCAATTTTTAACCGGAGAAAATTTTCACTAAATCAATCACACACCTTTTCGAACCAAAATCACTGGTTGAATATAATCAAATCACCCATCGGAGTTTAACATCCGCACTTATTCACGTAACCACCTTTTGCCAAAGACCGTAAAATTGCCCGAAATGAAAACATGTCTGCGGTACTTTTTCACTTGGAAAAAAAATTAATTTATTGTCCGAACTTATAGATCAAAACTTCACGCATAAACTCAAACACTTGAATCCAAATTCACACGTTACTTCAATAATCCATTTTAATCAAATAAATCACTTCAAATTCTCTGAAAAATTCTCAAAAACACAAATAATAATCCTAAGCAGCGATATGAAGCAGCAGAACCTGCGACGCGAGCATTTCCAACTAGACTGAGTGCGCCGCAAGTTTTCGGATTGCCTAAGCTTTGGGTCTTTGGATACTTCGTGTACGACCTGGTGCAAAATATCTGAGCACTGAACTAAAGTAAAGCCCTACAGTAAAAGAATGGACGCCTGCAAAAAGCTGATCAACACTCAAAAGATTTTTTGTTCAACATAAATTAAAAGTTACGCTAAATCGCTAAACTCTTCTGACCGACGCATAACTTCCCTAATAAAAAATAACCATAAACGAACGATAACCCAAATCATTGAACTATTCCACAAATGGTTTGGATGATACCCAGAACACGTCGTTAAGCAAATTAACCATACAATTTTTATTAGGGTTGTTATCACGAGAGAGAATACACATTTAGTATAAAAATGGTTTATGCCGAGGTTTATGCATGGAAAAAGTATAAATGGCATGTATACTTTAGATAGATACTCGGTGTTTATTTAAACTTTGAGTTCACCGTTGCTGTAATTTTCATTTGTTTTCATTTTCCACTGATTACAAACGATGAAATAATTTCTATGCAAAAATATAGTGAACCCCACCACGACGGCGATGCATCTGTTGATCTAAGAAAAATGAACTCCCATTCCGTCTACTCAATCTCATGCCTTACTCTGGGAAAGTATTAACCACTTCGTACAGAATCAACAGTGTCGGTTCGTACTCGTAGTACACATCCGGAGAACTTTGAGATTTGGGCGTAATTGCTTTGTAAACAATCACGTCTATCACTGATTTCTCGTGAATTGAAACTCAATCTCGCGAATAAACCATACTGAATGATAGAGGAATCCTTTATCTACCTGTTTGTGCCATTAATTTTTTGGATTGAGTCTTAATTTGCGAGAAATCGGCGATTGACGTGTTTGTTTACAGAAGCAATTACGCCCTAATCTCAAAGTTCTCCGGACATTCCGAAACTGAATTCCGATCACGTTATGAATAAACTCTTCCGATCCGTGTATCATTTATGGCGTACTTATTATACGTATGGCAATCATCGGCTTTTTGATGACATATTCTGCAACTCAATCTCATCAAACGAGATTTCCTTCTGGAGCGGAAGCATCACCAACTTCCTTCCGTACTCCAATGATGTCGCTCTTGAACGGCTCTAGATGGACCGGCATTTTTTAAAGTTGTCGATAGAATTCACACAATTTTTCTTTATTTTTATACACTAATCGCGGATGGCAACTGGTATTCTATGCACTTTGAAAATGTTGCTAGACATTTTGGAACAACTTTTCATACTATTTAGATTTGAATATTTTTTGAGTGTATAGCGATGAAATTTAAATCTTTCTTTGCTTAGTAATATTTTTGAGAGCGATCGAACTGTCAAAATGCACTGCTGGTGATTACATCTAGATATAGCTGGAATAAGGGCAGAACAGCAATGACGTCTCTAGATGATTTCTATGAATTCAAGACACGCCCTTGGGCACGCCCACGCAAACCAAAATAACCGTCGGGAAGGGGAAGTCTTCCCTTACCCGATGATGTTGATTTGCGTTAGTGAGCCTTGACTTTCTAGAAATGATAGAAAAAAGTCGATGTTAACAAAAGCTGTTACACCCTAATTCCAGCTCTATGTGTCAAATTCATGATTCAGCCATGTTGGATTTTTGTATGGAGGAGGCATCGAGTTTGTTTACAATTTGCTCTAAAGCCATATTCCACCCCACGCGATCTCCTCACCCGTGACATAGTGACAAAGCATCACCATCTATACCCATCATATGCTTTGCTCGGTAGTTAACTTTACGAAATGAAAGGAGCTGGTTTGCCTGTCAGAATTTGATGATATTGATGTTACTTCTAACAGCCATTACACTCTTAAGCACGGCTTCCCTGTTTGGTAACTTTTTTACTGACTTATAATGAATTTACAGAATTTACTGACTTATTCATAAATAAAAATACTGAAAAACCAACAAAAAATATTACACAAATAAATTATTAATATAAGGTTCTGTAACGTGACGTCACGAATAAACTCAGCGTTTGTCGGATGAACTTTTTGATAGTTCAGTGGTACTGTTTACACTTAGAATTTTTTTTCGAACAAAAACGAACGTGGACATTACCCAAGTAACCACAAGCATTAATAATAAACTGTATATCTACTTTAATTCAGAATTCGTTATACCCGGAAACTACAGATCAGCAATAAACTGGTTTACAAATAATTTGACAGCATGATAAAGCACAGCATGATGCCAACAAGCATTTAACTCATAAAGTGCTGGCAAGCAGTTTGTCGGGCCCTATAATCACATATAACGCAACTAATTAAGTCTTGAAAGCCAGTGAGCTTGTAATGCTTGTAAGCTTTCTATTATGCCAAATTGATGCAGTGATCTGTCATTTCAAGTTGGGTGGTACTGTGAGTTTATTATAAAAACAATAGCGAATGCAAATCTTCAATCATTCAGAATGTCTATTGAGCGGATACATGGAGGCCGAGATGGAGGCAAAGAGGAGAACAGTTGCCTACACGTGCCTAGGACCATCCCCTCGGAAGAAAAAGATGCAGGTGGTGTTACAGAAGGATTTGAACCAGGATTTGAACGATACGATAACGTTTAACATCGATAGTAGCTATTTAAAGGGTGATAAGAAGTTGCAGTACAATAGCCATCACTGTAGAAGCTCTGCGATTGGATGGAAGAGGAAATCAATAACATCAGACGGAACCGAATGTTTGTTACTATCCTTCATGATATAATTTGAGTAAAATTGCGCCATTGCAAGCGCCTCATGTTTGTTTCAATATTTCATCCCTTCTCAAGTAGCTAAAAGTACAAAAAAGCTAACAATTTACCATCAGGGTAATTCCATAGAGGTAACTCTAAGACTAGTAGGTCCCGAAAAAACGTGTTCAACTTTTTGGCTCAGCTCTGGTACCACAGACAAACAGACGTAACTCTTTGAAAAACTTGTTCTTGAAAACATAGTATCTCAAAACACATAACCTCAGTAACGACATCTATCTGGCTTCTCGCGGAAAACAAGCTTGCTCGCTAACTCGTAAACAATATTGCATAAAATTTCTATAGAATATATAGAAACGTCAAAGTGATCCGATGCCAGCGCTGCGGCGAGTAGTTCGCGGAACTGATAATATTCAAATCAACCGTTAAATGCATGAACGAAGATACACAATGAAGAGTTACGTCTGTTTGTCTGTGCTGGTACTATCTTCGGTCCCAAGCTAATCGATTCACCCCTCGAAACATAGGAAAATCTACTAACCCCTCATTTTGTCGGTCAAACTTTCATAGTGAATCAAAACAAACATAGTGTAGTTCTGGAATTTATACTAGAATGGGGCACGTTAATCGATTTGCTTGGGACCAATAGGCTAGTCAAGTAGTGAGCCAATTTAAAATCGATAGTTGGTAATTCCTCTTTACGCTTTCTTAGATTGATATTTTCCAGCGGCCTTATATAGGTTGTTCTGTTAAGGCGCACAGAATAAATTATTAAATCTTGACCCTCGGTTCGAGTCGCTAAATCAATCACATAAAAAAATCTAGGCGAAGCCGGAAGCAAGTGTGTAAGAGTGAAAGAGATGAAATATTCATCAATATTTTTGTTTAAATTTGATCCTTTCAATGTCGATAAAGTAGAACATGCAATTACTTTTACTCGGTTTGACATTTCTCTGTACACGGATAGAAATCTCCTTATACCTTTTGGCAAATTTCCATTACTGATTATTCATAAAATGTATAAGTCAACTAATAAGCAGACGCCTTGCAAAAAGTTAATAAAGATCATGTGTCAAATGAAATGTATAAGCGGTCACACATACCTTTTATGCATTCTAATATGACCTATGTGGTTTGTCTTATGGAATGTATAAGGCTGATGCTTTGGCAAAAATGTATAAGTGAAACACATGAATTAAATAATTGATTTCCGTTTCGTGTAGGTCTAATGTAAGCACTCGTAAAAGCTCTTGTTCTTGTTCTTGAAAACATAGTATCTCAAAACATATAACCTCAGTAACGACATCTATCTGGCTTCTCGCGGAAAACAAGCTTGCTCGCTAACTCGTAAACAATATTGCATAAAATTTCTATAGAATATATAGAAACGTCAAAGTGATCCGATGCCAGCGCTGCGGCGAGTAGTTCGCGGAACTGATAATATTCAAATCAACCGTTAAATGCATGAACGAAGATACACAATGAAGAGTTACGTCTGTTTGTCTGTGCTGGTACTATCTTCGGTCCCAAGCTAATCGATTCACCCCTCGAAACATAGGAAAATCTACTAACCCCTCATTTTGTCTGTCAAACTTTCATAGTGAATCAAAACAAACATAGTGTAGTTCTGGAATTTATACTAGAATGGGGCACGTTAATCGATTTGCTTGGGACCAATAGGCTAGTCAAGTAGTGAGCCAATTTAAAATCGATAGTTGGTAATTCCTCTTTACGCTTTCTTAGATTGATATTTTCCAGCGGCCTTATATAGGTTGTTCTGTTAAGGCGCACAGAATAAATTATTAAATCTTGACCCTCGGTTCGAGTCGCTAAATCAATCACATAAAAAAATCTAGGCGAAGCCGGAAGCAAGTGTGTAAGAGTGAAAGAGATGAAATATTCATCAATATTTTTGTTTAAATTTGATCCTTTCAATGTCGATAAAGTAGAACATGCAATTACTTTTACTCGGTTTGACATTTCTCTGTACACGGATAGAAATCTCCTTATACCTTTTGGCAAATTTTCATTACTGATTATTCATAAAATGTATAAGTCAACTAATAAGCAGACGCCTTGCAAAAAGTTAATAAAGATCATGTGTCAAATGAAATGTACAAGCGGTCACACATACCTTTTATGCATTCTAATATGACCTATGTGGTTTGTCTTATGGAATGTATAAGCACAAACGAAGTGACAGACGGAGCGGCTCGAAAACTTTGGTGACTAACCTGCTATTGCAATTTTTCAGTGTACCACATGGCAACACCACTACTACTGGATTGTACCACATGGCAACACTACTATTGGATTGAACTAGCATTTTCACCAAATGTACTAGAATATTTTGGTTCTATCTCTTTCACTCTACTCAAAACTGAAATGCATAAAAAAATGACAAAATGATACACACTCTTTGCACACTGTCAAAGAATCATTGTACACAAAATCAACTTTGTTCAAATCAAAACAAAAAAACTAACCCATCTGGTGGATGATGGCACAAGCTTCCAAGAAAATTCTATTACAGTGAACCACATTATTTAAATGGATTTCTTCGCCAGTAAGTCGTCTGTCACTTCGTTTGTGGTATAAGGCTGATGCTTTGGCAAAAATGTATAAGTGAAACACATGAATTAAATAATTGATTTCCGTTTCGTGTAGGTCTAATGTAAGCACTCGTAAAAGCTCTTTGGAGACTCAACTCAAGCATTACACTGGCCGATTATTTCGCCTTTTTCGTTCTTACATCACATCAGCATGTGAGAGATCTATACACACTAATACCACAAACGAAGTGACAGACGACTAACTGGCGAAGAAATCCATTAAAATAATGTGGTTCACTGTAATAGAATTTTATTGGAAGCTTGTGCCATCATCCACCAGATGGGTTAGTTTTTTTGTTTTGATTTGAACAAAGTTGATTTTGTGTACAATGATTCTTTGACAGTGTGCAAAGAGTGCGTATCATTTTGTCATTTTTTTATGCATTTCAGTTTTGAGTAGAGTGAAAGAGATAGAACCAAAACATTCCAGTACATTTGGTGAAAATGCTAGTTCAATCTAGTAGTAGCATAGAGGTAACTCTAAGACCACTGGGTCCCGAAGAAAATCATTATTATTTTTGGCTCACTCAGTACCAGAACAACGGTCCCAAGCAGTCCCAAGCTATTTCACTCACCCCTGCATGTTCTGCATCAATCCACACACCCCTGATGTTATCTGTCAAACTTTCATAGCGAATCAAAACATAGTGTAGTAATAGAATTTCAACTAGAATAGGGTACGTTAATCGTTTGCTTGGGACCAATAGGCTACTAAAGTGGTGAGCCAATTTAAAATCGTTAGTTTCGTATTGATTGTTGGTAGTAGCACAAACGAAGTGACAGACGACTAACTGGCGAAGAAATCCATTTAAATAATGTGGTTCACTGTAATAGAATTTTATTGGAAGCTTGTGCCATCATCCACCAGATGGGTTAGTTTTTTTGTTTTGATTTGAACAAAGTTGATTTTGTGTACAATGATTCTTTGACAGTGTGCAAAGAGTGCGTATCATTTTGTCATTTTTTTATGCATTTCAGTTTTGAGTAGAGTGAAAGAGATAGAACCAAAACATTCCAGTACATTTGGTGAAAATGCTAGTTCAATCTAGTAGTAGCATAGAGGTAACTCTAAGACCACTGGGTCCCGAAGAAAATCATTATTATTTTTGGCTCACTCAGTACCAGAACAACGGTCCCAAGCAGTCCCAAGCTATTTCACTCACCCCTGCATGTTCTGCATCAATCCACACACCCCTGATGTTATCTGTCAAACTTTCATAGCGAATCAAAACATAGTGTAGTAATAGAATTTCAACTAGAATAGGGTACGTTAATCGTTTGCTTGGGACCAATAGGCTACTAAAGTGGTGAGCCAATTTAAAATCGTTAGTTTCGTATTGATTGTTGGTAGTAGCACAAACGAAGTGACAGACGACTAACTGGCGAAGAAATCCATTTAAATAATGTGGTTCACTGTAATAGAATTTTCTTGGAAGCTTGTGCCATCATTGACCAGATGGGCTAGTTTTTTGTTTTGATTTGAACAAAGTTGATTTTGTGTACAATGATTCTTTGACAGTGTGCAAAGAGTGCGTATAATTTTGTCATATTTTTATGCATTTCAGTTTTGAGTAGAGTGAAAGAGATAGGACCAAAACATTCTAGTACATTCGGTGAAAATGCTAGTTCAATCTAGTAGTAGTGTTGCCATGTGGTACAATCCAGTAGTAGTGGTGTTGCCCAAGGTTGCAAATACTCATTTCAGCTAAAACAATGTTTTTCTAAATTATGAAATAATTAGATGCCATGATCAAATTTTGAATTGGTAGGATACAAGAAGAGGTTGCAAAGAATGTGTTTGACATATTAAACCTGTTTATTCCACTTCATGAGAGTCACAATCAGCGATTTTTCACAAACTCACTCACTCACTCACTCACTCACTCAGCGATCAGAAAATCGCTGATTGTGACTCATAGAAAGCAAAATTTACAGGTTTTATGTTTCTAACGCATACTTTGTAACCTCTTCTTGTAAGTTACAAGTAAAATATGCCATCATACCATCTTTTGGTTTTATTATTCCGAAAAACATTATTTTAGCTGAAATTATTTTAGCAACCTTGGTGTTGCCATGTGGTACACTGAAAAATTGAAATAGCAGGTTAGTCACCAAAGTTTTCGAGCCGCTCCGTCTGTCACTTCGTTTGTGCTAATACCATAGAGGTAACTCTAAGACAAGTAGGTCCCAAAGAAACGTGCTCAACTTTTTGGCTCACCTCTGGTACTATCTTCGGTCCCAAGCTTGTCGAATCACCCCTCGAAACATAGGAAAAACCAATAACCCCTCATTTTATCTGTCAAACTTTCATAGCGAATCAAAACAAACATTTCGTAGTACTAGAATTTCGACTAGAATAGGGTACGTTAATCGTTTGCTTGGGACCAATAGGCTACTAAAGTGGTGAGCCAATTTAAAATCGTTAGTTTTAAGATTATTTTACCGAAATCTGTGAAATTTTACCGAAATCTCAGCAGCTGAACGTTCGGTAAACAGTTCGGTGATTTTTCACAGATTTCCTGTAAGTTCTGTAAATAATAAGTTCTGTAAGTTCTGTAAGTATCTGTAAAAAATCACAGAAAATCTGTGAAAAATCGCCGAACTGTTTACCGAACATTCAGCTGTTGAGATTTCTGTAAAATAATCTTAGTGTGTAGGGCTGGTCAGCATTTAATGATAGAAATTTATGCGTCTATATATTATTACGTTGTACGATGTACACACAAAAATTCTTAAATATTGTTCGGTACTTTTTTTGCTGAATTCGTTCAAGGCATAAAAAGTAATAAGGACTAGGAGGTGTTCCTTTGATTACTGAAAAATCCTGTTCCCCTAGTTTGAAGTAGTCAAGACTAGGAATCGATGGTAGATCTTACATCCCGTCGTGCATCCCGTAACGTTCCGCGAAAAGGTGATCTAGGATTGATAATGTTCGTTAAACTTAATAACCTCAAATTTCTCACAAATGATCAACAATTCACTATCGTTGCTTAGAAAAATGTCTATTATTTCGAAAATGCTAATTGTTTCCTTTAAGAGGTTACTGAATGTTAATCCTCTTTTGTATAGTGCTTCACATTTAAAAAAAAACTTTTTAATTTAACGGATGTTTTATCAATACTGTAAGAATTGAAATCAATGATTATTCAGGCGAGTATTCACTTATTTCACTGAAATTTAAATATATTACCGTGTGTAAATGCGACTTGCGATTGAAAACGATTTAGATGCAGCCAGCAAACAAACAATTTCAAGCAAAACAAATCGAAGATAAAAAAGAGCGATGACATCAGAAGTTACAACCCGCATAAGCGCGAACCATAAATTGACCTTACCGATAATGGTTATAAATTGTTTATAATCCCTGCTAAACTTCAACTGAAATGGTTATGGAACTTTACATGAACGTTTAATGATAAAGTTTTAACCTTAAGTATTATAGTTTTTTGGAAGTGGACCTTACAAATAATGGGTTGTTAAGAACCATTACCATTCAAAATTCTTGTTTTCTCCATACATTTTCGGAAAGAAAACTATACTAAAACCTTTTAATTTATGGTTTGAGAACATTAATGGTAATGGTTATGGTAACCAGTAAGGTCCATGAATGGTTTTGTAACATCGATCAACTTTATGTGGAATATATCGCGAATTGGTTGCCTGTAAATTACTGATTACCAATTCACGATATATTTCACGTAAAGTTGAGCGATAATACAAAACCATTAATGGACCTTACTGACTACCATAACCATAACCATTAATGTTCTCAAACCATAAGTAAAAACGTTCTAATATAGTTCTCTTTCCGAAAATGTATGGAGAAAACAAGAATTTTGAATGGTAATGGTTCTTAACAACCCATTATTTGTAAGGTCCACTTCCAAAAAACTATAATACTTAAGGTTAAAACTTTATCATTAAACGTTCATGTAAAGTTCCATAACCATTTCAGTTGAAGTTTAGCAGGGATTATAAACAATTTATAACCATTATCGGTAAGGTCATGTGATGGTTCGCGTTTATGCGGGAAACTAATATGTTGGTTCATTTCCAAATATCTTTTAGGTTGGTATTTACCCAACCTAAAATTTAGTTTGTTTATACCTAACATCTACGTTGATGTTAAAATGAAACAGTTAAGAATAATACGTATCTAACAACCTAATACCGCGTTCACATTACAGCCTATATCACGTAATATAGGCTGTCTTGCAATGAGCACTCATACATAGGATTTCCAGTGAAAACTAGATGTATGAGTGCTCATTGCAAGACAGCGTATATCACGTGATATACGTTGTAATGTGAACGGGGTATAAGTTTTGGTTCATACAAATCTGTTTAGGTTTGAAATTAACTATACCCTTAGTTTGAATCAACCAAAAATTATGTTGAGGCAGTATGATTATATGGGTAGAAACCAGGTGATAAAGTCGTTTATTTCAAATTAACTCACTGGTTTGCAACAAACAAATATTGACTTTGATTCATCAAGAATATTAGTTTGAACTTCTACCATATTTTTGGTTGCTTCAAATTAGACTCATTCTTCTCCGTGTTCTATGAACTGATTAACAAGGGTCAACTCAAGCTGAACGTTGCAAATATTAGACCTGCACTGCTTACTAATTTAAAATAAATCCAATTTTGACAGCGTTTTTTACAGCTTGACATCATTGTTAGTTTCGCCCTTTTGAAATGTTGATGCCGCATTGACGGTGAGTCACATATTATACATACCCTCGTCTTGTTACTTAGGCTCTGAACCATTTGGCGAATTATTTTAACTTTTGGTTAAAATTTGACAGATGGAAAGTTATCGAATAACCCTGCTATCCGAGCGTGGTTACTTCTGACAGACAAGAAGTTAAATTTTGACAACTGTGGCTCGAAAACCGGTCGATCGACAGCACGGGGATTTTCGAACATAAGAAATAACTTTCGAAATGTCACTTTTAACCACGAGTTGAATTTAACTCGGCAAATGGTTCACAGCCTTAGACTGTGCACCATTTGCCGAGTTGAATTTAACCGAAGACAACTTATAAAGAAGACTGGCAACTCTTCCATTTTCTCATATGAACGCTATGAGACAGGTACAAATGCGTTGTTTCCACCTTCACTCAAGCGCAGCGCTACTGTAGATGTCGCGCGGATTCTGGTAATGTTGCCAGTCTTCTTGATACGATGTCTTCGATTTAACTCTTGATTAAAAGTGACATTTCGAAAGTTATTTTCTATGTTCGAAAACCCCCGTTGCTTTCGATCGACCGGTTTTCGACCCACGGTTGTCAAAATTTAACTTCTTGTCTGTCAGAAATAACCATGCTCGGATAGCAGGGTTCATCGATAAAGGCCCAAGCGCAATGACAGCGGAAGCGGAACGGCAGCGGCAGCGAAAAAGCCCGATCTGAGTAAGCCTACTTATCGGATTGAAAACTTGTTAAATCCAAATCGACATCGGTTAAGCTTCTTGATGTCATTTGTGACAACTGTCAAACTTTCCGTTTCCGTTCCGCTTCCGTCCACATTGCGTTTGGGCCTTAATGTCCATCCGTCAAATTTTAACCAAAAGTTAAAATAATCCACCAAATGGTTCAGAGCCTTATACCCCGGACAGACTATGGCTTATATCATGTAATATAGGCTGTCTTGCAATGAGCACTCATACATCTAGTTTTCACTGGAAATCCTATGTATGAGTACTCATATCATTACATGATATAAGCCATAGTCTGTCCAGGGTATTGGCGTCTTGCAGTGAAACTTTTCCAAGCTTTCGCCTCCTACATTTCGAAGTGAGAACTACTAGAAGGAGGATAGTTTCCAAATTTTCCAAGTAAAACAGACGATTTTTGGGGCAAATCGGTCCATAAAGAAAAACTAATAATTTCCCGTGGAAACTTTTGCTTGAATCGTGTAAGAAAACGTGTTTGAAAACTAATTGTTATTATTTCGGTATGGATCGGAGATGTTTTCATGGAAAATAATGCATAACAAGTTTGCACCCACAGCGAGAGGTTACCTCCTGCGCAGCTGCATTTTTCGGAAAATTGTGAATATGTGCGATTTCCACTAAGATGAGAGTGGAAATTAAGTGAATTTACTTAGGAAAGGTTGTATCATGCTGGTGGTAATGGAGAATTGGTTGTATAGGACGCCAATATTCAATAAATGTTCATTTTGGCCTTTTCTAAGCAAACATATTGATACTCACAATTTTCGACGGAAAACGCAACGGAACTTGCTTTACTCAACACGCACCATACTATAAAATGGTGCTAGATGGTTTTCAAAGTGATAACAAGATGACAAATCATCTTTATTTTGAGTAATTGAGCAATTTATTTCTGTTTATACATCATATTTACGATGCAGCATTGATGGAGCCGCGAAATGAAATGAATATATCTTATGAAAGTTCAACTGGAAAAGTCAAAAATGCACATCAGTCTGATCGTAATAACGTTTTCTTCTTCAATTCGAATGTTATATTGGAAGGATTTTACACAGGCTTGATGAAAATTATGATTTAACGCTAATTTTCCCGAATTTTATATGCAGTCTGTCAACATTATCATCATCATGCAGTGGCGACATCTGCGTTGAGCTTTTACGGCAATCTTCCAATTACAAGTAGTAAAACGTATCATTACTCGCTATTTCAAAACTACCCAAAAATGGGTAAACTGTGTTGGGAGTGACAAGTTGACGAATGAACAACGTCGATCGGATTCATGTCGAAGTTCTTCGTCTTTGTCAACTTGTCACTTCAAACACAGTTTACCCATTTTTGGGTAGGTTCAGTTTTGGCCGATCATGGTGGATTGTACCCAAATTTGGTTAGTTTTAAAATATCGTTTACATTATCTAATGGTTTCAAGATTCGAATAACAATTTTTTATAGCAAGTGAGTGCAACGAGTGCAAGCAACCCTGCCTTTGAGGCTGTGAACCATTTGCCGAGTTAAATTTAACTCGTGGTTAAAAGTGACATTTCGAAAGTTATTTTCTATGTTCGAAAATCCCCGTGCTGTCGATCGACCGATTTTCGACCCACGGTTGTAAAAAGTTAACTTCTTGTCTAAAAGAAATAACCATGCTCGGATAGCAGGGTTCATCGATAACTTTCCATCTGTCAAATTTTAACCAAAAGTTAAAAAAAAATCGCCAAATGGTTCAGAGCCTGAGTAGATTCGTTTTCAGTATTTGACAGCCATCAACCTACTGGTGACATCTGTTGTGAAAATACGACTGTTGCTGGTAATCCATTGACGGCACCGTCGAAAAATTTGCTCTTCCAGCAAATATAGACAGTTTCTTATGGAAATTTTCGGTGGAGTGAAAGGATAGTACAAAGTCCTCCATGTTTTACGCACAGTCTGACGTTTGCTTATGAATTTTCTCATAGGAGTAAGAGCTACAGAGTCGCCGTCAACACCAATTCGTACAACCAGTTCATTCAACGTTCATTCTCACACATAGAACCGTTATCTATCAAACGCATCGCAGCAGGGAAACGCAAATGTGTTGGTTAGAGTAGTACAGTTACAGTTATTTCGGAGTGTCGATCGGGTACAGAGTTCATTTGCGCATTTCGTCAGCTTATTTCTGCTTTTGTTTTGATTCTATTTTTCTTAGCAAATAGTAAGGAAAAAGAACTACCGCGAAGAAAATTTGTGCATGGATGGAAATCATTGACGATGGGGTTTTTCATTAGGTAAATTTTATTTTTAGTCGTGCTATGAAACACCCAATGAAAGCAAGGCAGCGAAACGCATAGGAGAAAAGCAGCTAACAGACAGAGACAGTCAGAGCTTGCGAAAGAGAGAAGAAAGTGTGTTGTGTAAACAACTTGTTTTTATGCGAATCCTGCATTGTAGAGAAAAAAAAATCGCTGAAGCAGTTTTGTCAGAATCTTGGAAGAGAACGGATCGATGGTGGAAGTTGTTGTGGAAAGTTTAGTTCCGGTTTTGCAGTGAAATTGAACTGTCACTTTTAGCTAGGCTAGCTAACCTCGAGTTGGGTGCATCGGTTCGCAATAATTTTGTCGTAATTCCGATTTTTTTCGGAAAAAAAAGTGCCAAAAAGCGATTTAATTTCCAGCAATTGAAATGGATAAGCTAGATTTACTGCTAAATGTGCATAGTAACCTGGAACCACCTAAACCTGACGGCAGTACATATTTGATGCGAGGCAACTACCATTATTATCACTATGGATGTGATGGATTTCAAGATGTGGTAAGATATTAATAATGTTTCGGAATGCTGTATGTCAGATGGAAAATGCTTGTTGTTCAATTATAATTTTTGTGCTCATACCTACTTGGAGATCTAAAAATAGAGCATTTTGATTTTCCTCCCTTCGAAAACAGAATTTAACCAGAGGCTGAATGTATCGAAAAAAAAACAATGTTACACCAGAAGCGCATGTTGAAGTTCTATATTTATATGGGTTATTGTTCATATATTCGCTTATATTTTTGCCACACGCCTACCTTCTTTACGCTCAATATGCTGGTAGTGCTGTGATGGAACTGTTTCTTGACTTTAGTCTACGTCATTCGGTAGCAAGCGCCAGTCAGTTCCAATGCCGCATCGATTTCATCTGTACCAGACCGAGTATGAAGTTGGATGTAAGAATAGTAGTAGAAATAAAAACATTTTGCAGAGTATCACTGCTTGCTCGTCACGGTGTAGAATCTACTTATGTGTCTTTTGAGCTTGAATTGATAATCAAAAGCAGTATTGAGAACGCTAGTTTAAGCACTGTGAAATATGATCATATAGGTAATCAACCTTCTCTTGTGGTTTTTATCCGGAGGATGAAAAATTAATGTAGAGAAACGGATGTGTTTTGATGGAAGCAAATCCTTCAAATTCAACGGTTTCATTAATTTAGATACTATCAATATTAATTCATAAGAGCTTGAGAGTTAAATTTAACTTCCAAGCAATGGCTTAACTTATCATAAATAGATCCAAAACGATTTTAATATGTCAAGAATATTGCATTGTTTTGTCACACTTTTGGTAATGAAATATTCTGAACTATGTGTAGAATGTGAACTTTAGCGTACGCTTGCAATGAATTTAATATGCAATACAGCCTTTACCTTTTTATTCAGCAAACAATAATCGTTGTATCGGATTACACAATGTATAGTGGGTTCATAGATAAAGACATCTGAGCTTCCCTTAAAAACCGCGTCCGTAGTGAAAGAAAATCAAATAAAAAAAAATCAGTATCAGCCCCTTTCATAAGAGGCTGTACCAAAATGTTCTATAGTGGAACAATTTTTATTTTATTTTATCAGCCCCCTTTGAAAGTTGTTTTGTTTTTTATCCAAGTAACCATCAATCCCGATATGCAAAAAATGCAATATAATGCTGATTAGGCTAATAAAAAAGGACCGTTATCGAGCTATTAACGGGCTTGGTGGTTGGGTAGTATTCTACGAAACCCCCTTTCGCTGGACATGGGTTTTGACATTACTAAAGTGAAGGTTTATAATTATAATCTTCCTTAGTGGAAAATAGCACGTGTATGACACTTCAGTACACCTCAGACGATTAGTTCATGGATTTTAATAGAACTTCCTTGATTAAATCGGCTGCTTCACGCAGACTGAGTGATTCTAATATGTATTTATCAGATTTGTTCGGTAAACAGAGGAACCGGGCGGGCTTAATAGAAATTTCTAACCAACAAAAAAGTACTTTTCAAATTAGTAATATTCGAATTAATTTTTATGTCATTCAAACAAAACTGTTGTCAGAACTTTTCAACAAGTTTCAAAGCTAACACATGACAATGACCCAAACAAAAAAACGATTTGTAGGAGAATTTGGAATATAAATTAAAATTTAACTATAATATATTTTTCTTTTTAAGCATGTATTCTACATCTCAGGGCACAAGGCTTTACCAAATTACTAGATATTGAAACTAGGACATTGGGGGTCCGCTTATGAACACATGCGCGGCGCGATCAAATACAATTACTTTCAATGTAACTTCTTTACGGTCAATACTTCTTCATGACAGCTAATGTCTCGATTTTGTAATCGCAATACAAGCAGTTAAGCTACAAAGACCTAGTGAGCATCATAGCTCGAGTCGTCTATCAGTATTGTGTGTTAGAGGCCAACCAATATAATACTGCAGTTGGTAAACTCTCAGAAAAAATATCAATATGAAATTCTGTAGTATTATTGGTACAATCATGCTCTATGCCGAGGGAAGTCGAGAAATTGTTCAACCCCAAAAATTCCTAGACTGGAGCGGGAATCGAACTCAGTCGCCTCCAGCATGGTCTTGCTTTATAGCTGCGCCTATACCGACTGAGCTAAAGGAGGGTGTTAATTACGTCTAAAAGGTAGAACATTTCGAAACTGGCCTCAAATGGACGAGAAGTACTTCATAAGTGGTGGGTGTTTCAGCTATTTTGATTTTTGACGTAGGACTACGTTTTTGTTTTCTATATGGGGGTACATTTTGCGAGTTCAAAAAATGAACATGTAACGAAAAGGGTCAGGTTTTGAACGCATATTTATCCAAAGCATTACTAAATTTAACTAAAATTGGTAGCATCAAAATTTCCCATACATATGCTTAGACCACAAGCCATCACATAGTTGGTCCCAAACGAAACAAGCCGAAGCCGCATTTCCTTTGGAACTTCGGACGTGTTCAAATCGATCGGCTAACACACGACATGAGGCTCCCCGCAAGCAGCTTGCTACCAAGGCTGTCTGCAAGAGCGCTCTAGCCAGAGAAGTAGTGAAGAAGCCACACCGCCACTGTTCGGGTACAGTTGCTCATCGTGAGAAACACCACTGTGGGCCATCTTCATCAAGCTCGTCATCCTCATACCGAAGATCATCAAACTAGCTCACCATATCAGTAGCGAAAGTTCTTACAGATCTCAGAATTCCCCAACCACGACAAAGATCGAACAACCCGGTACCGTGCATCAAACCCACCGCTGCCAGAAGAATACGAACCTGTAATAAGTGGCGTCACGATATAGTGCGTGTTGTTCATCGTAAACTGGAGATCCGTCTAATATCAAGGCTACACTTTTGCCTAGGGCAAACAGCCGGGTAATTTGCTTGCCGCTCGACAGATGACCGCACGATCAAACGAAAACCGTCCTTTTCAGGGCGACAAAAATAATTCCCCTTAAACCAACCAAATCACCAAAACGGGCCTTTTGAGGACCATAAAACATCAAAACGGCCCTTTTCAGGGCCACCACAATTTTCAAAGAAAGAGTTAGTTTGGAATGTTTTCTAACACAAGAATAATTACACATGAACTGAAAAAAGAATCTTATTAGTAATAAACGGTAAATGGACAGACCAATTATTACAATTCGTAAGAAATCAACGGATGTCATAAAATATCGGGAATTTTAAATAACTTTCGATCAAAATAGTTAACATATGTGAACGTAGTTCTATGTGAACTGTTCGTACAGCCCCATTGGGCTGTCTCTTGTAGTTTTTTATTAATTAATTTAATGCTTAAAACTAAAGTAAACACATTTTTTCTTCCTTCCTTACTGGTGCTATTCGCAATACCATTCCCATTTAAATATGAATGAGAAACTTTTCTGAAGTCAAAATTATGATTCCTAGATTTTCTGTAAAATATTCATTGAAACGTCTAACATTCCTGCCTTGGAAACGGCGCCGATGGTGTAGTGTTAAGCGTGATTACCTCTCACCCCAGCAGGCCTGGGTTCAATCTCAGTCGGCGCCGCCGGGATGTTCTGAGGCATAACATCTCTGATCACGCCTTCCTTCGGATGGGAAGTAAAGTCGTAGGTAGGGTCCAGGTGTGGGAGCTGCCTTCCTGGCACGTCGGTAGCATTGGTGCTCAGCACGGAAAACAAGATCGACGGAAAAAAACAAACCAAAGGAAAAAAAAAATCTGCCTTGAAGGTCACTATAGATAGCCTATCATGTAGAATAGTATATAAATTTGTTATAAATCGTATGAAATATAAATTAGATATTTTGTATACTATCCATACTTACAATTTACAACAGAATTGAGTTTACCTTATCTACTGAACTGCAAGTTCCACTGAGTGATTTTACATAAAGGAATTCAGAAAATTATAGCCATTTCGATGAATCACAATTCTTAAAATTTCAGCCGAATAATTAGCTAAAGATGTATCATGCTGAACGTCATCTAAGTTATCTTGCAGTTTATAGTTAACAATTAATCACATCTTCCATACGTTACATTGCGCCGACCGTGAATCATTGTGATCGGATTTGATGGTGAGATAAATGCTACCCTTTGGGCGGAAGCAACAGATCGCGCCGATACACAATCAAAACCGCACCGGCCAGATGGAATCAACCCAAACAAAGAAGATGAAAAGGAAATTAAACAATTCTACGTGATCACCAGTAATTAACGGCAAGTGGTCACAACCGAGACAAAGCAGACTGAAAGTGCAACCAACTGGCGGCATTGCTAATCCAGCTAGCAACCACATAGGTACATATAGTTAGTATCTATAGCTACCGACTGTTTTGCGTCGATCGGCGCGCATCACAAAAGCTGCGAAATGCCGCACATATGCAATTCAAATGATCGTGCAATTAGATTGTTATGTCTCGTTGTCTGTCGATCTTTGCACGCACGGTGGCATTCACTTTGCGCTCGCTGCTGTTACTCATTTCGCGGCGATCGACTGGATCTTTTCAATCTCAAAGCTTACGAGAGAGTTTAGCGGTAGTGGGAAAATCAAAGCGTTAAATGACATACAGATGTTTGCAATAAGTGGTTGTTTGCAAGCAATATGCTCAATTTGTAACACATTACGGATGTTGCTTACTATAGTAGGTATCCGTTAAGTCGAAATCTTCAATCGGGCGGAATTTTGAAACAAGTGTGGGCTAGACCTTGATTTAAAACTTATTTCCGAATAAACATAGCACTTTAGCTTTCCACCAATTTCAATAATTGTTAATAAGTTTTTGGCTCAAGCGGTCCTCTAATTGGTCCTATTTAATTATTTACTAAAATTTATTTCGTAGTCATAAGGTTAGAACATAAATTGTGCCACATTCTATGCAAATGAAATCATGAAACAATATTTCAAATTAGATTTGAGCCTGGAGCCTGAAACTGGAGCATTAGTACCAAAATTGTAACCAAAATCTGAGAAAAATTTCTGATTCGAATAGGGTTGAGGATTTAAAAGTAAAAAAAAAGCTAAAGAGCATTTCAAGGCCAACAGCGAAAACAAAATTGACTCGATCTTCTTTGATAAGCATGAAATTTTTCATAATTGTTTATTATGGTCAATCATTTATATTAAAGCTCATTCGGCCATTTTGAATCTGGCAAAAAAAAAATCAAAATGGTGTCTTCGAAGTTTTTGAACAAATCATAACACAAAAATGTCACTTCCAAACAAAATTACAAAGTTGTAGGAAAAAATAATACGTTTTCTGGGAAAATACACACGGAAAAAAATTAAAGTGATTTTGGGTAAAAAAATCCTGATTTTTTTTTTTAAACTTCAATGACCCCAACATTTAAAAAAATTGTACGAATCAATTTAAATTGATTAAATTTTATTTACTTATTTTATGTATTTTTTCTATTTATTTAATAAACAAATGAACTTTTGGTCATTTTTTTTAACTTTTTGTTTATGGGTCATTCCAGCTCAAGTGGGTACACCACCTGTGCTCGATGTCACCGATTTGAGCCAAAATTGACCAACACGCTTATTTTGGCATTCTGAACAAACGCCTTTTTTGATTTTGCTCTGAAGTGCGTAGATCTCCCTCGGCTACAACCCTGGATTTTCGAGATTTTTTTAAAATTTCATCTTTCAGAAGAGATTACTCCACAACCAAATAAGCTATTCGGTGTCTTAGAACGTCAATTTGAAGTTTTTTTAATGTAGATTCTTGTAGGTGTATTCAAATTTTACTTTTGTTATAGTAACTACAGTAAACAGGCTGATTACCGGCAGGTATCCAAATTGTCAAAAAATGGCCTATTTTCACCATGGGCGGGATTTTTAATTTCATGATATTTTGGGCTCAAATTTTCTCCACACTTTGAAAAACTTGATGTTTTTTCCAAGAGCAAATGATTTAGACAAATAGTTTTTGAGATATGACCAGATGAGTGAGTGATAGTTTTGAGCTTTTCTGGTGGAAAATCAATGCTATTTAATTTATTTTTATTTTTTCTTGAATTCCTTCGGCGTGATGGAACAATAATATTTTTATGGCAGGATTCTCATTATATGAAATCATAACTAGCTCGTTTAATTACTTCTGCCCATAATTTAATTGTGGTCCTTTAAATGAAAATACATTCCTATGGGATACAATTAAAAAAATAAAAAAATAAAAAATAAAAAATTAAAATAATTAAAATAAATAAAAACTTCCGCCCATGGTGAAAATAGGCCATTTTTTGACAATTTGGATACCTGCTGGTAATCAGTCTGTTTACTGTAGTTTCCATAACAAAAACAAAATGTGAGTACACCTATGTGAATCTACATTTAAAAACCTTCAAATTGATGTTCAAATATCACGAATAGCTTATTTGGTTGTGGAATAATCTTTCGAAAAATCTCAAAAATCCAGGGATCTAGGCACTTTAGAGTAAAATCAAAAAAGGTGTTTGTTCAGAAAGCCAAAATAAGCGTTTTGGCCAAGTTTGGCTCAAATCGGTGACATCGACCACAATATTTTTAAATTCTGTATCCACTTGAGCTGGAATGACCCATATAGAGGAAAAAAATCAAGGCCCAGAGTAAAACAAACATTCGATTCGATTCAAATTTCAATATCTCAAATTAAAAAAAAAAACATGTTTAATATCCCAAAAAAATACCATGATCCCAATGGCTCTAGACTACGAAACATTTTCAAACTTTCTTAACTAAGACAATTATGATGTGGCTTTTGGTATGCTGAGATTTTGAAAAATTACTTAAAATATAATAAGTCGAAATCCTGGAATTGAAAAAAAATCCAGGCTTATGATCAGCTTCTAAAACCCAAATCAACATTTAAGTTGTAGGGTTTGAAAAATAAGATCTAAGATTTTTTTTATTGGGTATCAAGCTGGACCTGCGTGACAGCTTAGTTTTCAAGACTTGACCCGTTTGAATAAATTTCGCTTCTATCTTTGACAATACAGCAGAAGGACTAGCCTATGTTGGCCGCTTAAACACTGGATTCCGTATGTATTGTTTCAAGATAGTTATAGAAAAAAAATGCTGTGACGTGTGCGCGTAGATACATCCGCGTAGTAAACCGATTGAATAAGTAAATCCGTTTCGAACGAAATATCTAAATTATGTAAGTTACGAAAACCGCGCGAATTCCGAAAGCCGTGCGAGACCACCGAAGCGAGAAAAAAGGCTTATTATCATTTAAAGAGTGCCACCAAAATAAATGTGATAGCCTATGTTGGCAAGTTGATTAATTTTGGTTTCCTCCCTAGATATTCTACTTATTTTACCATTGAGCTTTGTTTCAATTTAGTCATTTTACCGCACGTATCAATCATTTCAAAATTTCAAAACCGCACCGAACAAATTCTATACTACAGAAGCTCAAAAAAACTTTTGGTGAGCTCTACCGCATTGCGAATCACTTCTGTGTAAGCTCCGTAGATGTAGGCGCGTTGATTCCGACAGCCGGGAAAAGTTAAACATGCATCAATACCACATAAGGAAAGATCGATTTTACGTAGGGTTTAGTTCATAGATTAACATTGACTGCTGTTTACAAATGTAAGTACTTGAACACTAAGAAATAAGTTAACTCAAATGCTTTAACTGCATATATAAGGTAACACCTTCATGTGACTAAAATGCTTCATTTTGAAGTTAGTTTCCTAGCTGATTTTTAAATTATATAGGGTATATGTTCCAACTATGCTCACACACTTCCACTATGTCGCACCACAAAAATACGTATGAGTGAGTATGTCACAATAAAAGCACGCCACAGTGGAAATCCCGAGCCATAGTTCAAACACTTATCCCAAATCAAAATGAAGCACGAATAAGATTAGTTACAATACCATGTACAAAAATGATGTTTAACATTGTTTCCTGAGTAATACTTCAATGAAAACGACATTGAAAGCTTGTCACGCAAATAGAAAGAGCACCGTTGGGCATTTCCTGAAATATTTCAATAGTATAATTCCCTTGCAAACCCAAATAAATCTATTTGCGTAAAAATAAATAAAATAAGAGTGATTTGCGGCAAAACCCACCAGTATCGCACCCAACGTCAGTGCCTATACGTAAGCGTACTACGACGCGGCTCTCAATCAAAAGAAGTAACAAGTGTGATACTATCACTGCTAGACTAGATCTTTGGTTCTCTCATGCAGTGGTTTATCAGAGAGGGGAAGCTTAGTAATCCCCATTGCCTGCCCATGACGCCATTCTATCGCGGCATGAGCCAGCAACGCCGGCCCCAAACCTACCATCTCCAACACTCCACTATAAAGCATGAAATTAAGCCCACCCACCAACAGCAAGGTGCAAAAACTAGCCAAGGGGGGTGGGCGGGAGGTTGGTTTGAAAAATAAGATCTAAGATTTGAACAAATTTTAAATATTCAGAAGTATTAAAATGATAAATAAAATTGAGTCCACGCCATGATAAGCCAAAAGTCCGTATTTCTAACGGCCTGGACCACATCCTTACCAAATAGCGGAAAATGAACGAATTTCAGTTTTTACCTCTAAGAATTCCATGAATCTTTGCTTCATTGTTGGCTATGGGCAACATATCAAAATGGCGTATTGGATATCTTCCAATAAATCATAGCTCGAAAATGGCTCATCTAATCGAAATAACGTCTGCGATAAAGTTTTAGGAAACTGGATTACCTGGAGAACAAAAAAAAAATAAATAAAAAGTAAATAAATAAATAAATAAATAAATAAATAAATAAATAAACAAATATATTAAAAAACGTTTTTTGACCATAACGTTTTTGTTTGAATTTTTAGTTTTTTCAATGTTCTACAAAGTTGTAAGGGCTTTTTTCCGAAGGAAGCAAATCGCTATTCGTTTTAAGCAGGGTTACTTCCACTCTACTTGCTATAAAAAGGATTATGAAATCATTAGATGTTATAATGATAATTAGTACTAGTAAGTTACAAGAAGAGATCGTTAGGTATGTGTTTGATTCATAAAACCTGCCAATATTGCTTTCAGTGCGTCGCAATCAGTGATTTTACGACTCGTGAGCACTCACTCTGAGTGAACGCTCACGAATCATAAGATCGCTGATTGTGACGCTCTGTAAGCGAAATTGACAGGTTTTATGAGTCAAACACATACTTTACACCCTCTTCTTGTTACTTACAAGAACAACATATCGTTACATCATCTAATGGGCCGTATGAATAAAAAGAGTTTACTTTACTTTCCCGTGCTTTTCTTATGGGAAAAGTAAAGTAAACGCTTTTATTCATACGACCTAATGATTTTATAATTCCGAAAAACAATTTTTTATAATGAAGTAATGAAATTGGGTTGTTAGCGGAATGCTAAATAAAACAGCAAAAAAGGTTATCTTCCATTTAATTCCACTTAATTAATTTTGGTATCCATGACAGATACGTATTTCGACTACAATGTGCAGTCTTCATCAGTGTCATTCCCACTAAAGAACTTATCAAAATCTAACCCCCTTAAGTACTCATCCCCTAGGTAAAAAAAGTCAAGATCATAGGTATAAAAATGAAACTACAATGTGTTGAATCGGAACCTACCTAACTAATAAATACCAAAGATTTAAGTAAGCTAAAGGAGAAAAATCTATACAAATCTCTAATAAGGAAAATCCCCAAAGGCTTGGTAGCCATCATAATGAAGTAATGAAATTGGGTTGTTAGCGGAATGCTAAATAAAACAGCAAAAGATTTTTCTCCTTTAGCTTACTTAAATCTTTGGTTTTTATTAGTTAGGTAGGTTCCGATTCAACACATTGTAGTTTCATTTTTATACCTATGATCTTGACTTTTTTACCTAGGGGATGAGTACTTAAGGGGGTTAGATTTTGATAAGTTCTTTAGTGGGAATGACACTGATGAAGACTGCACATTGTAGTCGAAATACGTATCTGGCATGGATACAAAAATTAATTAAGTGGAATTAAATGGAAGATAAACCCTTTTGCTGTTTTATTTAGCATTCCGCTAACAACCCAATTTCATTACTTCATTATGATGGCTACCAAGCCTTTGGGGATTTTCCTTATTAGAGATTTGTATAGATTTTTCTCCTTTAGCTTACTTAAATCTTTGGTTTTTATTAGTTAGGTAGGTTCCGATTCAACACATTGTAGTTTCATTTTTATACCTATGATCTTGACTTTTTTACCTAGGGGATGAGTACTTAAGGGGGTTAGATTTTGATAAGTTCTTTAGTGGGAATGACACTGATGAAGACTGCACATTGTAGTCGAAATACGTATCTGGCATGGATACAAAAATTAATTAAGTGGAATTAAATGGAAGATAAACCCTTTTGCTGTTTTATTTAGCATTCCGCTAACAACCCAATTTCATTACTTCATACAGTACTTTGTTTTGTTTAGTATTCTTAATCTAAGTCCGAGATTTGGTAAAATTTGAGCGATTCTCCCGCAAATCGAGATTATAACCAAATTCGTTCCCCACACCCTAATGTACATACTTGGAAAATGGTCATAAAAACAACAAAACAAAACAAAACATTGAGGTACTTTATTTGAAAATTTATTAAGCATTCCTTAGGATCCCTGTATGAATTGTATATGTTACAGTAGAGTATAAGTTGCTGAACGAAATTACGTTGAGATTAGATGCTAATACCTATCTGCTAGCCAGGTTAGCACAAGATACACCCCCTTAAATATATGTTATAAAATAATAAAAAACGAATGTAAATTCTTAAAACGAAGAGATAACGATTTACTTCCATCGGTAGAATTGTGCATTTTTAAAGCATTTACAACTTTGAAGAATATTGAAAAAAAAAAAATGAAAAAGTTCAAACTACCGTTTGTACTCCACTTTCACCCTATAACTTTGCCCACTTGAGAGATGGAAAATTGTCGTCCTCAACAAAGTTTCTTAAACTTACATCATCTACAATGTTTTCATAGATGTTCATGAGTTTTTAAAAGACATAAAAAAGTTAATTTTTTATCTGAGTGTATACTCCTCTTAAGCGAAATTTTTCAATGCTCAAATAAAGTTCTCAAGAAATGAAGAAACATCCAAGAAGGCATGAACATAGTTTCGTCGCAAATAGCCATGTCCTACTTTTTTTGATTTCGTCCCACTGTGCGGTGTAATCGATTTTCCTACAAAAGATACTAAGTTTTCTATAGGAATTACTAGATTTAAATAGCAGTTGCATAATAGCTCAATTTTATTGTTCATAAATTAAAAACATCATGTTTTATATCTTTTTCAGGGTTGGGGCTGCGGGTACCGAACACTACAATCGATTTGCTCGTGGATCATTCTGAACAAAGAACTAGAAAACGAAGTCCCAAACATTCCAACAATTCAGCAAACGTTAGTGGAAATAAAGGACAAGCCGGAACGTTTCTTCGGTTCTCGTGAGTGGATTGGTACACTAGAAGCTATCTACGTAATCGATACACTGTTCGACGTGTCCTGCAAGGTTATTCACATATCGAAAAAAGATAGTATTGCAAAGCATAGCGATACGCTCAAGGATTATTTCGAAACATATGGCGGTTTGATCATGATGGGTGGCGATATGGATGCTGCTTCGAAGGGAATTGCTGGAATACATGTTAGTGATGACCAGGATATTTACCTGCTGGTCATTGATCCCCATTTTGTCGGAAAAATTGAAACCAAAGAAGAGCTCTACACTAAAACCTACGTGAAATGGCAGAAAATTGATGAATTTGTAGATAGTTCGTTCTACAATCTTTGTCTTCCTATGATGAAGATTAAAGATGCTCTGTAAAACTTGCATGCATTCTCCAAAGTAGTTGTAAGTGAAACATTCACGCAGAAATGTTATTAAACTTAGAATATCGCATCACATACCGAAACGATCGCACATATTCACAGGAAATGGTTGCTTCATCACAGCAAGAAAAAAATATACTGAAAAGCATCGACACAATATCCTCTAACAGACCAGAGTGGACCTGCCCTAATCCCGCGCAGCACCTAATACTGTGGGTTTGACAATAAACTTGAATATTTTGCGTAAGGTGGCCATTCACAGCTCATGCTTCCTTAATCGCTCATTGCATACGCATTATCATTATTTACATACAATTACTACAAATACCAATAGCATAATTACAATTAATACCAGTAGTATAATTGATCATCATTTGCTATAAAGTGCAAGTTAAGATAAAAAATGATAAAAATAATTATACATTTGTCGTGAAGCTAGACTACATGAGCGGTGGGTTGCAACATTACGGTATATTGATGTTTTTTTCTTCTAAATAACTATTGCAAATGTTAGCATATCGAGTCATCTAATACATAACAAATTTGACAGCTGGCTACAAACACGTTCAAATACGTACGTACCTAATACCGTGGTTTGATACCAGCAGCAAAATAGCTTAATAAAACGTATGTTTTACATTCTGAATCAATTGAACAAGGCTCTGCGCATCGTTAGAAATAGAGGTACTTCTATACACAATGCACGCCGTTTTTTGGATATAGTGATGATTCTATGTGTCGCAGTATTAGACATTATTTTTTTTAGGTTAATAAATATTGCAAGTCATGTTTTTATGGCAAACCTATGGTAATAGGGCATGTCACGGTACCTACATACACGACTGGAAAACAGAAAAAAATAAAAGTGCATAATATTTTCGACGGAAAAAAAAGATAAACACACCTTTTTGCAGGAAATACTCTGTAAATCTTGAAAAATGCTAAGACTGTGTACCATTTGGTGAATTTTCACTTAAAATTGACACTTTGAAAATAAATTAAAATCCTTCTGCTGTTGGCCGACCGATTTTCGAGTTGGTGTGCACTGCACATAAAAGAATATCAGTCCCATCTGGAAAAACAGCAAGCCGAGAAAAACGCTGTTGAACATTTATTTTCCCATAGGCTGGATGGGACAACCTAGTTTTAGTATTTCTCATGATATTTTCTGCACAAAGCATGTAACTTTTAGTGCACAGTGTAAGATGCCGGTAGTTTACAATTGATTCTAATGGACATTGGACATTTCTGACAAAAAAAAATCCATTTGGGGCTGTTATGTTTTTATGGGCAGCGCAGGGTTATTTAAATAAATTCCATTTCTCAAATTCACCAAATGGAACGCAGCCTAAACTATTCAAGCTGTGTCCGGGTGCGTATGTACTCTGGTTTGTTACCCTACCTGCGTGTTTGGCTTTAGTTAGAGAAGCGTTGTATCGGGCAAGTAGAAAATTAAAAATCTAAATACCCGAATACTAACAGATCTATTGCTGTATAAAATGGTACACGCACTTCGATTAATTTAGCGTTTTTCAATTACTTAGGAGAAAATTAAGCGCTTCTAAGGTATGTACAATAGTGCAGCTGCCTATATTCGACATGGTTGATCTGCATCGGTTTCGAATGAATATACATTTTTTTTTTTATTTTTGTGCTGTGGTGATTCAAAGCAAGCAAACGATATCTGATCAATAGCAAATTCGCAAGAAAATAAACTCAAGCGAAGGCATAGCTCTATGAATTGTAAGATGCTCAATGTAACGCATATGGAATTGACCAAATTTTTACAAGTCGGTAGTAGTCAAATGTTTGATCCATCATTGTAGCACAACCATGTTTGTGAATCGAAAATATCGTAATCCATCGAATGGAAATAAAAATCGATGTAAAAACATATAGAATCAACGTATACATATAGCAAAATTTAGCATCGGGTTCGTTGATGTAGAACTTATTGATTTATAAATAGACAAACATAGCTGAAGTGTATTTTGATCTAATGGAAATCGTACCAAAATCTGGTTTACTTTGTTCGGCAAACGATTCCCGTGCAGAATACTATCGATGATAAAAAATACCGAGTTTCATTTCTATTCTCAATGGAACCAAAAGTGTGAATTGGGAAACCTAAAATCGATGTAGTGTTGAAATACGAACAAGTCGAACTATCGTACTCCATGTAGCATGAAATTGGATTTCAGAAGTCATCATGGATAATGTAGCAAACGATTCTTCATCATAACGGAAACGCCATAAATTACTGCACAAGCAACAAACAAGACACACCGAGACCGTCTCTCTAGTCTGCTATGCTATTATAGTCTGCGGCTGGATCGTACACTGCCGTTAAATGTTCACCGATGTAGGCATGGAAGTGATCCGATCAATACTCCTCGGTTGTTGTTTTACAAATCAAAAATGGACCAATAATTTGCACCGGCAGTAATTACCTTATTGCGATTGTATCGTCCTGATGACGTTTAGAACCTGATTGAACTTGTTATTCGATAAAATTTATTTTAGCCGCTGAAAAGTATTCGTTATTTACTGTGTATTTATTTTATTGTTGATTATGTGTCATATAGAAGAGGAAATATAAATTTTTCATATATCTCTAGCTGTGTGCTTTTGATTCGTTTTATTGTGAACTATCCGAAATGAACTGTTTTTCGATGTGATAATAATAATTTCCTGAAACCGTTACCAGTAGGTACCCCGGTCAGTCTGTCAGGTGTTGTCGCAGCATTGCAGATTGCAATGCATAAAAAGTAAATGCGAAAAATCTGTTCTTTAGGGGACACCCTAAGTTACCTTTTTAAATCCATTATAAATTGTTCTTCAACTTTGTCGAAGCATAAAGGTGGTCTATCTTATATAACTAAAAAGTTTATATTTTGAACACAAGAACCATAGGGACCACTCTAATTTCACTTACATTAAAAGATGGGCCAAAAAATATCTAAAAACTTTCCCGGAGACACCGTTTACCGAAAAGAAATGGTTTGAGCGCAAACATTTTTGTCTTTCTAAATACAGATTTGGGACCAAGCATTACCATGCATTAGATTTTTTACCTCAGAAAATTCCAAACGACTTACGGCTGGGATTGAACTCACACACACTTGGTTGAGAAAGCAGTCACAATTACCATTCAACCACCGTCAAAATTTTCACGTTATAATAATGATAATTTCCAACTTACAACTTACATGTATTCGCCGTGACGTTTCTAGGGCTGTATTGACCGGACATTAACTGCGGTCCAAGTCTACAACAGATTTTTCCTTTATTTAACGTCGGTCTCTGTTCCGCAATCTAGTGCCAATCACCGACGGACATCGATTGCCATCCATTGGCGGCAACCGAATGTGCAGGAAGGCAGCTTTTTTCCACACCTGCGTAGGATATCGCACCCATTTAACACACATGGGCCGGGACTTTACTTCCCTTCCGAAGGAAGACGTGACCAGAGATTTTTATGCCTCAGAAAAATCCCACCGACCTCGGCTGGGATTGAACCCAGACCCATTGGGGTGTTAGAAAGCAGTCACGCTTACCACTACACCACCGGTGCCGGCTGTGTAAGTCTACAACATCAGATGAACATTAACATATGACGAGTAAATTTGCGAACCCACTCTTTCTTCATTATCCCGGCTTCTCGCACAAACTATGATGCAAATGAACCAATGACTAGCACGTGTCAAGTTTTTAACAGATGTTGTTACTTTTTAGCATCAAGTAGGGTAGAGAACTACTTCGGCCTAATCGCCCTTTTTGGGCCTATCGAGCAGAAAACTTCAAATAAATCCATGATTTCAGAGTTAACAAGTCAATTATGCGTTTGGTGCGATACTTTAGTTAATAAGCTACGGAACGAAGTCAACGAGAACGCATGATATGAAGGTTTGCACCCGTTATTCCCAAAAACAAAAGAAGCGCTCCGACCGAATCAATTTTTAGCTTCATCCGATAGGCCGAAGTGAATTCATTGGCGTTTCAATGCGTTAGGCCGAGTTTAGAATCCGCAGGCCGAGTTTGGCGTCAAGAAGCAGTGTTAGACTTTTGACAATATCTCAACGATTGGTTTCTCTTTATCAAATCTTACGCGTACGGAAAGGTAAATAAATTTGGAAGCCATCAGTGATAATAACATTCCGTTTGGTGCTAAACTGCGCTAGATTATTAAAGACTAAGAGCGGGTTGTGCTTAATAGACCGGAAATGGGGTAGTTAACCCTATCTATTTTATAATGTTTTACCGGGAGTACTACGAAAGGCCGAAATACACAAAAGGCCGAATCATGAAAGGCCGAATCACAAAAGGCCGAAAAAGCAATTTAATTAATTAAATTACATTATTGAAGCAGGCTTGTAATTTTTTATTTTTTTTATATCTTTGTTAAGGAGACTTTCAGCCCTGGGCTGGTTCGTCTCCAAGGCTTGTAATTGCGCATTACAGCTAAAATGCTATTTTTCGTAATTATGAAACTACGAGATACTATAATGATAATTTTAATTTGTAAGAAGCAAGAAGAGGTGGAAAAGTTTGTGTATGACTTATAAAATTTGTCAATTTTGCTAGCAGAAGGTCACAACTAGCGATTTTATGATCGCTGATTGCTCGCTCATCGCGTTGCTCATCGTTACAGCTAATCGCTATTCTGACCCTCTGAAAGCAAAATTGACAGGTTTTATGTGTCATACACACACTTTACCTTCTTTTCTTGCATCTTGTAAATAACAATTATCATTAAAATATCTCATAACATCATAAATCCGAAAAATAGCATTTTAGCTGTAATGAGTATTTGCAAGCTTGTATTGAACTAAAGTTCCAGTTTGTACCAACGAGCCGAGTCAGTTGTGCGAGCAGAAACCCTAATAAAAGTGTTATGGTTATTTCAGGCGTAACATTTGATAACGACACAAAAGCATTTGTAAACAAACTTTCTAAGGCCCTTTACACGCTAACCAAAGTACGCCCACGCAAACCAATACCACTTTCGGAACAGTGAGAGTTGCCCCTATCCGATGATGTTGTTGGTTTGCGTGAGCGTACTTTGGTTAGCGTGTAAAGGGCCTTAAAAAGTTTGTTTACAAAAGCTTTTGTGCCGTTATCAAATGTTACGCCTTATTTTGCTTAATGACGTGTTCATGGTATCATCTAAACCTTTTGTGGAATAGTTTTATGATTTGGGTTATCATTCGTTTATGGTATTGTTTTATTAGGGATGGCTAACATATTGTTTCGATGTGGTTTTCAACAAATTCAGTTTTTGATAAATTTTCGGCCTTTTTGGTTTTCGACCTTTCTGCTTTCGGCCTTTGTGGTTTTCGGCCTTTCTGGCTTCTATCACCTTACCGAAAGTGGTATTGGTTTGCGTGGGCGTACTTTGGTTCATGTGTAAAGGGCCTTAGACAGTTTGTTTACAAATGCTTTTGTGCCGTTATCAAATGTTATGCCTGATTTAGTTCTTTTAATTGATCAATCATCAATTATCTTAACTCTTTCCGTTTTTTATTTGTAAGCGTATCAAATTTGTAGTATTAATTTCAAAAGGAAGTTTATGAAGAGAATCCAAGGGACTGTCAACTTGAGTATTTTCGATTCATCTACCCGACTTTAAAAGGTGTATTTTGATTTTTTGTTATTTATGAATTTTTAAGTTTTGTGCATTTTGGTATTAAAGTGTATTCACCCCTCACAGGATTTCCTTTCGAATTATATGAATGGGGCGGGGCGGAAAGTATCGTTTGTGCAGAATATGTAAAAAATGGAGGGACTTCGAGAGATTGAACTCGTGAGAGCTAATTTTCTCACAAATTTGATTTTATTGGCTTTCTGGGGACTGAATTTACACCCAAAGCGAATTATTCCCACTTCTCTCAAATTCTATATGGATTATTAACACCAGTGTTGGGAAAATATCAAAAAATCAAATCTCACCAATTCCCAAGATCACACTTGATTTTCGTAGACAAAAAAAAACAAACATACAGCTACGGTTGATTTTGCAAGCTGTGATATCGCAGCTCGGAATATCAAGCTAACAAAACAAAACTCACCAGCTGCAAATCTCAACAAACTGTGGTGAGATTGAGTTTAATGGTTTTTGCTTTACACCCGAACGCAACCGAAACTTCAATAACGGCTGGCAGCAGTCACTTCGTGTCTGCCATCGGTGAACAGTAAAAAGAGGTAGCAAACTATACTTTCTCTTTCTAAGAAAACGATGTGCAACGGAATCATGTTTGTGTCTAGTCAACTCTCCGCTTGATTTTTGCACATTGTGAATAGTCTCGCAATATCAAAGGAGCTTGTAAAATCAATATCAAGCATAATATTTTGTTCCAATATCACGCGTGATATTGAGACCGTATGAAAGCGGAAAAATATCATTTGATTGATGATTTTGCCAACACTGATTAACACTTCCTACCAGCGTGTTCTGGAAAATGGTCGGACGATGATTAATCTCACCAATACATTCGGGCCTACAATTCCACACCTTCTATAGAGACCAGGTTGAGCCTTGATAGATAGCTGCTTGCGGGAACTGATGACCTTGACAAATGTCCAAATAATACTTTTAACTAATTCAGTGCCAACATTTCAAAGGGGCGTAATTGCATTTGTAAACAATGGCTTTAGCCGTCGATTTATCGCGAATAAAAGCTCACTCATGAAAAATAATCACACCAGCAGGTAGAGGAATGTTTCTTCTAACAGCTAGCATTGTAATTTTGGAGAGGTAAGATTTCATTCGCGAGAAATTGACGACTAAAGTCATTGTTTACAAAAGCAATTACGCCCCTTTGAAATGTTGGCACTGAATTTATGGTGGTCCTGAAAAGGACCGTTTTGTAGTGATGGTTGAGTAATGCTGAGCTGAGCACGACGAGCTACTGATTCCGATCCTAGCCTAGCGGTGGGACTTCTTCCTCCTTCTCTATGGTTGCTCATATGAGCTCTGCAGCTCACTGCTTGCAGGCAGCCTTTCGTTGTTGTTGTTGTTGTTATTGTTGTTGTTGAAAGAACTCCTGCTGCTGCTGGATTGGACACCACCACTTACGGTGATTGAATGAGCACCGTTCAGTGGGACCGCATCGAATTCGATTTTTAAGTCTGTGTTAGGGAATGCGCTGTTTTCAGACATTCGGTGAGAACTTTGATCACCATTGCAACAGTTGGGCATTTGGTATTTTTCAATAGTGATCTATTGAAAACTAATTAAGTGATCATTTTAGCAGATTGGTTGATAAATTTCCAATCGTTTGGCTTGTTTAGAATTAAAATCTATGTGCTATTGGTCGAAACCTGACCTCTTTTTGTAATGCTGTGCATTTTGGTTTTTTGAAATTGCGTGGATTCTATAGATCCTGTGGAGATCTATCTAGCCCTGATGTATGTGTTGGAAGAGGGAAAAATGTAAACAGGGTTGCTTCCACTCAGTTGCTATAAAAAAATGATTTTCTGAATTTTGAAATCATTCGATGTTATAATGATATTTTGTACTTGTTAGATACAAGAAGAGGATCAAAGGCAAGTGTTTGACTCATAAAACCTGTCAATTTCGCTACCACAGTGTTACAATAAGCGATTTTATGATTCGTGAGCGTTCACTCAGAGTGAGCGCTCGCGAGACGTAAAATCGCTGATTGTGCCTATCTGAAAGCAAATTTGACAGGTTTCATATTTGAAGATGCTAATTTCAAATAACAGACTGTAGTGGTAATTTTTATACGATAGATGGAGTAGATGAAAGCATAGAGTTGATAGTTCCGTTAGAGTACTACAGTCTGTTATTTGAAATTAGCATCTTCAACTATGTAAATCGTTGACTTCACGTAGAAGTAATACTAAAAACATATAGTCAAAGTACATAACTCTGGATGGGAGCATACCATCAATTACTGTCAATGGTCGAAAGGTACAGTAGCAACCCTACCCCACCCGTGTCCCCTCGAGATCGTCAAGTCGACGATGACAGGAGCACATATCGTGGTAGGGGTAAACAATAGTTGCAATTTCCAAACCTACGACTGGATGCCTTCCTTCAAATAACAATTGAAGTGCGGTAAAAATCGGTAGAACTGTTTCAAACACACAGTTGGTACTTGAACGGGTCGGTTTTCATCTCTTTTTGCCAGTGGTGGCGGGGGGGGGACACCCCTCACCATCCCTCTCCAAAGGGGGAGTTTGGTAAAGAGAGATGAAAAAACCGATTTGTACCTTCCTTAAAAGTTGTCCTAGTTCGCTATTCTAATATCTATATACAATCTTCACACTGCCGTACTCTAACGGAACTATCAACTCTATGCTTTCATCTACTCCATCTATCGTATAAAAATTACCACTACAGTCTGTTATTTGAAATTAGCATCTTCAACTATGTAAATCGTTGACTTCACGTAGAAGTAATACTAAAAACATATAGTCAAAGGTTTCATATGTCAAACACTTGCATTTCAACCTCTTCTTGTATCTCACAAGTACAACATATCATTATAACATCTAATGATTCCAAAATTCAGAAAATCGTGTTTTTATAGCAAGTGAGTGGAAGCAAGCCTGAATGTAAACTTTGCAGGAGACGATGTCTTAACACTCGAAAGCAATTTTGTGAAATATGAAGTAAAACCAATCCTAGCTAGTTCTGCATGATGATTTTGTTTGATTTTATTTATTTGTAAAGTCGCCGGGAAATACCAGCTGGCGATTTGTTTTTTATGATAACTCCTTACTTGAAAACAGGCAAAAACTCACAAACAGGCTGCTTTTTCATGGTATACAGTGTGATAATTCAATAATCAATAAATTATCTCACCATTTAGTGGCAAACCATTCATACATTTTGGTAACATACAAAAAATTCTATAATTCACATTAAATTTCATATGTAAGCGCCGATTGAAACAATCTTTTCCACGTCACTACAGCGATGATTGATTAAACGAAAGAAACGAATCGTGCGGAATGAAAGCCGAGGAAAATCTAATTGCACCAATATATTCAGGCCTACAATTCCACACCTTCTATAGACAGGTTGAGCCTTGATAGCTAGCTGCTTGCGGGAACTGATGACCTTGACCAATGTCCAAATAATACTCTTTAACAAATTTTTGGTGGCTCTGAAAAGGACCGTTTTGTAGTGATGGTTGAGTAATTCTGAGCTGGGTGTTCAACACGGCTGAGGCTGTCGAGCTGTATGTTGTTTGGAGCGAGGGTGACACGCTTGGCATTGATGACAGACCCGCAGCGAATCACGAAGAGCTACTGATTCCGATCCATAGCATAGCGGTGCAGCTTCTTCCTTCTTTGATGGTTGCTTATGTGGGCTCTGCAGATCGCTGCTTGCAGGCAGCCTTTTGTTACTGGAGAACAATTTTCAACGCCACACGCCGAAAGCACTGCTACTGCTGCTACTAATTTCGACGACCGAACACCACCACACAGTGGTGTTGTCGTTGGGAGCGTGTGGTTCTGAGTATGGCGATGAGTGTGCAAAATATTACGCAATTCCATCCTACCTATTCGCACGCGCCCGAGGATCGGAGGCGAATGCCACTTCGACTTGTTTCGTCTACTTACTACTCTGGGGCTGTTCATAAACTACGTAGACATTTTTTTTGGGATTCTTGACCCCCCCCTCCCCCTGCGTAGACAATTGTCCATACAAAAAATTTAAAATTTGTATGGGCCGTGGATAATTGTCAACCCCCCCCCCCCCCTAAACTGTCTACGTAGTTTATGGACAGCCCCTCTCTGACGACTGTGCTGGGGAAGCAGCATATGCATGTAGGTAAATGGTTAATTTGTTAGTTAATTCGACGCTTTTGGACAATGCTGGACATTTACCAGTTTTTCAATAGTTTCTTGTTGAAAATCAACATTCGGAAGCATTGTGGCGATGCGTAGCCATATTTCTGATCGATTGGTGATAAAATTATTGAAATTGGACCAGGGGCAGCTGAGTTATTAACGTTCAAAATATTTCTTAATTTGTTACATGTTCCATTTTCAGTTTTCACAAAGTGTACCCCCATATAGAAATGGAAGACGCAGTCCTACGTCAAAAAATAATCATTGAATTTTTATTAGTGTACGTATGCAGTAAAAAT
Source organism: Ochlerotatus camptorhynchus (assembly GCF_037179485.1). NCBI lineage: Eukaryota > Metazoa > Arthropoda > Insecta > Diptera > Culicidae > Ochlerotatus > Ochlerotatus camptorhynchus. Next base: position 2,418,457 of record NW_027040636.1, on the reverse strand, counting down.
TGTGAGTGTAACATACATACATCATGAGAATATAGTAAATGACTATCTGGATTTCATTTGACATGTGGAAGTTTTTGCTCAGGATACTTGATTAGGTGAGTGATTTAACAGGTTATAATATTCGTTTTATTTGTATTAAATTAACGATTTAAAAAACATATGAAACAAAACGATTAGATAGTCGGAGTGTAAAAGCAGGTAAGTACGGAAAGTACTTAATTCAGATATCCCAAAACTCATTCGAAAAGGACCTCAAGAAAGCTAATTGAGCCATGCGTTTTGCATTGAGCCGATATCGATTCAGTGTGGTTCCACCAGTTTTAGAGAATAGCCGCTCTGAGGGAACATTTGTTACCATTCTTGATAAAAAGTCTTGAGCAATGGGGTATACATGGGGATATTCACTGCGGATTTTCTCTTATGCTTGAAAAGGATTGACAGAACGTGGGAAAACAGTCAAATACAAGCAATTTTTAAATTCTGTCGATATGCCCCCATGGTGATCCAGTTCTGATATAGCAGAGGACTGATGAACCTGAAATATGTCATACGAAGTGAATGTTTGTACTTATGTAGCTTAATAACTTTCCTTAACATTTTGCCTCCGGTTGGTTTTGGTGAGGGGACAGATGTGTTCATATTATCGTATACTCTTTCGGTACTATAGATCTGCTCAGGCACAATTTTAACTGCCCGAGCATGAGCTGAAGACTAAAAAAGGTCTAGAATCAACAATGGAGCCCATGTTTGGCAGAATCCATGTTCAAGGTAAATGATATGCAAAGGTGAAGACAAAACAAAAATCCATATTAAATTGCAAATGCAAATGAACTGAAATTTTCTTTTTGGATCAAAACAAAAATCGAATGAAAAGGGTCGATCCAGTCGATTTTTGTGGTGTTGGGATCGATTAAAAAATCAAAAGAATCGATCTTTTGTGTTTCGATCCACGATCACCCCCCGTTTTACCATCCTGACGGTTTAATTATTTGTGTCTGGATTAAGTTTGATTTTGTTAATATTAATGTTCCCTGAATTGGTGGGTGTTGGTCAAATTTGGATTTTTCAGATATAATCCTAAATAGGACCTAGATTATTTAATACTCTATTAACTTCAAGTCCACGCTCTGTCACAGTATTTTATTGTGATTAATGAACACTCAATGGCTAAAGTATAAAGTTTAGGGTGTAGAGCGCACTGCTCACTGAATGATTCTGAAGCCTGCCAAGTGAGTGGGATATGGGCTTATTTAATTGTACGTCATTTCTCGAAAAAAAATATATGGCTGATATAGAGCATATTGAAATAATTGCAAAATTCTAATTACTTGAATTAAATTAATGTGTGCAAGTATTTTTTTGGAAATTTGCATATACATTTGATGAGGCAAGTTATAAGGGAAATGGATGTAATGTCGGCGTAAATGCCCGTAATTTGGGCCCATCCATAAATTCAGCAAACGACTAAATTTTCAATAGCGACCAAAATAGCCATTAGTACCGTTCAAATGACGCGTTCATATAGATAAAATTGATAAATAGAAGATTTTTAGCGATGGGCCCAATCTTAGATCCATAAGCCAACATTAGAGCCATTTCCCCTATATTGATACATTTGAACAGTTGCCATTTGGTATTTGTGCTAAGGCAGATATAGTTTGCGAAGAGCCCGCTTACACACTTAGAAATTACTGCCGACTTCGGTAATTTTTACCGAAATTTGAACAGCTGAACTGCATAAGTCACGCTTGTTGGTCACGTCGCGATTGTGTATTTACACGGATATTCTTGGGGTCTGTCCAATGGTGAGACATTTTCATGATATTTTTTTATTTCTAACACACAGAGAAATGATTTTTAAATTCAAATGGATATATTTTTGGCTCAGGGCCTAATATATTTTTGGTATTGATTCAAATATATTATTCGGTTAGTTCAAAGAAAAATATTTTTGAATCAGCAAACCGGTTGTAGAGTCAATAATCTGTTTGTTGATTCTAAAAACCATTTTGTTGATTCAAAAATATGTTTCGTTGAAATAGTGATACAATATGTTTGAATCAATAACAAAATACATTAGGCCCTGAAACAAAAATCCATTTTTCTGCGTGAATATGAACCTAGCACTTTTCGTTGTCAAATCATAACCGAATCGAATATATGTGACTTTGTGGATCATGCACGACTTATTACTATGTATACCGGAAATTATAGGGTTTCCAAATCCTCCAGAACATCAGTTGATTTGTTCTACTATATCAAACAAGACTGCAATAATGTCTGTAGTATCGATATTCAATCAGATTCAATGTGTTTATGTGGATCATGCATGATCTGTTTCCGAGTAATCCAGATGTTCAAGGTTCTTCAAATCGTCCAACCGATCAACCGATATTGGGAATTGGGACAATGTCTTTAGTATCGAAATATTTCCATACAGATGCACTGACACAGCATGACACTATGTGGATCATGCATTAAATATTGTAATGTATACCAGATGTTTTAAGTTCTCCAAATCGTTCTGGGCCTCATAGTCTAGTCAGTAAAGGTACGATATTACCAAGCCGGAGGCGGCAGGTTTGATTCCCGGTCCGGTCGAGGGAATCTTTTCTCGACTTCCCTGGGTGTAGAGTATCATTGTGTTTGCCACACAATATACGAATTCATGCATTGGTATTGGCATGGAAAGCTCTCAATTAATATTATCTGTGGAAGTACATTTAGTAGAACACTAAGTTGAGAGCACGCAATAAGCTAATATGCAATAATCAATCAGCTTGAAATGTGAATAAGAAGAAGAAGAAGAAGAAGAAATCTTTCTGGAGTTCAGATGATTTATTCTACTAGATCAACCATGACTGGGATAAAGTCTGTAGTATCAAAATATATCCAAATAGATTCATAGTGTCTATATGGATAATGTTTAATTATTTCCACGTATACCAGATGATCTAGGTTCTCCAAATCGTCCTGCAGTTCAGATAATTTGTTTTACTAGATCAACAAAGCCTGGATAATATCTGTAGTATCGAAATATCGATTTGGAAATCTTAGAACATTTCGCATACACGGAAATAGGTTGCCATGATCCACATAGACAAGGCAAATTTGTTTGGGCATATATAGTCTAGTAGAAAAATAATCTGATCTCCAGAATGATTTCCGAACCTATAACATCATGTATACCTAGCAATAGGTCGGGTACAATCCACATAGACACTTTGAATCTGTTTGGACATATTTCGATACTACAGACATTATTGCAGCCTTGGTTGATATAGTAGAACAAATCAACTGAACTCCAGGACGATTTTTAGAACCTTAGAATATCCGGTATACATGACAATTACTAGCATATATACGATTCGTTTATGATTTGACAACGAAAAATGCTATGTTCATGTTGGAAAAAAGGAAAATGTCTCACATTGGACAGACCTCAGGGAATTTCCGTGAAAATGGTTTGAACCGGTAAAAAATTGAGAGCCAAATGAACAACAAAATTAATGACAGCCAAATTGTCCGGGACGGATACAAGGAATTCCACAATTTTTGTGACAGCACATCAGTCCCTTCGCGATTTTCGCGACATGATTTAATGTTTCCGCGATTTTCGCGACTGAAAGTTCAAATCCGCGAAAATCGCGAAATCCACGAAATTCGCGAAATCCGCGCCTGTTGTAACAGCCCTGGAGATACTATACCATAAAGAGTTGGGATGATATCCCGAATTGGTGGTTAGGTGCTTCTTATGGTTATTGTTTATGCGGGAACTCATGTTATGGTTTCCATTCATTAAATAGTGCACATAGGCTAAAAATGACAGATTTACAGTAAGAGAATATACCGCAATGAGCCATAATTCTGCGCAGCGCCTAATTCCACGCATTTCGCCAAAATTGTGGCACAATATTACAATTTTATCTTAATTTACATTTTTCCCGTAGAGCGATTGCAGACGAATTCGCAAATCCATTAATTTTCGTATCTTTTTTATTTGGCTGAAAATTTTCAGAAACGTTTCTCATGCAGTTCAAATCTAACCCCCTCAGTACTCATCCCCTAGGTAAAAATGTCAAGATCACAGGTATAAAAATGAAACTAAAACGTGTAGAATCGGAACCTGCCTAACTAATAAAAACCAAAGATTTAAGTAAACTAAAGGAAAAAATCTTTATAAAACTCTCTAATAAGGAAAATCCCCAAAGGCTTGATTGCCATTATATCTCAACTTCATTACTTCATTATGATGGCTACCAAGCCTTTGGGTATTATTCTTCACCCACGACATTTCCGGTGAGAATCAGGGGCCTACCGAACTTCGACCCGAAGTTTATCGAAGCTGAAATCAGGAACCGGTACAAGTTGGCCCCAAGTGCCGTGTATCGGATGACAAGGAATGACGAAAATGTAAAGGCGTATCCGGATTGTCTTTTCCTGGCACACTTCCAAAAGGGAACGGTGACGCTCAACGCACTGAAAGCCATGCGCTTCATCAATTCCATCATCGTCCGCTGGGAGCTATACCGTGGCGGCCATCGCTGTTACACAGTGCCAACATGCTACCTCCGAATGTGCTACGGATGAAGTTGTGGCGTCCAAATGCGTCAACTGTGGTGGAGCTCACCAAGGATCCAACAAGCAAAGCCCTAAAAGCGAGGATTTCAAGCACATCGGAAAACAGGCGTCCATTTTTCTGAGGCATACAAATCTCTGGTCACGTCTTCCTTCGGAAGGGAAGTAAAGCCGTTGGTCCCGGCTCATGTGTGTTGAATGGGTGCGATATCCTACGCAGGTGTGGAAGCTGCCTTCTTGCACATTCGATTGCCGTCAATGGATGGAAATCGATGTCCGTCGGTGATTGGCACTAGATTGTGGAACAAAGACCGACGTTAAATGAAAGAAAGATGAAACAAGAAGATTTATGTACGGTCCTTATATTTGGAATGACGTTTCACATTCATCTAGTGATGGCTGATGTTCATTCAAATAATCGATTAATCGATTAACGAACCGAAAAGTAAAATATTTGTAATCGGTTATATCATGCCGATATAAGCAATAACTTCTCCAGAGGATCATCACCCATCGTTTCAAAAATGTGCTGCACTCTCATTGGTGGAAAAATGACAGCACAGCGAACAAAAAATAATCGATTAGTTGTTAATCGAGTAATTAAAAAAATGGGACATCTCTGATTTTGGCGTGATTGTTTTGATAAAAAAAGTGCGCAAAATTTCATCTCTACCGAGGGGGCAGCAAAACCACAAAATTACCTTGCATACGGGGGGTATTCATTGGATGAAAGGGATCGTGAAAGAGGACACTAAGGCTGTGAACTATTTGCCGAGTTAAATTTAACTCGTGGTTAAAAATGACATTTCGAAAGTTATTTCTTATGTTCGAAAATCCCCGTGCTGTCGATCGACCGGTTTTCGAGCCACGGTCGTCAAAATTTAACTTTTTGTCTGACAGAAATAACCATGCTCGGATAGCAGGGTTAATCGATAACTTTCCATCTGTCAAATTTTAACCAAAAGTTAAAAAAAATCGCCAAATGGTTCAGAGCCTAAAATCGAAAGTTTTTCTTCCGACAGTTTCATCTTAGTATTCTTCTTTGCTATCACTGCTAGACTAGATCTTTGGTTTTCTCATGCAGTGGTTCATCAGAGAGGGGAAGCTTAGTAATCCCCATCGCCTGCCCATGGCGCCATTCTATCGCGGCATGAGCCAGCAACGCTGGCCATAAACCTACCGTCTCCAACACTCCACTATAAAGCATGAAATTAAGCCCGCCCACCAGCAGCAAGGTGCAAAAACTAGCCAAGGGGAGGGAGTCGGCGCCGCTGGGATGTTCTGAGGCATAACATCTCTGATCATGTCTTCCTTCGGAAGGGAATTAAAGCCGTTGGTCCCCGGTTCATGAGTTGATGGGTCGATATGTAGGGTCCAGGTGTGGGAGCTGCCTCCCTGGCGTCGGTAGCATTGGTACGGAAAACAAAATCGACGGGAAAACAAATCAAGGAATAAAAAAGAAAATTTAAAGTTTTCGTTTTTCTATGTTTAACAATTTTGTATAATCATTGACGTAGCTAGAACACTTTTGTGGAAGGGGGCCAAGGGAGGCCTGTTTATTTTTTATGTTAAACTATGATGGCTACCAAGCCTTTGGGGATTTTCCTTATAAGAGAGTTGTATAGATTTTTCTCCTTTACTTTATATATTACAAATCATCCAGAAGAGCCAAACGGCGCCGGTGGTGTAGTGGCAAGCGTGATTACCTCTCACCCCAGCAGGCCTGGGTTCAATCCCAGTCGGCACCGGCGGGATGTTCTGAGGCATAACATCTCTGATCATGTCTTCCTTCGGTAGGGAAGTAAAGCCGTATGTCCCCGGTTCATGAGTTGATGGGTCGGTAGGTAGGGTTCAGGTGTGGGAGCTGTTTCCCTGGCGTCGGTAGCATTTGTGCTCAGCACGGAAAACAAGATCGACGGAAAACAAATCTAAGAAGAAAAAAAAAAATCCAGAAGAGCCAATTTGCGATGATGTGACATCGCAACCATTATCAGATTTTCGGTTAGGAACATAGTAGAGTATTGTGATATGATTTAATTAAAGTAAGTTCTAGATATTAATGTTCGAAATTTTTATTGCATAGTTTTTATTTCCAATTTTCATTTTTTTCTCTCCTGTTGGACAATGTCCTAAAATATGTTGCTAAGGATTTTTGCTGCTTTCATCAGTAATATGATCACTAATTTTTAATTTGAAATAATCGGTCTAGTCAAATATATGTTTATTTTGACTTTTCCTCTCAACCGTATTTAATATGCAACTGCTCAACAAGGAATTGTGTAGTTCCGTAGGTTTCTGTTTGGTGCAACGTGTTCGATCAGCTGGTTGCGATCTTGTATATAGGTTTCATAGTGTAAATCTGTTGTCGTGTTGTCGTTTTACTATAGTTACGGTGCATTTATCTTGTGAATATAGCAATTCGTTCCACCTTTTGGTTTAGGCGCACGACGTAGATACTGATAATAATGACTCACAGTAGATACCGTTTCGTCATCTAAACAAAACGTAATTTTCAGTTGCTTTTCATTGTAGCAAACTTCTGTTAACCTGTTCGCCTGTTAGTTCGCTATGAAGCGTATTTTCATCAATTTGGAGCCAGCACATGGCTGTTCAGGTGTTTTAGTTTCGGGTAAAAAGGAGCTAGTGTGTGGGTAATAAGCGTTCTGTTTAGTTTTTTACTTGTATATTCAAAGTGTTAGTAGCTTGTAACGTTATTGTTGCATATAAAACAGAGTTTTTTTTTCATTTAATTTGTGCATATCACAAAGATCTCCCCTTCGTTATCAATAAAAATATGGACAAACGTTTTGTAGTGTGTTTATATTACAGAACTAGTGGAAGAGTTAATGGTCTTAGAAAATGTGGCTAAATGCTTTGACGAATCACTGCAAATCGATTGCCAAAGAGATCAACGGTCAGTTTGCGGAAATCAACAGGACTACTGAAATTACGCTTAGAAACTTAGAATATCGCACGGTAATAAGGTAGTTGTTTGCTGTACTGAAAATCGATCTATTTTTGGATAACAAAAAGGAACTGGTTTCGAAGATTGTTACTTGCAAATACGTAGGTGGTGTATTCGAAGTTATTCTACTGCATAGCAGAATAGCTGAAAGCTACAATATACATTTCTCACTAGTACTGAACCTAGGTGCGATTGTGTGGTCTATAAACAGCCTGAGCGGGGCTGTATAGAAGATGTTTAAGGATAATGATAAACTCGAGTTTCAAATAATAACAGTCTATTTCATCATTTGCTTCGTGAACTGTTGTATGTCGCATGCTTCAAAACATCAAATTGAAGATAGTAAAGGACTTCTTAAACATCCTGCTGATTTGTTTTAGTATGTTCGTGATGTTTTCCTCGTCACAATTTTATAACAACTGTAGCACTACTATTTTACCTTTACTGTCTACTCCTGCTAGTACTTGTACATATACCGTCGTTAGATTGCTATCTCTTGTTATCACGTCGCTCTAGTGTTAATCTATGTAGCAGTGGATTATGGTAGATCCACGAATCACCAACTGGTTTGAAATACTGGAAAGGATACATCGATAATTAATGAAGTTGAAATAAGGATGGTTCACATTGATTACCCTATTTTCCCATTCGCCACTGGCTTCCTTCCGTTCGCGTGCTTCATTACGCTGTTTTTGCTCTACCTGGAATTTTGCATTCGTTGCTTTGTCGATATCGTTCATTCTGAAAAGACAATTTCAACCCTTTCAGCAAACTGTTAAAAAGCAAACGGTTACGGTATAGGTGCTCACTTCAATCCGGCAGTGACCTCTTTCCACACATTCCGCGACTCGTTGTCCGTTTGTTCGGCGACTGGGCGTACCTTCTTTTTGAAGATCGGTATACTATTTACGTCGACAAACGTTTCAAACTTGGATGGTTGTTTGCCATCGTTGAATTTGTACTCCATTAGGCCGCTCCATTCACCAACGATCGAGATGAAAGACTTCTTTTCGTTGGGGCTGTAAATCTGAAACAGAGTATAGATCATCATATTACCTAGTTGCTCAATATTGTTAAGTCGGGCAGAAAATATTGACAATCAAAATTTACTATTATTCAACGATTGTTAGTTCTATTGAACCCAGGCCTGCTGGGGTGAGAGGTAATCACGCTTACCACTACACCACCGTCGCCGCTAACAATTGATAGTTCTATTGGTTTAATTGTCATAAATAAAAGTTTGTTTTTATTTAGACAGTAATTGTCAGTTGAATTTTTCAATAAACAATAAACAATAAACAATAAATGCGAACGCAACATATTCATTCGAAGACAAGGAGATTGGCATTTCTTAACTCTCTGCTTCCCATGGCAGCACAGATGATCCACAATTTTGACCTTAAATGATATTTATTTCTTGAATTTGTGTGGTTACACGTATGAATTTTCAAGTGTCTTTTCAACTTCAGTTCATTTGATTTTTTAAAATTATTATTTATGTTTCTAGTCCTTTCAAGTCTGTTTAGAGAGTTCCCACCTTGGTGGGAGATGATCCACAACTTTTCGGTCCGTCTCATGTTTGTCAATCTACCATTAAATAGTCAGTACTTAGTTAAACACCACCTGACCATATGTATTCTTGAGGATTGAACTGAGTAAGTAGACCCTTTCCTCACCTTTTTTGACGTTTTAGAGGATAGGTGTCTTGTTACTCCGCAGTCACTAGAATTTGTCTTCACTAGTATTACACAACCACAGTCGCGCACGGAACCCCTTTGGATACGGTTGTGTTTGTTCTCTGTTTTGTGCGTGCGTTCGCTTTCATAGTTTTCGGCTGCATTTGCCGGATTAGCGCTGGCACTCTGCCTCCCGGACGGTTATACGTGTGTGAGTGGTGGTTTTCTCGCTTTCCGAGAAGTTTTAGAATCGTGAAAGAAAACATGTTTCATCATGTTTGCAAAATTGCAAGCATCAGAAGATTTGGCGCTGCGTGGTTTGATTGTTTCTCCCGGACCAGAAATTTGTGGCATCGTGAGTGAAAATTTTAATTTCAGTTTATGCTCTGCAAGGTGCGTGAAAGAGCTTGGCACGATCGGTGTTAATGTTGGTACACTTGCAACTATTTTTGAAAAAAAAAGTAAGTTTTTTCGAATGAAATTGATATCGAAAGTGTACCAAAAGTGCTTCTGAACGTGTTTCGCTGTTGGGTGTGGTGAAATTCGCGGTTGTTTTCAGTGAAAATTCCGTATCACAAATTTGCTCACCGAGTTCCCTTTTTTTGCCGTTCGACGATATCGGGAATGCGCTCCCGGATATATTGATTTGGTGAGTACGTTCCAGTTGAGGATTGTTCTTGAACATTTCTCGATTGCATTTTCGAGGGGACGTGTCTGCTTTTGTGGGCAGTGCGTTTGATGGTCGGTTTGGTAGTATCCTTTTGAATATAATGTCTCATGTCCAAATAACCTCGATTTTCGGTCTATTGATTCAATACTTTAGTATTATATTTTCAAAACATACAATGATGCATTATGTCATTTCATGGCACATACAATAAAAAGTGTGTGTATAGGACCCAATAATCTAGGTCATTTGTATTTTGTAAAACATCTTTATTTTTTATTTTATATACATTATATATTACATGATTATATGGGGGAGGTAGCTCATCGATTCTTCCGGTTCGCCTCCTAGCATCGTGCTATAAGGTACCAGGCGATAACCAGGGTAGTTGATCTATAGCTCGATGACGTCATTTCGTTGGCGTCTGCAATGGGAAATTCTCATAGCAGGCGTTGACGATGGGACGTTGTCGAGTTGTTGAATAGCAACTAACGTGGTAACTCACCGATTACCTGTCGATCTGCCAAATTTGGAAAGACGTCTGCATTGAATTGTCTCATATAATAATATTCCGCCCACTATATCACAAGAAATTGCGAGTAGCTGAGTGGAAAGGAGATAAGTTAAGCATTGGGTACAGGACCAAGTCTCCCCTGGGTGGTGCAAGAAGATGAGCGCAATAGAATCATCAAGTTGCCATAAGGCACGGAATGAGACTATTGCATGGCTGGGTAGTCAAAGTCTTCCATACGTTAGTCATTTCAGGTGGATTAGAACAGGTTTAGGTTTAGGGTGGGCGTTGGCCAGATTTGGATTTTTCAGATATAATCCTAAATAGGACCTAGATTATTTAATACACTAGTAACCTCAACTTCTGATGTTTGCAAAATTGGCGTGGTTTGATTGTTTCTCCCGGACCAGAAATTTGTGGCATCGCGAGTGAAAATTTTAATTTCTGTTTATTTACGCGGTGATGAGAAGTGCGCTGATCTATTGGAAGGGTTTTGAGATGTGCATTGCTTTTGTGCACGGAGTGACTTGAAAAAGAAAAGTGAAGAAAAGTGATATTTGGTTGTTGTGTGGTTGGAGTGGAGGGAAAAAAAAATATGCGTGGAAGCATCGGGAATGCGCTCCCGGGTGAAGTGATTTGGTGAGTACGTTCCAGTTGAAGATTGTTGACAAGTGTATTTGTGGTGATGCAAATTATGGTTTAGATGACGCATGGCTTCAAACATTTTGTGTATCCAAATAAAACATATTACATACTAAATACGCACAGGGCATCGTCTGCTGACCATTGCCGCGGGTATATCGTGGGAGTCCCAGGTACCCGGTTCAAGCTTTAGTTGGCGGCGGTGGCTCTTCTTGACCTTCTATCCCCTGAGTAGTTAGTGTGAATAAGGGCGTCTATGTGATGTTTTGCTGTACCTGTTGTGGACATCTAGTGCATCCTGTTCCCTTAACTTGTTGAGGACACCCTGTCTTGCCTCAAAAGTTACCCTTTTTGAAGTACTAGTCTTCACAACATAAAGGGCACCATTACGGAGCATGAGATTTGATCAAATTATTCGCAGTTCTACTTGTCCAACGCCCCCGGCTGGGTGAGGGATAGAGGATGACACACACACACATTATATATTACATGATTATATATAAATTCATAATGTAAATTACAATAAATACTGGGACGGGAGGGAGCATCAGAGCATCATTGAAGTAGTAACTGGACAATGGAGTGGAGTGCCAACCGGAGTCTAGGAGGGAATGTGTACTGTCATTTTAGATAGTTACATTCCACTCCAACAGTTGCAATGAATTTGACGCGCTCTTCTTAAACAAATCATCCCGTGGAAAGCTTAACATGTATTGCGAATTTCGTTATTCATTTTGTTGGATCATATTGTTGGAAGTAGATTCTCTTATTCCCGCGGGTTTCGCGTAAGTGCCTTTGCTTACGGGCCCGTCCAACCCTTTTTGGCCCTTCATACAGCAGTATGTTGAATTCAGAATGATGACGGAATTTGATCTTGCTGTTCAGTGGAGCCGCATGCAGGGCAAGACCCAAGCTAGGATGGTGGCTACTTACATACATACATACATACTAGTATTACACAACCAAATTCTAAACTTCTGAATATCACTCCGTAAATATTGCCAATTCAGAGAAAACAGTATTGTATGCATGCTTCTAAGGCTATAGTTGTCAATTAATCTGATGGATGATTCTTTTTTTTCTCTGGATTGGCAATATCTATTAGGGAACATGCATAAATGACGTAGCATTTGAAGAGGAGAGGGAGGGAGTTTCAGAAGTTGTGACCCGCCATGTATTAGGTATAGCAAAATACGCAACGAGGGGGGGGGGGGTCTAAAATTTGTAAAAATATGCTATCATTTATGGATGGTCCCTTACATGCTGAGTAAATCACATTGGAACTACTGTCTACCGTACTCTGATTGTTTTTTTTTGCAAAATTTTGCATTTAATGACGGGAAACGAAAGTGGGACAAGATGGGTCACAGGGTAAGATGGGTCATCTACTCGATTTTTTTTATTATCCCATCAATGCTGATATGAAAAAGCAAAAGAACCATTGTGGATGCATTGAACCTGTTGATTTTGACAAACAAACAGATTAATAAATGTACTAGCTGACCCATCTTGCCCACCTTGCCAATGCAACATTTCCACGAATTGTACGACCTTGCTGTCACGGCAATGGTATTTCATGTTTTGTAATTGAATCAAATTATCCCAAAACACTTACCTCGCCCTGGATCTTGTTTCGTTTCCCACCGTAGAAGGGCTTGGTGAGGAAATCAATATCGGCATGATAACCCGTCTGCGGACATGTGATATTTACGGTACCACCAAGCTCTATCCATGGTACCGTCAAAATAGATCTAATATAAATAGAGAACAGATGTTCATATGTAAGTTATAACCGGTGCATTATTTATTCTCAACGCACTAACCTGCCGTAACCGTTCGGAAAGGTGACGATGTATTCCTCGTTTAGATCGCATAGCGTTACGGTACCTTGGCCTATGTTGTGTACACCAATCGATAGTCCGAGAAATTTCGATTTCGTCCAAACGTGCGCCGAAAAACTAATCTTCTTGTTGTAATGCTCAGCATAAAACGCTGAAACTGAAAATGGTTGAAAAAGAAAATGCGAAAAAATAAGATTGATTGAAGGTTTGATTTTTTTTTTGCCAAACGGGTCAGGAGAAGTAATGAATAAATCCTTTAATTACTTGGAGGATGGTGTGAGACTTGTTCGGCCATAAACGTTAATTGGTCTTTCCGACACCACGGCACTGGACCATTTTTTACTTCAATGTTGGAGCTGTCGTCCCCAGTTGCTACACAAAAGGAAAGATGGAAAGTAATTAATTAACCTAATGTAAATTATTGTTCCGCAACAATAAATGTTGGATTTTGGAGGAGTACTCACGCATTTCGGGTGTGTCCCAGTGACATTGAAATATTTCGCCGAGAATGGGGTTGTATGGCTTCTTGGCTACTGAACTCTTCCGGCCAGCATGGTATGCACTGAGGTACCAGCGAACGACTTGAATCATTCTTTCGCGAGGATCATCGAGGTCGGCAATCCGTAGGAATAGATCTGGATGTGCAAAGTAGTCGGCATACATTTCCAGTAGTGACCGTCGTTCGAGGATAAATGTCGGCAGTACCACCTTTGTCAGATCCATGCCGATCTTTACCTGCGAGAGCAGATGTGTGACCACGGAACCATGGGATTCCATCGACAGATCGTTGTCCGATTCGTCTTCGTATAAGGCATCGTAGTCCAGACTTCCATCGTTTCGTATTGGCAGCGATTTGGAGTCGTATGATTTCCGCGAACCCGCGTGCGCACCGTACCCAAGGTCATTCGGGATAGCAGAAGCGGTGGATGTGTCGAGACTGTCCTGCTTTTTGAGCGAAACGCTATTGCTTGTGTTATCGTCGGCGGTAGCAAAGTGATCTTCGGTGGACAAACGAGCGGTTGGATCGGAAAGTGTTCTGGTATTGCTGTAAGAGAATAATAGAAGAGAATAATAAAACAAAAGATGATTGAATTATTTTTTTAGAGATCTAGTTGGGACTAGAACCCAACAAACAGGATCATGGGATATTCAGGCAAACATTGGCTTCTTTAGCTAAAAAAGGTTTAGTGAGCCTTTAATTAGCACACATTGTTTGTTGGGAATGCTGTTCATTTTCAAATAATTCACTTTAACGTGATATATTCAAACAATTCTGTTCATCGTATTTTTTCACCTCTATCAATTGAAGAGAAATGGTTTATGGTTCATCTACTGCTAATTGAATCACATTCACTTTTAATTGATATATGGCAGTAAACTGTCAAAGTAACCATAAGCATTTTAATCCAAAGCCTTGAATCGACTTTATTTCAGTACTACTAGTGCTAAAATGCCTTTAGTTAACACTGCTAATGCTTATAAGCTCATCAACTAACATGCTAACATTAGCATAATTAGAATTGCTAATGTTAACAGCCTTTATTCATGCTTTTAATCAGCAATATATGAGCACCGTAAGGGTTTTGTTAATATTTTAAAAGGAAAACCACTTGTTCAGTATTTGTGTATTGTAGTGAGTTCCCGAGCAAAGTCTGAGATCAAATTGAAATCTGAATTTGATGTTGTGATTTCGCTGATAATGATTACTCAGGTTTGTCGTTTTAACGGTTAAAATATCACAATTGAGAGCAAACAAATCTTCCTGTGACATAACATTGAAAACTATTTCTGCTATCAGTGAGAGCAAACTAAAAACTTAATTTGATATCCATTTTTCCTGTTGATAGCAAAACAAGTATTCAATTTGATGTTATGCTAAGGCAATGAAAACAAACCCGCAACAACATATTTCTGAAGAGCAAATGTACAGCAAAATGAAAACAAAATTAGGTATGAAATTTGTCAATTGCGTAAACTGAAATCAAATTATGATTTCAGTTTGATGTTGATATCAAAACTGGATTTCAATTTGCTGTCATTTTGATACTGCTCGGGTTGTATCTATCGAACATTTTCACAAACACAAACACAGGACATAGTAAAAGATGATTGATTAGTTTTTTTCATGCGTCCACTTGCTTAAGATCGTATTGATTAATATTAATAGAGACGAATCAGCCAATGACTGAAAGTTTCTTTAACAAAGTAACCATATTGATTAACACCGACGTTGACATCAGAGCAGCCCGACATTCGCGATCGGGATTTAATCCGAGGCTATTACCGGTGGAAACTAAGTGTGTGCTAGAGAGCATTTCTACGCGAACTGAAGGATCGATCAAACCATGCCCTCTCCGAATTCTATGAAACTTTGCATAATTGTTCTTTATAAATAAGTCAAGTTTGTGCAGAAATTCGACCTTTTTATGACACGGGCTTAATTTTTTAAATTGGCATATTAAATATGTTTTTGTTTGTGATTTAGTAGTCCTAGAACTGTTGAGATATTCGATTTTTTTTTTATTTTCATAGCCGTAATCGAAGAAATACTTCTAATGTGACAAGGCTCGGTAGCTCAGTGGTTACCGTTTCTGCTTACTGAGCAGAAGGTCGGGAGTTCAATCCCAGGCCCGTCCCCGTCCCCTTCCTTGCAATTTTTCACTTTGCCTTATTCTATACCCACTAGATTTTAATGAAAACAAATTCTTCTTTAACACCGATCGCATCACTTACCACAGTGTGGGTCCTGATCTAAAAATAGAAATTGGATGAGTGCGCGCGCGTGTGTGTGTGTGTGTGTGTGTGTGTTTGTGTATTATAATCGCTCTACCAAAAACGATCCCTGCGTGTGCATGTGCAACCTTTCCCCACATCCAACATCCCAGTGATTTCTCGTGGAAGCGCAGAGGATTTCTCGGTTTCCTTCACAGCGAGTATCACGTCAACACATTCCTTCCCATTCCCTAGTTGACCTGCATTCGGACACGGCCGGCGCTGGTATTGCTAAATATTAGATCTCCAGTTCTTACACATTGAGGATGAATGTTAGTCCCAAACATCATCTGTTGGTTCTCTGTGTAATTGCAGCTGATCTGGTAATAACAGAGCAGCAACCGTGGGCGGTTAATCTGATTTTTTTTTTGATTTCGTAATCGAAGAAATACTTCTAATGCATTGTAATTTAGTGTAACCTAACCCTATACTTTTATAAAATACTTTTTAAAAAAGGCGTCTTTAAACATATCACTAAAACGTTTTATATCTTTTTTGATATGCCACAATTGGTCAAAGATAGTCAAAATGACCATAGAATTGAAAAAAAGGCATGAAAACGCCACAACGGTCTTGAAATTAAATGATAGAGCAGTCGTGAATATCTAAATGATTTTGAGACAAATTGTTATTGTAATCTGAATAAATTTAGCATGAAGTTATAAAAAAATATAACAAAGCTATCTGAATTTCAGCGACCCACCTGATGGTAACCCGGGACCCATAGGCAAAGTTGTTCGTCATATAATTTCCAATTCATGACCTGTCATGAAAAAATTGAGCATCTAGCAGGCTGTGACATTTTTTCTGTTCAGTATGGACTCCAAGAAACGTGTAAAAATTTAAAAAAAGTTACAATAAATTTCGATGTATTAGACATATTTTTTCAACAACGACTACGAAAAAATTTCAGAAAAACTCATCGGTGGCACATTTAAATCACATTTTCCAGAGTTGCCGCCATACAATTTTTGAAACATCTATCATTCCAAACAAAGATTTATTTTGAACCCACGATTTTCTGCTCAGTAATAAAAAACGGTCGCTCTAAGGCCATCGAGCCTTTCATATAACAACACACCAAGTATGATCAAGTAATACGCTGTCCAGTGTGGAGAGTTATAACATGTTATAACGGTTGTCAAATAATTTTAACACAGAAACCACCATCAAGACAGCGCTATAACATGTTATAACTCTGTAGTCTGAACGTACTATTAGTGTTGCAACCATTTTTTTTTTTGCTATAAAAAGTACGCAGGGGAAATGGCTCTAATGATGGCCTATGGATCTAACATTTGGTCCATGTATAAAAATCTACTGTTCTTCATTTTTTCTTAGAACAAAACGGACAATACAAATGGATATTTTTGGTTGCTAGTGCTTGTTGCTTTTTTGAAAAATGTTTTCCTTCGAAATCAAGAACAACACGAGAAAAGGGCATACAAGCTTTTTGTAAACAAACCTACTTATGCCCTTTTCTCGCCACCCATATGACATCAACGTAAACCATTTATATTAGCGGATAGGGGAAGCTTTCCCCTTCCCGATGATGTTGTTGGTTTGCGTGGGCGACCCTCGGTTGGCGAGAAAAGGGCATACAAAGGTTTGTTTACAAAAAGCTTGTATGCCCTTTTCACATGTGGCTTTTGAAATATATGTATGGGCCCAATATTAGGGACACTTAGGCCGACATTAGCCTTATGTATCTCTTTTTTAGAACAAGTTATTGACTCATTCCATGAAATTCTTCATTGTGACTTTTCAATTTCATTTCTTATTTTTTTAGTTGTTATTACTTGAATTGAAGTTTTGTTCAGACATAGCTTGAAAAACATGTTTGAAATTATTTTAGAAATATCAAAACATTTTTATTTTTCGTAACAATTTTATTATAACAAGGTTAAAGTCGAAAGTGTTTTGCTTCTAGTAGTATAAAACAAAGTAAATCATGTCTCCAAAATAAGCGTTTTGGCCAAGTTTGGCTCAAATCGGTGACATCGACCACAACTTTTTAAAATTCTGTACTCACTTGAGCTGGAATGACCCATTTTCAACTCGAATATCCACAGCAAATTAGAAAAAAAAACACTTAACAATTTTAAAAACAGCGTTAGCCTTCAATTATATCGATCCTCTAAGACTCAATCTAAGAAATGTTGTTTTCGTACTTGGCACTGAGGAAGTCTACATGCAGCGGGCAAAATACGCGAAAACGTCAAAAGATAGGCAATCAGAACGGAATTAAAATTAAATTACTCAACCCACTAAAAGACCCTTTAGCCTTAAACTGTGAGCGGCCTTCAGCCTTAAATTCTTAGCAGTTTTCAGAGTCTGAGAGGAAATTGAGATTTTTGCAAGTTCTAGAAATACAATAAAAAAATAATGTCCACAAAAAATTATGAAATACATCACGATCTGAGACGTGAACATATTTACAAGTCTGTCTTGTTTAAATGTTTTCCTAGAACAAAACAAAATTTTAGAATGTTGGCCTTTAAATTTGTTCTAGCTTTAACTTAAAAAAAAAAAAAATCCCTTTTTAACGCTTTGGAATCTCAAACAATATTTGAAATCCAATATTTTCAAAAACTACCCCAGAAATCATAACTTAAAATATTACTAAACTAAACTAAATATCTATATCAGGTTGGTTTAGTTTGTCTCCAAACCATTCTCAACTACAAATATAAAAAAAAATGGCTATGACTACTTTTAATGTTGATGAGGAATTTCTATTAATTGTATACACTCAGATCTTTTTTTACACGGGGGATACGTACCGTGTAAAAAAAAACCTACGAGATTTTGATTTTTTACATGTTTAAATTTTTTTTAAAAAATCGGATTTTGATGCCATTTGTAATTATAGCATGCTATGGTCCATATCGACATATTTCAAAATGTTCGGTATTTACACCAAAAATTGTGATTTTTTTTAAGTATGCCATTCGATTTGAAACGTGATTGGAATCAAGTCGATAAGTTGTATCGTTGTCGAGAAATCGTTAAAAACGTACCGTGTAAATCGCGGAAAAGCGTGTAAAAAAAAACCGTGTAAAAAAAGACTTCAGTGTATTCATATCACAACCTCAAATCAATTCTAATATCACAACTACAAGTGTTTTCGTCGAACCAATCTAGGAGCTCTAGGGTCAGCTGCATAGCTTGGTAATTATTACGGATTTTCCGGAATATCAGCTTGTGAAATTTACGCCAATTTCAGATACACCAGAAAACCCCTAGCAGCTCTCGAAACAGTTTTAGAAGTTGTGGGTATGATAGACAAAGTGTAGTGTGAAATACTAATTATTATTTCAAACTCAAATCTATCTGATGTGAAATTTTTAGCACACCAGATGTGACATTAACTATCGTAGACAAAGCTCCTCCAAATCTTACAAGGTGTTTTTCTGTCGATCCAATTCAGCAGCCCAGGATTGAAACCTAACTTGGATAACTTAAAAAGCAACAGTGGTATATCAACTCCGTCAAATGCTTTATTAAAATTTTAGGTACAACGATTCTACATAATTTCCTACATCCAATACGTTTACTATTTACTATCTTATTCTAAATATATTTTAAAAATATAGGTGCAAACCATCTGCTCTAAAAAAAAATCAAGAAAGTTATGCTTTTGAGTATCATTGAGTTTTGGGATCACCCTAATGTTTATAATCCCCAAAAGAAGGAAATATTTGAGCTCAAAAACTGCACCAAAGACACAAATTGTCTAAAACTTGAAACAAAAGTACTAGGTCTACTTTCCTGCAAAACTTCCATCCTGGACCAATGTACAATGTTACTTAAAAAAAAAATTGATTCAGGACTATTCAAATGCCTTGAATCATGTTTAACTAATCCATTAAAATAGTAGAATTTAACGGAAATAAATCAAATCCATTTCAAGTTACTTCAGGAGCTCCCCGAGGCTTTAATTTAGGACCTCTTCTTTTTATTCTGTATGTAAACGGCATTTTCTACAGATACAAAGAAAAATTCGAATCTATTTCATGCTCTTTGTTTGGACATAATTTTCTCATACATCTTAAGCATGCATATAAAACATTGAAATAGCATATGATCGTGAATAAGCAATGGTTTCACTTGTAGAAGATATTATTTGCCACCCCACCCCATTGACTCAACAGAGCATTGATTATCAACATTATATTATTCGGCAACTCCGAAATCGTCATCACACAAATTATGCTATATTTTGGTAGGAACATCAGATGTTGACCTTTTACAATCAACCATTTACAGTGTCTCGGCATAAATTGAAACAGGGTTGTAATTCCACACCACACGAAATCATAGTGCATAAGAAGATATTTTTTATAATTTACAAATCAATCAATACATAGGCTGTAGGGTACAAAAAGCTTTCACGAGGTTAATTTCAAAGTTCAATGTATAGGTAATCCATAAACATTTTATCTGAATTTTAGATTTTAAATTAATTTTAATGCTTGCCAGTCGCTCTGCTCCTCTGACTAAACAAACGTGGGCAGGACAGTAAATGTGAGTAGCTACGCAAGCATTTTTTTACTAGGTTTATGGAGCATTTAATCGTTACAAATATAAAAGATAAAATATAAAAACTGACGTAAAACAAGCGGGATTCAACATTCTCTGTTATTTTTAGCAGCATTATTTTTTAAAAGCTTTATTTGATAGATTTTTAGCTTGTTGGCTAGTTCATCTCGTTTGCAGCAGCCAATGGCTAAAAGTCTCTATAATGAAGTTTTTTTTTCCGCAAATCCCCATTTTAACCTAAGTGATTGAACATAGCTGAAAATTGCTGCAGTAATGTTTAAATTAAGCTAATATGTAGATTATAGGGATGGATTCCAAAAACGAGAAGAGAAAGACTTCTCGTGACAGTCACCGAGATCTACGACCGCTGCTATGAAGCCCTAACTATAATATAATATCTCACGTGTGCTATGACGTCACACCAAGCAATGCAGTCGAGCTCTCTCGGAGGGATAGGCACAATATAAATAAATAATGCAAGATTTCATCCCGCACAAACACCAACCATACACAGCATAGAATTTAAGCATACAGAAACAAATTTCTAGTTCAATATCACACGGATCACGGGAAACAGGGTCGGAAAAAGCAAGCAGATAGATTGAATTTACCTATCAATAGCCACTGAGCTACTCCTGCGGAATGAAAATTTCTCTGCCAACGAACGGAACATGACTTTTGCTTCGTGAAAATTCGTCACACACAATTTGCATACACACACTTTTACGACATCGTTGATTCCGGGTTTCAATGTACAATGGAAGCGTCAAGGCTCACGATGAAATCACATAGCTTGTCGAATGTAGGGTTTTTGATGACAATCCAACTAAATAAATCTCATTGGATCTGGACCCGCACTGTATAATATTCGCTTTAGCAAGTGTGGCCGTGCCGCGGGCTAGTGAAAACTGTAATAATATAAACTAATCGATAAATATACATATAGTTATACTTTGTGCAACATCGCTCTAGACCTGCTGATGGGTTTTCTCACATTCACATGTGTCACAAAGCATGTATATTCGTATATTCGAAAAAAAAGGGAAAATATCATGTAGCCGTCTGTATACACAAAAATCGTGCACGCTCAGCAGCATGCATTGAGAAAACACCGCACCACATAAACAGGATTAAATAACAAAAATAACGCACCACGTTCACAACAGCACGAAATTTCGGAAGCGCAGAGAGTGAGAACGAAGAGCAATTTTGGAATTATATTGAGCACTATCAAATTTTATCCTTTTCTTGTTTTGCACTAATTTTATATGGAAGACATCATGATTGATTTATTTTTTCCTCTTTAATACACTGTTATAAATCAACCGCAAATGATACTATACAATTTGCACAACAGGCATATTTTCACTACAATGATAACTCCCGTCACATCACTCAGAATTTACAATTGATTGCGCGATTTCATTTTCGTTAAAAAATTTTATTCACTCAAACGATGAGGGTGTTACGAAAGCCAACAAAACCAGGTTGAGACCATGAATGGCGAACTGTGCGGAACGTTTTGGGCTACCCGGTAGAACAAATTCATGTCTCTTTCGCCAAGAGCTCGCGTATCTGACTGACGGCGGCAGGATGTCCGTGGAAACAGAGAACCTTTAGAGACCATCGTCACATATACTACACCAGCGAAAAATTGATGATACTGAAGGAAAATGTGATGATGATAATGTTGATGATGACCGTTTTTCAATGACGACGACTACCCAGCACGTTCGCCGTATATTGCGAAATATTTTGTTCATGAACAATGAAGGATTCGACAGATGAATGTGGACGGAGCGGTACAGCAATCATGGCAATTATTTGGTTTTCTTTTTGAATTGGGAGCATTTTTCTAACCCACTACGATTTGGGGCTCTTTTGTAGAGAAGGTCCTTTTTAATATGCATCTATGGTAAGTAACTAGGGTTTATACTCCCAAATGGGGCACATAAAGACTCTCTTACATTATTGTAAGCCAAATATAAGAAATCGATCATGAATTATAAGGTAAGGTGGGGGAAGATAGGTCTTCTACTTGATTTAATTGTATTTTTGGAAAAACAAACCATCATTGGGGTTGCATTGAACCTGTCGATATTGACAAACAAATAAATGAATAATCCAAGTAACAATTTAGGTTTTATGCGGGTTCCGTAGACCATGGTTTACACTTGTAGAATGCTATAAAACCACGATAAAACTTGCAATGTTGCTTGGGAAATGTACTAGCTGACCCATCTTACCCCACCTTACACTACAAATACACTGGAGCCGGTAAATCCCGAAAACCACATTAATTCTGAAATCCGAAACCTAAAAAACCAAATCTAAGCTAAATCTGACCAACCTAAGCAAATAAAGACACCGAATTCCGAAAACCATATAAAAATACCCGCGTACATTCCAAAAACCATGCCAATTAAATAAACGTGTGAAAAAGGCATGGCCAAAAAGATCAATCCAAATTTGAGTTCAACTTACTCATAATCGCCAAAAGAGCAGAAACTTAGCGATGAGTAAATTAGCCACAAATTTTCCTCTGGAAAATCTCTAAAATCTGCCGGAAAATGAGAAAAATTGCCGAAAATTTTACTCAGTCAGACTGAGATAATCCAATCTATACTTTTCTTATAATCGGGATTTTTTCCTGGAAAAACCTTCTCGTTTATTAATTTATTTGATAAGGCTCAACCGAATTAACTTTACAGAGCCGAGGATTCTTGGTCACTATACAATACATCTTAAAACTATAGTCAAAAGGTACAACACAATAAACACTTTATCTTCCGCTATCCAAAAAGCCTCCTCCATCAGAACTGGAGCCGCTTCCAATAGTTTCATTGTATGGCAAATTGTTGTACGCCAACGAGGGTCAGAGCGCGTCCATTGCAGCAATGGGGAGGACCACACAATGGTTGCTGCCGAGAAAACAGACGATCGCGTAGCACACATCGAGAGTGGCCTGCTTTTGTCGACAGCCGAGTGAACACTGGGGAAAAACCTTGAAAAACATGAGACACTGATCGCTGAGTTCATGCACTTTTTGCGATTTATGAGTAAACTAAACTCAAATTTGAGTCGATCTCATTGGCCGTGTACGAACTCAGTACTAATTTCATCGTTGGATCAATCGTCCTTTTAATATACCTAATGTTATACAGTGATTGCCCATAGAGATAATTATGCAAAGTTTCATGAAAATCGGAGAAGATAAAGTCTGAAATTTGTTTTTCACTATTTAGCCTGGATTCTCTCAAATAAGAACCGCTACATTGATTAATTAATTTATTACTATTATTCATGCTAGATATGATTCTCTATTTTCTCTATTTGTTGCTCTAAAAGAGCTCGACATTTTCAATTACATTAAAAGTGCCTTGGTAACAGTGTATTGGTTTTTTAAACTATGTATATTTTTCCTAGAAAGGCTATATATTTCCCTATAAACTTTCGTTGACTGTGACCCATACACTCGCGACCCACCAATGTTGAATGACACACGCTATGTTTAAAGGCGAGTTTTATGAAAAGTAAATATACCTAAATTGGTTTTCCCGTAGAATTATAGTTTGGGACCTCTGATTTATTAATCTGGGTGTTTTAAAATATACTTGGTATGGATGGTGCGAAATAATATTTTGCCTGTAAACCTGGAAAGTCACCCTCCATTTGGTAGCTACGGGTGTCTAAAAAAACTATCGTACGATGGAATCTTTGAAAGGCCGGTTTCCATAGCCATCAGCGAAATAATACTTCAAATTCATACATATTTTACCATATTTCAGAGGTCTAAATTAGAAAAACTTGTCACGTCATGCTACATTTATTCGATACTCTTTTTGAAATTACTGGAAATTATAGTATTTATTCATCAAAAGTGACGTATAACCGATTTAATTCCACAACAAGATAGATAAGATTATAATGAACAAGTTTGTTATGTTTAATATTAAAATTAGATACCTTTTAGGTCGATAGAAATTATTATTTTACTTTTCGTCAACCCTACCCTTCTATAAATGGCTGAAAAACTAGGCGGCGGAAAAATAATAATTTACCACACATACTAGTTTATTCAGTTACCGAAACGCTTCTGATCAATCAATAATAACAGGTCAATGAATCAAAAATAACTCCAAATGACAAGCGATCAACGAGCCGAACGATAACGCTTTGTCAGAAATGGAAAGCAACAATCATATAATCTTCTCCCTTTATTTTCATGACAAACAGCTCCTGCAACACAGCTCGCTCGAGCCGGTAGAAGGAAACGACTACATTGTTAACAAACTGCTTCACGAAGTAAAGCCGAAGATTATACACGTGTATTAATGGGATTTTTTATGTCTTTTCTAGATGGGGCGACCCCGGCGTAGTGGTTAACATCCATACCTCTCACGCCAAAGTCACGAGTTCAAATCTCACCCCCGGACAAGTCACGAATGACCCAAGAGTGTTAAAGTGACTATAATTAAAAAAAAAAAAAAAAAAAAGTCTTTTCTAGATTCCGATCAAGCTATTTCCTCAACCATACATAAATTCAGCAATCGACTAAATTTTCAATAGCGACCAAAAATATCCATTAGTACCGTTCCAATGTCGCGTTCATCTAGATAAAATTGATAAATAGCAGATTTTTAGCGATGGGCCCAATCTTAGATCCATAGGCCACCATTAGAGCCATTTCCCGAGCAAAGTCGGTTAACAAAATGAAAGCAAATCGATATTAAAGTGTGCAGTTCCTATCATAATGAAAACTCATTTTGATTTCAAATGTTGCGACATAAGTCTGATATCATATTATGCTTTCATTATGCAGTCAAGACGTTTTAAATGAAAGCAACTTAACTTGAAGTTCTGCTGTTTACGTCTTGTTTAAAATTTAATTGAAATTCATCTGTCGTTGAACTAATGATTATCGTTTATCTGATTTGTTTAACACATTTTAGGTCATTCGTGACTTGCCCGCGGTGAGATTGGAGCCTAAGTCTTTCAGCTTGAGAAACATGAATGGTAACCATTTACTCTAGGCCCGTATTCAGTTAAACATTATGAATGCAAAATCAGTAATCTTATTGATTTCATTGAAAGCAGGATTAGTTTTCCGTTTGCTTCAACAGTGTAAAATTTTGCTCTCATTTTTGCTGTGTTAACCGTTAAGTCAACCAAAATGAGATCAACTGGAGTATTCAAAATAAGTTACATCATAACAGTAAATTTTGATTTCAATTTGATGTTCAGCTTTGCTCGGGTTCCCCTATATTGCAACAAAGCAGGCAAGCAATATATCATTATCCTTCTACCACTCCGATCGAGCTGTGTTGCAGAGAGAGTTTGTCGTGGTAGTCGTAGCAAGCGTTTTCTTTGTATCGTTGATTGTTTTATGTGTTTGAATGCGCTCCTCGTGTTATTTCGTAATGGACAATACCTAGATGATAAATTTAACTTTTTTGGGAGTTCTAAGAGTTGTTCGAATTTTAGAATATGGAATAAAAAAATCTAAATTTGCGTTCTGATCAAAGGGGCAATGCATTAATTATGTTCCGCAAAATTAAGATTTCCCCTTTCGTCATGTTTTCCTATACCTAATACATTGCTTGTCACAAAATCTTACACCCCCTCCTCCCTAAGAGTGTGACATAATATGTGCATCACCCCAGCGGGCTTGCAATACTTTTGTTAAATTTCCACTAGAGGATTTTCTCCAGTCGTTACACTTCAATCCTTTATCGATTTTAGAGCAGAAACACTCAATGCGTAATCACCGATGTGGTGCCCTACATCTACAAACCGATGTGGTGCCTATATTGATTATAATGTCAAATAATCTTCACTAACTCTACCTATTCGACCGTGGACACATCTTACGTTACGTTAACGTTTTTCGTAGGAGTTTGCATATGAGCTCTGTTCAGTAGCGCTACCAGTATATATGTTTAGACAATTATTTATTCAGAAATGTGTTATACAGATCCCAACTTTAATTTGTTTTGAGGGTATCAAAAAATCTACTGAAATCCTGTTATCTCTTCTATCCATAATTTAATTTCGCATGCATGTCTTCGCAGAAGTGTCAAATCTTTTTTAAATTAAAATACATCCTCAGAAGTGACGATTCTTCTGATGTGTGCGCCCTGAACTGTTAGTGATAATATCAAAATGCGTGTCGATGCTGTGACACAGCACGCCTGTAACGTTACTGAGAACAAAACATATACATAAAGCATGTACATCAAAGAATTTAAATGGACTTTTTTTGATACTATTTTATACAGTTTGTTTTGCAATATTACATGTCAATAAAATGCTAATACATTTTCAAGATCAACTCGGATCATCTTCCGGTCTTGCACAAATTTGTTGAGCATATACTTTCATTTGCCCATTTGGACATTTGCAACGCCACCTTGCGACAAAACATTGAAAAGCTTTGACGTTTTGCTTTCCAAACTCGTATACAAACCAAAAATCGATTGAAAAATGATTGAGTTACTGATGATAGTACGTGGTCAATTATCCAAAATCGGTTTTTAAACAACAACTTTGAATTTTGAGAGTGTTAGAACAAATTCTAATGTGGTTTTATGGTGTACTCGATTTGAATAACAACCAACAATAGGTCAGATGAAAAGTTTTTTTGCCGTGTAACACCTGTAACAACCTCATTTTCAAAATATATTGAGGAGGATGGTACTTTTGCTCCGGGTGACCTCCTTGCTTCTAGTTCCACTATTTTCCATTTAATTCCACTTAGTAATTTGTACCCATAACTGATACGCCAACAATGTGCAGTCTTCACCACTGTCATTCCCACTAAAGACCTTATGAATATTGCACAATGTAGTCGAAATTCGTTTCCGTCATGTGTTCAGTTAATTGCTCAGTATTCCACACAAATAAAAATAGAAGCGCACTCTTTTTAGCAATGTTGTGCATCATAGAATATTCTATTTGACTGCGGTATTAAATAGATTATTGGTCATGATTTGATACTCAGTTTAGTTGAATAAATGTCATTATGCAACAAAAAGTTATCATTTCTAGTAATTGAAAAAATATGATATCTAGCATTAGCATCTACCGTGACAAATTTTTCTAATAATGCTGGGTTTCGAAGGAATGTGTAAAACATATTTTAGAGATAGGTTTTATTAAATATCAATGCAGTATTCATTTGGTTCATAGCTGGGACTTTTTTTTTCCAAAAATTTCAACGGTACCTCTTAATCACGTTTCTCAGAGTTTCCATCATACAAAAGTTTTTTTTTGTAAAACTCTTAACTAACAAGTTGAAGATGAGTTTTCAGTTTTCATGGCAAAGTATTATTTTCAACCAGATTATAAAAGTGGAAATCCCAAACTAAGATTCTACGGAAAAATATTGTAAGTGCGTTAACTTTTCATAAAAGTCGTCACATAGCGTGTGGCCAAAATTATCTTTAAAATGCCAAATTAGCCAAAAATGCCTGCCAAAAAGCCTTTAAAAACCATAATGACTTAGAAGTTCAAAATAGCTTAAAATCGCCAAAAACGTCAGAAAAAAACTGGTAAAAATGCTCTGACAACACGAAAGAATTTGTCAGAAGGCTTGAGTGGCTTGAAATGATAAAATCTAGAGGAAAATTTGAAAAGGGCCTATGAGCCATACGCAAAAATGTCTTTGAACGTCGATTTATCGTGGATTAAGACTCATGCAGGCAAACCAACAACAGCATCTAGTAGAGGAAGTTCGCTCAGATGGTGTAGTACGTTAGCGTGAATGTGTTGTCGATGTTTATAGTAGTTGTTTTCAAATGCCTCATTGGCCCTTCACATGTTCGTCTAGAAATATAATTAAAATAAAAAATTGGGTCATCATCAAACGCCGATCGAACGCCAAAAAGCGCATAAGTACGCCAAATTTCCCTCAACATGTCAAAGCGTTTTGAAAATCTTTAAATAAGTTTAAAAACACCATGACTTAAAACGTCTAAAAGCCCTGAAACTCGATTAGAGTGACTTTCAGCCAGCAGCTGGATCGTCACTTCACTCAAAAAATACTTATAATCCCCAGAAATAAGCTAGAATTATCTAAGAAGCTCCAAAGCACCATGAAACTAATCGTCAAAAGAGACCTAAGCCACCGAAAGTTACCAAATAAACAATATAAAAAGCTTAAAACGCCAAAATGTCGTAAAATCACCAAAATTGATATACCACACATTCTTAGAATCATGGCAAAATCGCTACGAAATAAAGAGCTAATGTTGAAAACGTGAACATGCCATAAAGACCTCGAATCGCCTAAATTACCTAGAATCGTCCAAGAAGATTTATAAAACCACGCCGAAGATACTTTCAGAAACGTTAAAATGACTTAGAATAGCTTTGAAATAACAAACTGATCTTGAAGACGTCAACAATGGTTTGATAAACGACACATGACTTACAATCGCCATAATTTTTCTAAGGAGCCAAAAATGGCCTTTGAATGTTTTAAATGAGATAGAACACCGAAGATCGCTTTAAAAACGGATAAATTACCTTAAGAATAACAAAAAAGTTAAAAAAAAACTGTAAGAATGGCTCTTGAAAATGCAAAAATATCCCAATAATTAAATGATAAGAGCCTTTAAACCGCCAAAACATTTTCTTAGAAACATCAAAGCAGGCTGCAAATCGCAGAAAAGGGATTAAAAATTTTCAATTATTTTGAAACACTTGTTATTTTATTTATGTGAATTAAAACTAAATTGCTCATTCAATACCAAAACCTCTACATAAATTATCCCGGTTGATTTATTACATTGATTTTTTTTTAAATTGCTGCGACAAGCAATCAATGCATTGAAGTTTACAGAACATTACAAACGCACAAAACCGCGAGGTGAGGCGGCCAAGCCAATTGGTAGGGTAGAGAACTATTCAGGCCTGCTGGGGTGAGAGGTAATCACGCTTACCACTACACCACCGGCGCAGCTAAGTTTGGACCTATTGAGCAGAAAACATAAAATAGGCAATTTGTTACTTTTTATCAAATATTATGGTACGTACACTAAATGCTCACCAAAACGTTTCGAACTACTCAAATCAGACAGAAACTTATGATAAACTCATACAAGAAAATTAACATACTTTCGAAATCTGCAATCAAAATTAGGGGTTTCTATGCATTGTTTTAAGTTACATTACAACAACTGAATAAAAACAGGTACCAGCATTGCAACGCCACTGTAGAATGTGTGATATTGGACTGATTTGCGATTATAGGCAGTACAGCATGTAAAAAGTAAACATTTTTAATTGAAGCGTTGTAATAACCAATTATGTGCGCGTTTTAAGGTCAAGCATCACTTAAAAGTGGATCATGAGCGCTCGCATAACGTACTAAAAAAATAGCAAGATAAACATGTATAGTAAAGAACACAAATATTTCGTTGCACGAAATGTGATTTGGTTTGTGATCTTTTGACACATTTAGCATGTTTATATCTTAGCATAGCCTAACCGGCATAAACATATATATTCGACTGCACATCCACACATGCCTCTTGCCAGTGAAACAGTGACGTTCGAATAAAATCAACTGCATGCATGGCAGCTAAAAGGCATAGGGGTAACTCTAAAGATAGAGAAAAATCGCATGTAGTCATGAACGCGAACTCGATGCGCACAATACAAAATGTTACCAATGTTGTCATACACAAACTGACACCGCGGAAGTGGTTATAGACGCTTTTCTTGTGACATTACTTTTTGTATCTAGCGAGACGGTTCGTTTGTCAGCGTAAATGTTGACAGTCAGAAATTGATTTAATTATGATGATTAGTATGGTCTCCGAAACCGTTTCAGCGGTTGTTTAAAAGATGCAATGTGGATAGTACTTACCTTGTCGGTGTGTTCACTTGACTAGAGGTGAATGGATCATCGTTTGCGTCGAAGAAATCGTCCTCTCCCTCCGAGCTGGAGTAAGAAGTTTCCGGAACTGTGGAAAACATTGAACCCTTGATTAGCATGGATTTTCGGCACTTGGTCAGAACATTTCGGGCGAGCAGCAAAATCCACAATGTTGCGAGGGCGCCGCAAAACAGAACACATGCACACTCCAATATTTACGGGTTTTGCGGACCGGGGAAGAAGATTTTCAGTTTCGGAAAGCGTGTTTTTGACTTTTTGTTGGTCGGAGGAAAACGTACGACCACCTAAGGATAATGACTGGTTCTTTCCGCAGTGGAGAAGAAGGTACTGGAGAGCAAAAGTGTACAAAGTGTGTATACACTTCTCACCAAACACCAGTGTGCACACATACAAAGGCATACTTGCGCGCTACTGAGCACGTGATTCTGTTGAAGGTCTGAACGAGAGAAAAACGTCTAGCGTGCGATGAGAGATTGGGGAAAACGTGCGATATAACTCCATAGAACAGGAGGCCACATTATTGTGGTGCATATTTGGATGCATCATGATCATCAATATAAATTTGGTTTACTCTTCAAAAAGTGTGTGGTTGTTTGAATTTTTCTGAATATTTGAGAGACAAAAAGTGCGGAAAACTTAAAAACTTAATTCGCTGTATAAAATTGATGATATTTTCCTGACCTCCATCGGTGATTAGTGATGTGATAACATGTAGGGGAAAGTGGGGTAGGTTGACCATATGGGCAAGACGAGCATCGCCTCTAAACCACAACTTTTGACTGTTAATTTGGTAGACACAGTGGGTAGTAGTGTCGGTAAAACTAGCAAATTATAATATTTTGATGTTAAATTTTCTGATTCGAGCATTGGTTACCTAAACAATAGCCCTGTTCAATATTGTGTGGAGGTGCGATATTCAAATTTGCTTTAAATAAATTATATTATAAAGATTCAAAAATCTGATTCTGAATGGCACCATTAATTTATAAGGGTCAAAATGTCTAAAATTCATTCCATACCCAACCAGTGTTGGGAAAATATCAAAAAAATCAAATCTCACCAAATCCCAAGATCACGCTTGATTTTCGTAGACAAAAATCAACAAGCAAACAACTGATATTACAAGCCGTGAAATTGTAGCTATGAATATCAAGCTAACAAAACTTACCAGCTACAATTCCAACCAAACCGAGGTAGTCTCGAAATGTCGAAAGAGCTTGTAAAATCTATATCAAGCATGATATTTTGTTGTAAAATCACGCGTGATATTGAAAGCGTATGAGAGCGATTGATGATTTTTCCAACACTGTACCAAACAATGCCACGAAATTGGTCAAGTTTGTCAGTATAGTTTATCATAAAGCACAGTTAAGACTATTTTACCCCTGCACTTTGATTATGGCGCGTTCTGCCAGCTTGGTCGAGGCAGAATTCTTGTGTGAGTAAGTGATGACACTGGTCATTGGCGTTTATGACGACTCTGTAGCTCTTTACTCCTATGGTAAAATCCATAAGCAAACGTCAGACTGTGCGTGAAATATGGCGGACTTCGTACTATCCTTTCACTCCACCGAAAAATCCCATAAGAAACTGTCAATCTTTTCTAAAAGAGACAATTTTTTGACGGTGCCGTCAAGGCCAATTGTAATGTGCAATTCTCGCGTCATTTTTCAAATAGAACAATGTAACATATCTACCATTTTGAGAAAATCGAAGTTGAAGTTCGACAGATTATTATTTTAACTGTTTAGAAACAATACATCTTGCAATACTATTTTTAATGTGGCTAGTGAATAATAACGTTGAAAATCCAGTAAAAAAGGGTAAGCCCCAATTTTACTTTGAATTTCATGCTACAATATAGAAAAAAAAAACACACACACATAGGACGTTTTGATTACCCAAGTTGAACATCGGACATGTTACATTGGACGATTTTTCTCAATGACATAATAAATGAGTGTTACATTGAACGTTTTGTTCTACATGATACTAGATTCCCTTTCACAGATTTCATAGTAGGGTGCCTAACTTTATGAATGAATGAAATGTGACGCTTGTGAAGATCACTTGAAGATACGATATGACGGAACATTGATAACTGGGTACTGCGGAATCACTCAATATGCTTGTCAACTGAGAGCCAGTGTGATCTGTCAAAACATTCAGAAGCCACAAATGTTGGAACTCTTCCTATTTATCGTTAAATATTGTCATCTCATAGAAATTAACCGTACTTTTTCATAACTTATAGTTGATGGTAAGCTCAAAGGCAGAAACCAGAAGGCTCAGTAACGAAAGCATAAAAACCAGCACAGTTTTGATGTTCCAGGTGGGTTAATATTTTAATAAAACATACTTTTGCGAAAGAAGAATGTAAACAAACTTTTTGAGAGTAATGGGGGCTCGAGCACTCATGGCTCAGAGTTTTTTGTGGGATTATATTTTAAAACGTGTTAAATTTAAATGTTCCCTCTTTTCACATCCGGTGAACCATTCTGAACGGCCATCTCATTGCGATTATATAACAGCATTGCTAATAATGTATTTAAGGGAAATGGCTCTAATATTGGCCTATGGATCTAAGATTGGGCCCATCGCTAAAAATCTGCTATTTATCAATTTTATCTAGATGAACGCCTCATTGGGACGGTACTAATGGATATTTTTGGTCGCTATTGAAAATTTAGTCGATGGCTGAATTTATGTATGGGCCCAAATTAGGGGCATTTAGGCCGACATTACATCCATAAACCATCATCAATCTTTACCATTTTTAACATAGGCTCATATTTTGGGGTGGCGAGTGGCTAATTAGAAATTCATCACCTTTTTCGAAATGAAACACCCTAATGCTGGGCTTATTGTGAGTGAAAATGACCTCGGAATGCGAATACTATCCAAACATTCTGAAATGGGTTGCTAAATCTGCTAAAAGGCTATTTATGCCTACGATTATACTGATGCTCTTTATGTCCCATAGGACTGACCAGATTACCCTATAAGTAGAAAATTGTGTCTTAAAAATGGAAATTTTCTTTTGATTTTCGACCAGCAAAAAGAGATCCAGGTGAGAGGAGAGAGCATCCGGTGTTTGTATATAATATTAAACATAGTTATCGTACTCTAAGGAGACTCCACTCTGGAGCTTTCATCTTTTGGGAGGGCTCCTTCTGGGTTCTCCACCAATTCTCAAGCTCTATAACATGGAAGCCGGAGAAGAACCAACCTCAGGCTGAAAGTCTCCTTAACCCTTCGTCTTGAATTGATTCAGTAGATGGCACTAAAACGAAAATGATCAAGTTGCGCTATCTACAGCTCCTGCTTATATTCATGTTTGCCGTCTTTAGCAAAGTTGTTCAGATGGACAAGATTTATCCTAAGGTAAAGGGATTAGTTCAGAACTAACTCACCAGGCTGCACTAGTGTGACATTCATTTTGAATTGTTTGCCCTAACTTAACATCTTGACTAGATAGAAGAATCCCGTCTTGGGCAAAGTTGTTCAGATGGACAAGACCTATATTATGGTAAAGAATTCAGCTCAGAATTAACCCACCAGGCGGCGCTAGTGTTCAGATGAACACTGACTGACTAAACTCTTCAAAGATTGTTCATGTGTTTTGTGATATCATAATAGTCATTATGCCCAGAATTAACTTTGAATTGTATAAAGACCTTCTTGATTATTTCCCAGGAACTCACTTTAGTAAATTCGGTGCTCTTTATAACTTTCATTGAAAATTTTAATCATTTCAATGGACTTCATTTCGAAAGTTTGCTTGGAATGCTTGGAGAAGTTCTTTGATATTCTCCTTAATCTTCTTCATGACTCGCAAGATACTATCGTCCGAATTGGAATCCACCTTAAAATTCCCTAGAAACTATTATCAGATGGAAAGCACTATTGAAATAGAAAGTTTTCGTCTTCGTTCAGATGGACAAGACCTATCATAGACTATTGATGAACAAAAGTGACTTTTTTTTGTATCAATTACTTTATTTGTACAGGCTCAATCGAATAAACTTTACTGAGCCAAGTTATCATTTTCGTTATACATTATTAATGTCTTCTATTAAAAGTTAAAGGAACTGGATCGGATACTCGCGGTTGTCTCGAGGTTAGTGGAGATTTACATTTTTTTTTGGATGGGAAAAGGGAAAAGGAGGTTTGAAATGTGGTTTACGATACAAATATTTAATTAATCCTAAAACATGAACTTATTTTTATTCATCTTGAAAACAAACATGAAAAAACTCACACGTACAAAATATAAACTAAACACAAGGTTAATCAAACTTACAATCTAAGGTTAATATTCTTAAAGTAAACATATATGAGTTTCATAAACTCCAGATCGCGTCTAGCCAAAATATCCCGAACTGGAACATTAGGTTGTCTACCTCGAGCCCGAAGGGAATCGTACAACTCAGATCTGACTCCACGATGCTCAGCACAAGACCAAATAATATGATCGGCGTCTTGGTAACCTTGTCCACATTCACAGAGATTGCTGACCCCCAGCCCAACGCGGAACAAGTGAGCGTTTAACGAATAGTGATTGGACATGAGGCGAGACATCATACGAATGAAGTCTCGACCCACATCCAACCCTTTGAACCAAGGACTCTTCGACACCTTAGGGATGATCGAATATAGCCATCGTCCCAAACTCCCTTCACTCCATTTATTCTGCCAGCTGGCGAGCGACTGTTGACGATAAATGAAGAAAAAATCATCGTAGGCGATTTGTCGATCGTGAATATCGCCTTCCTTAGCAAGTGAGTCCGCCATCTCATTGCCCGGAATCGAGCAATGAGATGGGACCCATGCAAAGGTGATGACAAAAGATCTTAAAGATAAAGCACTTAAAAGCTCTCGTATTTTCATGAGAAAATACGAGGAGTGCTTTACCGGCCTCATGGAGCGAATAGCCTCGACAGAACTGAGGCTATCCGTAAAAATAAAATAATGATCTTGTTCAAGTGAGGCGATAGTTTCTAGCGTATAATGTATTGCCGCCAGCTCAGCAACATATACGGAACAAGGAGCTTGAAGCATTCGAGAGGCACTATGAAATTCGTTAAAAATACCAAAACCAGCGGACGACTCTATTAGTGATCCATCTGTGAAGAACTATCTTGCGGAATCAACTTGGCCAAACTTTGCAGCGAAAATTGACGGAACAATCATGGAACGATGATGTTCTGGGATTTTCCGAATCTCTTGCGTCATAGATAAATCAAAACTGACTGAATTGCCGAAGTCGGAGAAGCATACACGATGAGGATTATGCTGTGAAGGGCTGACATCCTGTGTTATGTACACGTAGTACAATGACATAAAACGAGTTTGAGGGTTTAGCTCAAGAAGGTTCTCAAAGTTTGCAATCACCAGTGGGTTCATAATTTCACAACGGGTGAGGAGCCTGAGGGACAATTCCGAAAACCGATCCGATAGTGGCAACATGCCCGCCATCGTATGAGTCGAGTGCATGCATCCTAACGCAATACGAAGACAGCGACAGCGACTGGAAGTAAAAACTACCGTACTCTAAAACCGATAAAATCGTTGTCCGGTACAACGTTAGAAGATCTTGCGGATGGGCTCCCCACCACGTTCCGGTAATTGTTCGAAGAAAATTGATCCTTTGTTGGCATTTTCGTCTCAGATACTCAATGTGGGATCTCCAGGTGCATTTGGTATTGAACCAGACCCCAAGATATTTGAAAGACATGGAATGAGTGATCGGCTTACCCAAAAGTTGAATCTTCGGTTGTGCTGGGCTATGCTTCCTAGAAAAAACGACCAACTCAGTTTTCTCCGTGGAGAATTCGATACCTAGCTGCATAGCCCAAGTAGAGGTATCCTGTAAGGGTCCTTGCAGGTCGACCCCTTTGGGCCCTGTCATAGACTCTATGTCATCATCTGCAAGTTGTCTCAACGTGCAGTTATCACTTAGACAATTATCAATTTCTCTGACGTAGAAATTATACAAAAGGGGGCTTAAACATGAGCCCTGGGGGAGACCCATGTAGCTAAATCGTGAAGCTGTAGAGTTTCCATGAGAAAAGCTCATATGTCATTTTCTCCAACAATTTTCGAATGCACGATAACATCGCGATGGGACGACACGAGTTATGATCTGACGAGCGTTTTCCAGGCTTTTTAATGGCTATTACTCTCACTTGCCTCCAATCATTCGGAACAATATTGAGCTCCAGGAACTGACAAAACAAGTTCAACATGCGTTTTTTAGCGACGTCTGGGAGGTTCTTCAACAAGTTGAACTTGATTCTATGAGCCCCCGGAGCCGAATTGCCACACGAAAGGAGCGCGAGTGAGAGTTCCAGCATTGAAAAAGGCTAGCTGATCTCGTCTCCCGAATTCGTCGCTTCGCGAGGAATCATCTGTGCCGGCACGGAATCAGGGCATACTTTTCGCGCGAACTTGAGAATCCAACGATCTGAGTACTCCTCGCTCTCGTTGTTCGAAGACCGGTTATGCATCCTTTGCGCCGCGTTCCAAAGCGTATTCATCGACGTTTCGCGCGATAATCCGTCCACGAATTGCCGTCAGTATCCGCGTTTCTTAGCTTTTATGAGGCTCTTGAGTTCGCGTTCAAGAGCCGAGTACGCTTCGAAATGCATGGGTGTTCCCCGTTTCCGGAAAAGCTTAAACGCGTCGGACTTTTTTCGATAAACCTCAGTGCATTGCTGGTCCCACTAAGGGGAAGGAGGTTTCCTACGGAAAGACGTTCCAGGAACCAGCCGAGTTTGAGCTCGAAGCGCGGTGTCCAAGATCAGATTGGAGAGGAAGTTATATTCCTCCAACGGTGGAAGCCCTTCTACCGACGACACGGCTTCCTCTATCGCGGTCTTGAACGTTGTCCAATCGATATTACGGGTTCCGACGGATTGAACCCACTGACAATCGAAATTTTGATCGGCAAGTGATCACTACTGTGGGAATCCTGGATCACATTCCACGTGCAATCCAACGATAATGAGTTAGAGCAAAATTTTGAGGTCTAATTTACTTCCATTTGAGGAGGTCATATATGAAAGTAGAACGGTTGTCATCATACAGTTCCCCCCAGCCTGTACCGTGGGAATTAAAATCTCCCATAATCAACCGTGGAGCAGGAAGTACCGAACATATATCTGAAAGTTGTTTTCGATTAACAACGGCTCTAGGAGGAATATAAAAAGAAGCAATACAAAGGCTCTTACCTTTAAAAATAGCCTGACATGCGACAGTTTTCAGTACCTGGAAATTGAGGAAGATTCACTCTATAGAAGGAATGGCACTTTTTGATCCCCAAAAGTACCCCTCCTCCATGCGAATCCACACGATCCAGTCGAATAATGTTAAAATCATAAAAAAGAAGATCAATATCTGAAGAGAGTCAAGTTTCACAAAGAGCAAATGCATCACAATTATTATTTTGAACTAAAAACTTAAAAGAGTCTAATTTAGGAATAAGACTTCGACAATTCCACTGTAGAACAGTGATCAAATCCCCGACAAAAGTGACTGATATGAACCGTATTATAAATTGATTGATGAGCGTTTTAGTAGAATAATTTTATGTAATTTTGAGAAAACATTTTTAAATAAACCAAAGCTCAAATTGAATTGCGTATTTCTTTCTAAATGTGGATGACCGGAATTTCTTGAACAGAGTGGGCAACTAATGACCTAGGTTGCTGAAGAGAGTGATATTCTAATTAGTTAAAATGTCAAATAAAAGCAAACAATATAAACAAAGCTAAGCTCCATCGATCTATGGGGAGTGAATTCTAAACTATGCTCATTGCCATATAATTGTTTTAGTTCATCTAAAAAACTTTGCCTAAAACACAAACCTTCTATCTAGGCAAGTGAAACCAAAAAATCGAAACAACGTGAAGCAACAGTGAGAACTGATGAGTAAATTCTTAGCTTAACTGTTTACCAGAGAATAGGTCTAGTTATTTGAACAACTTGGCCCAATATTTAGTTAAAATGTTAAGTTAGGGCAAACAATTAAAAATGAATGTTACACGAGCACCAGCTGGTGAGTGAATTCTTTGCTGAACTGTTTACCACAAAATAGGTCTTATCCATCTGAACAGCTTTGCTGAAAACGAAAACCATCTATCTTGTCCATCTGATGGCAAATAATTCAAAATGAATGTCACACTAGCGCTGCCTGGTTAGTGAACTCTGAGCTGAACTCTTTACCATAGGATAGGTCTTGTCCATCTGAACAACTTTGCCGAAGACGGAAACCTTTTATCTAGTGCATACATTAAGTTATGGCAATCAATTAAACATGAATGTCACACTAGTGCTGCCTGGCGAGTGAATTGTGAGCTGAACTCTTTACCATAAAATAGGTTTTGTTCATCTGAACAACTTTGGCGAAGACGGGAACCTTCTATCTATTCAAGATGTTAAGTTAGGGCAAACAATGGAAAATTAATGTCACACTAGTGTCACCTGGTAAGTGCAATCTAAACTAAGCTCTTTACCATAAAATAGGTCTTGTCCATCTAAACAATTTTGTCGAAGACGGGAGAAAGTCAAGATATTAAATTAGGGCAAACAATGAAAAGTGTATGTCACATTAGCGCCATTTGGTGATGAATTCTGAACTAATCTCTGTTCCTTAAGATAGCTGCTGCTTATTTGAACAACTTTGCCCAAGACGGGAACCATACATAAGCAGGATCTTTAGACAGCGTTATATCATGTGTATCACCATCTACTGAATCAATTCTATCATACACTATCCATGATTTTGAAGACCTTGTATTCATGAATATCTTTGCAGAAGGAAGCAACATTCTACATAATGATATAAACATCACTAACATCACAATATGCCACTTCATGGTTTTAGTTTTACAATGACCCCTCCTCCCGAGAGATCCACCTTTCCAAAACAAGTCTGATAATTTAAACAGAAATTCCACTAAATTTACTTTGCAAAGTATTTGAAATTTCAGAATTCCATTGAAATTTCGTCAAGATACGGTAATTTGAATTTGGGACCCTAGGGTACAGACAACGTAAGTAGGAGAAATGACTCTAATGTTGGCCTATGGATCGAAGATTGGGCTCATCGCTAAAAATCTGCTATTTATCAAAGTCAGATATTAAGGAATCTAAAAAACATATTTTGGCTAATACTACATGCAAAAACAACGAACCCCTCTGTAGCTTACTTTATCTATCACTCCTACTCACTCTTATCCAAATGTTAATGATGTTTAAGGCCTAGTAGACCAGTTAGATAAAATTTATAAATAGCAGATTTTTAGCGATGGGCCCAATATTAGATCCATAGGCCAACATTAGAGCCATTTCCCTACTACCAAATATTGATTTCAGTGCAAAAATTACAAAAAAGCATACCAACAAAAAGTTAATAAATTTGACCAAAATTCGTTTTTCTACAATATTTGTTAATTTTTGAGTGTCCATGGATTTAATATTTCAAAAGTTAAGCCATTTGAAACAATAATCAAAAAAATTAACAAGGACATTACTAAATTACTAAAGTAAACTAAGCGTATATATTTTTCCTTGACATACTTTATTTTCCCATACAACTTTAACAACTCAGACGTCATTTCGATTAGAAGCGGCAAAGAGTAAAGAGTTTTGCCGGATAAAAACCCATTCACGGTCCACAGAGCAACTACATTTGCATGCATGCAGCATAATAATAAATAAATAAAAACCAAGCAAACAAACAAATACACATTCATACTCTAGGTCATTTTAGGGTAAAATTTAATTTAAAAATTTAAGTATAATTGACTGACTCAATAATATTACAGCACACTGTAGGAAAAGCGCCCATGTGTATGGCACGCAAATACCAGCTGAGAGCTAAAGGAAAACTTGTTTCTGCTAGTATTTCGCGACATGATAGAATGGGATAAGCGCGATGGGAAATTTTGCACAACCACACGTCATCACGCACACTATGAAAATTGTATGATTTTCATAGGCACCAGCAGTGTTCTGGGAAAACTGGCAGTGAAAAGAGAAAACGAAATGAAACGTACCAGCGATTGAAGAATGTGCTATATTGCTGCGTCGCCGGTTTTCTCTGCATTCGGAGCCTACTTCTATTCCAGTCTGCACCAAACCCGGCATCGGGACGGCCACCAAATCTGTTTGGATAAGGAAGATTTCCGGAAAAGGCAGAAATATGGAAATATTCAAATGATTTAATCGTGCATAGGATAAAGAAGTTCCTGGAACAATACTTACCGCTGTCGCTTGCTTCGGTCTCCGTTTCCGATTTACTAACCATCGGACCCTGATAGATACCGTATATCGGATTTGCTGTGTTCTGGAAGCCAGGTGGGAAAAGAAACCAATATAATCATGTGTTTAATTATAAATGTTTGCATTGCGATTAGTTTGCGTACAAGAAGGTGGAAAAATCAATTCAAACATTGGCGAGGTTTCGAAAAAGTGGTACACTTGTTTCTCTCTTGCTCTCTGTGGT
The DNA here is from genome assembly GCF_037179485.1 of Ochlerotatus camptorhynchus. NCBI lineage: Eukaryota > Metazoa > Arthropoda > Insecta > Diptera > Culicidae > Ochlerotatus > Ochlerotatus camptorhynchus. Next base: position 2,377,852 of record NW_027040636.1, on the reverse strand, counting down.
GTTGTGTCTTCAGTTGACTTCTCTGTCGCTTCAAGCGATATGTTCTGTGTATCGGTAGAAGTTTAGTTTCGTGTTGGCTTGGCGGTCACTAGAAGGGGCGAGTGTAGATATTTATTTGCAACCCAACGCATAGGGCAGTCAACTCGGTAATTATTTAGTATATATGCGGATTACGATACAACTTTTGGTTAGAACACGAGGTGACTTTTCCGTTTCCAGTCATTCAGTTTGAAATAGTAAGTCGAGACGGTCTAGTCTGATGGTGAAAATTCAGTGAAACCGTGAGAACAGAAAGATTTGAGTCATCCCAGTGTAGGTGATTTATTTTCTCAGTGTGATTAGTTAATTCGACATTAATAAAATACTGATACATACATTCACAATATTTATACCGTGACTGTGCAAATCGAGAACATAAAATAAGCACGGCCAAATCTATTAGAAATGTTATTTTAATAAAGATAATTGCTTTATTTAGGGAGCCTCCTCGGAGTGATTCGTGTGTTTCATAACCCATAAACTGCCGTTATACGCATAAATGTTCTATGCAATCCTTATGCACCATGGGACTCTTATGCGTATAATGGCAGGTAATACTGTATCGTTTTTAGGTGTATTATCCTCGATTCTTGTTATTCTTGCAATGAAGATATCGTAGAAAATATTTATATTTGGTTGTTACCTTACAGCCATAAAAAAAATGTGTTTTTAATTTTAAATTGTAGTGGCTATAGTGAGCTTTACAGGGAGAATTTGACAAAGTTAAATTCACTTTGAAAATAATGTACACTTTTCTTTTGTTATAAAATATGACATATTACAATTACCTTAGTTATCTGTAGAAGAACAATCGAATGCTTAATATTGTCCAGCATCGCCTGAAAAAAAAATTGTTTTAAGATAAATTTGTATTCCCACAAAGCAAAATGTCACCTACATCAGCATGTTCGTAAATGGTTCTAAGCTTTTCTGCTTCTTCGCATTCCCCTAACGATTGTATCCTGTTATCTATTTTCTAAAAAGAAATAATGAAAATGGAATTGCAAATGTCATCGAAACTTTATCGCCATTAATTAACACCCTACCGTTGTCTGTTCGATCATAAGCTGTAGATAAGCGTCTGCCTCGCTAACTTTCCTATCGAACAATGCAAGATTATTTGTTCGCATTGAACTGGATCCAGGCGTACCTTGGCAATTACTGGTACTGCCTCCACTGTAATGTTGCTCCCACAGAGCCCGGCTCCGATTTGCATGTCGTAGGATGGTGTCCTCAAGCCGGCGAACCCATTTTTCCCGCTCATCTGCGTCCCGTGCCTGGAAAATTTAAACGTAAACTATATATTTAATTGCTGGTCTGTATTTGAGAGCTTATAGGAATGAATTTACCTGAAAATGGAACGTCTTGTGATCTACGGTAATGGTGAATGTGTTTACGTCTTGATCGTCTATGCCAATCACGGCTCCTTTTAATCGAACACAGCCCCGGCGGACACCTTTCATCATTTTCTCTTTTGACTGTTAAAAGATTATAGAGAATAGGTAACTAATAACTTTTAATACAGTTGAAGGTATAATAACACATACGGTATCGCAACTACCGATGATCTTATGTGTGCAGTTGCCTCTTAATTTAGGAAGATATACTGTTTAAGATATGATTATAATATTTTTGTGAATAATCTCTTGAATTAATTTATTTTTCTGGTCTGTTGTATGAACATCATCTAGCCATTCAGAAAGAGGATCCTGTTGTGGGACTTAAAAAAGACTTACATGTTATTAGAGTCGAATTTAGAAAATACAAATAGCTGATGTACGTTTCTCAAAATAAGCCCAAGATTTTTTTTTTCAATTCAACTGCTTTTACTCGTTTATGCATTGATTATAATAACATTCGTTCTCCAGATTTTAAAATTCGTTTGAGAATTATTAGATACCTGAGAAGCCAAAATACACACCTGTAAAGCATTCCACTTAAATTTTGAGTCATGTTCCACAGACACTGATGAGTTTCTCGTTTATTGACAAGAAAACGTGAAATGAACCTGACTAAACTTCCTTTTCCACAAAAAAAAATGTTATTGCTTTCGTGGTAATGAAAACTATGTCACGACGGAGGTGGTAGAGCTTAGTTCATTAATCTCATTCATATAATTTACATTTAAAGACCAACATCTTTGTGACGACGGAACGCTTGAGGTGGGACCCTTGCAAATGGATTTCAATATTAATATCATGAATATTTTCGTATGTTCATTGCAGGTCAAAATGGATTTGTACAATTACTACATATGGGAGAATGCAGGTAAGTTGATGCTGCACATTCTATTGCCAAGATAATCAAGTATTTTTTCTGCAGATCCACGGACCCATAACTGGTTCTTAGCTGGGTCTCCGTTTCCTATGCTGGGAGTTATATGCACATATCTCGCTCTTGTATACTTCATAGTTCCTAAGTGAGTGTCGGACGACTAAACTAAAAATACCCTTGATTTAAATAATGCTGTTTTCAGATTCATGGAAAATCGTGAACCATACAAACTCAAGACATTTCTAGGATTTTATAACTTATTTCAAGTGGTATATTGCATCATGGTTGTAGTGAAGGTAATTTTTTTTAAATAAACATTAATTAGCCAACGTTAATGTAAGCAAATTTTCAGTGTTTGCAAGCTGGATGGACATTCGATTATTTCTACCGATGCTATGAAACAGATTATTCCAATGATCCGAAAGCTGTGAAGATGGCTGAGGTTACGTGGTACATCCTGTTCATTAAGTTCATGGAACTTCTGGAGACGATTCTTTTCGTTTTGCGTAAGAAACAGAACCAGGTCTCTTTTCTTCACGTGTATCATCACATTAGTACCTTTTTCATTGCCTATATATTCTGTAAATATGTTGGAGGTAAGAGGAGGGACTTTTTATTCTAAGAATTATCTTACTTTTCGATAATCTTTCATTGCAGGCAGCATGCTAGTGTTTTCAATAGTAGCCAATTCAATCGTACACATCATAATGTACTCGTACTATTTCATATCAGCGTATGATGTCGCAATTTTCAAGTTCATAGCGGGCAAAGTAAAAAAGTACATAACCAGTATTCAGCTGGTAAGTGACTCGTTACTAGTTGCCCATAACCCTGTTTGATGCAAGAGAGCGCTCACCATATTTTTTTTTCAGATTCAATTCGCACTGCTAACGACAAACAACGTGTTTGGTCTTCAACCAGGTTGCAACACTTGCAAACCGTTTCTTGCCATGTATATCCCGAATGTGTTTATTTTAATCTATCTTTTCAATGACTTTTATAAGAAATCCTATGATAAGAAACAATCTAAGGTTAAGTAGATCAGTATGCAATTAAATTAAAAGATCAGGACCGAGGATTTAGTTGATCCAGTAATGCTGGAGGTTTCAACAAAGGTGAAACTGTGATAAATGTCAGTGTTAATGAGAATGTTATGTTTAGATGATTAAGCGCGTAATTGGTCGCGTAAGGTACTAGAACTTTGGCACTATAATTAAAACAGCACGCTTGAATTGCCTTACTAATTGAGCAATAGGAAAACTATTTTCTCCGGTAACAAATAGAGTCTAGTGGTTCATAAAAGTGATAATCAAAACAACGAAGAATAAATAGTTCAGCAAAGATTTCTATATCTATAAATGTGTTATTTATCCGATTTATCAATGTTAAAAATCGAATTCCACATGTCTAGTTGATTTTTTTCTTCTTGTACATATGACGTATAGAAGAATGAGGTTTACGTTTGAATATTGGACACTTTGTACAAAACTAAAATACATTTTTTTTTGTGAATTAACTTATTTGTACAAGCTCAATCGAATAAACTTTGTAGTGCCAAGTTCCGAAATAAAAAAAAGGATTTTTTTTTAAATAGAGTTTTACACCACTTTGCTTCGTCGTACCCATCGTTCGATCTCTAGTGTAAATGTTGTTTACATTAATCATAACTAAAAATGTAAGCAAAAAAGAAAATAGTCACAAGCGTTTTGTTTTCAGCGCTTTTGACGATGGAAATGGGCTACATACGGCAAAGTAACGTGGAGCTTTTGGTATATCAAGATTTGGAATACAGCAAAGCTGAAGTTTAGGGAAAATTGCTAAATAAAATAAGGTAAATTATAGCTTCGGAAAACCCTCTACCAATTATGGTCAGGGTTTAAATAAAATGCTTTACTGCTCAATTTTGGCAAAAAGATGCTCTAAAACATGATGTATCCTCATGGAAAAAAGTAGACGCTCAAGTTCTGTAATTACCCCTTAACGAAGCACACTAGAGAACGTCTGGTGCGGGTATTTTTACCCGAAATCCCATCCGTACCCGTACCTGACGGGTTCCGGTCGGGTACATGCACGACAAAAAAAAAAAAAAAAAATCGGGTTCGGGTCGGGTATCGGATATCGGGTATGAGAATTCGTAACATCTTATAGACATAATAAAATAATGTTTTTGAACATCAAAACATACTTTTTGACACATTTCTACTGCAAATAACACATACTATTCATGTGCCAACTTATAAACTAAAGCCTTGCAAAAAATATATGTGTTCCATAAATTGTAGATGATCGAAAACGGGTTTGTTTACCCGAGCTCGACGGGTATGGGTCGGGTACGGGTATTCAAAAAGGTAAATTTCCGGGTTCAGGGTATTTGAAAAAATATGACTTCGGGTTCGGGTTCGGTTCGGAGGCTTTCCATAGCTCAGTCGACAAAGGCGCAGCTACAAAGCAAGACCATGCTGGAGGAGGATGGGACCCATCCCCGGTCTGGTATACACATTTTTCGGGTTTGGAAATATTATAGATTTCCCAGGGTCATGTGTGAATACTTATTTAAACTTAATCGTGTGCTTTCTCATCAATATGTGTTCTTGAAACTTAAACTGAGCAATTATTGACTGCGTGGAACATCTTTTGTTCTAGCTCTAAGAAAACACATATTTGCATCTCAAAACAACGAAAAATATTCTGGGAAGGAAAGTGGATTTTGAGCTGAAATGTGCCTATAATTTGCATTTGAATATATGATTCGTCTGACCAGTGATGGAAATCAAGCGAGCATGATCTGATTTCCAGTTTGTCGTAAACTGTACAGATCGTGATTTGTACAAACTACGACCAACGATTAGTCCTCTTCCACCATGAAAATACGTTATTGCATAGGCAACTCACAGATAACAAATACATTGTTAGACTGAGTCAAGCTCAGAGAAGTGAGTTACCCTTTTCGCTCATTATATCAACAAATCGCAACATAGACTTCTCTGATGTTTGTGAAATGCACAAGTATTAGTGCAGAACTCGGGGTAAATTATAAGTATTAGTGCAAGAAAACTTTTGAATTTACCCAAAGTTCTGCAATAATACCTGTGCAATTCACAAACGTCAGAGAAGTCTATGTGCTTATTTTACGAGACGAGAGTGAGTGTCTCTCTGTGAGTAGCATTCTTTGGCAGTTTGGGGTTACAGAGCAATAGTTGTTTATTCCCAGGTTGGAACCAGTTCCAACCCAGTGCAAACCCGAACTTTTTGTCAGTGCGAAAGTCAATCCGTACCAGGTTATAAAAACAAACGATCAAACGTTTGCTAGAAATTGAGCAAGCAGACCCTAACTTTTACCCCTAACTTTGGGCCATTTTACCCCAGGGGTGCGTTTTGAACCATCCTACCCTAACTTTTAACATGAAGGCTGAAACGGGGCGATGTGCGGTTTCTATAGTTGAGGAGGATGCAAACAAGCCAACTCTTTCGTTCTCCCGGTTTCGAATGCACCAACAGCGTAGCGTGCACTCATAACAACTCTTGCGTAGTATAAGTAATGTATCGTGAGTGCACACAGCAATGATGTTGTTATCGTCTTGCTCTCTTGAGATCTTGGTAGCTCACTGGTTGAAATGCTCTATGCGTATTAGTGTTAAGAGTCAGATTGCATCGCTAGCTTATGATGATGCCAATAAATCTTATAGCAGGTGTGTACGTATTCATTGATCGCTTGAAGCGATTTTTTGACATCACTGCGTCTGACGAAATTGCGATTTTGCTCACATTTAGTGAGAAAAAAAATTAATTCACTCTAAACAAGCTTAACATGAAAATAATATCAAAAGTTTTTCCATATTTGCCTTATGCCTTTTGAAAGAAAATATTTAGCAATATCGAATGAACTTAAATCACAATTCTGGCAGAAGTGGGTTAAGATCTTGCAGAAAAAACTACAAGGGACAGCCCTATGGGGTTGTTCGCAATGGGGACGTAGGACTACGTGTTCTTATATAATAAATCTTATTTGTTAACTACAGCAGGAGCTTGTGCTTGTGTATGAATAGGAAATTGAGCCGGGTTATCTCTGTTTATACATTTTAGTATGACGCAATTGACATATATGGTCCACAGCGACTCACGAAGAGCTACTGATTCCGTTCAATAGCAGTGCGGTTTCTTTCTCCTTCTATGGATGCTCATGTGGGCTGCAGCTCACTACTTGCAGGCAGCCTTTCGTTGTGCACTGGAGAACACCACCACTCACCACGCGGTGATTGAATAATCATCGTTTGGTGAGACCGGTTGGAATTCAGGTTTGAAATCTATGTTAGAGAAATCGCTTTTCGCAGACAATCGGTGATATTTTTAACTATCATAGCAACAGTTGCACATTCGTGCAATTTTCAAAAGTGACATTTTGGAAAATGATAAAGTATTTAATCTAACAGATGCGTAGAAATATTTTTGATCGATTAGTGATAAAATTATTGAAATTGGTCCAGGGGCAGCTGAGTTATTAACGATCAAAATCTTTCATAATTTTGTTACATGTTCCAATTTCGGTTTCCACAATGTGTACCCCTATATAGAAATCACAGACGTAGTCCAACGTCAAAAAAAATATAACAATAGAGTAGCGGAATAATCAAGATATGCGTAATATTTTCAGTTTTTCTCTTCTTTTCTGTACAACTAACACTCATCTTCCGGTTTTGGTAGTTTTCTCCAAGGTTGCAAAGACTCATTTCAGCTAAAACAATGTTTTTCTAAATTATGAAATAATTAGATGCCATGATCAAATTTTGAATTGGTAGGATACAAGAAGAGGTTGCAAAGAATGTGTTTGACATATTAAACCTGTTTATTTCACTTCTTGAGAGTCACAATCAGCGATTTTTCACAAACTCACTCACTCACTCACTCACTCACTCAGCGATCAGCAAATCGCTGATTGTGACTCATAGAAAGCAAAATTTACAGGTGTTATGTTTCCAACGCATACTTTGTAACCTCTTCTTGTAAGTTACAAGTTAAACATGCCATCATACCATCTTTTGGTTTTATTATTCCGAAAAACATTATTTTAGCTGAAATGAGTCTTTGCAACCTTGGTTTTCTCACGTCGCGGCGCTAGTATACACATGAAATTCTAGCATATACAATAGCCCGAGGTTACTGTTTTGGACAAACTTGTTTAGGGGGTCAAGACTTTTTGGCTGATGTACAATAGTTCAGAACTTTATCACTACGCGGCGCTAGTATACATATGGGTCATTTCCTGAGGTTGATGTCACTGATTTGAATCAAACTTTACCAAAACGTTTATTTTGGCATTCTGAACAAACGACTTTTTTTGGATTTGCTCTTAAGTGAATAGATCCGTCTTGACTACAACCCTGGATTTTCGAGATATTTGAAAATTTTATCTTTAAGAAGAGATTACTCCACAACCAAGCAAGCTAATTTTGATCTTGGCACGCCATTCTGAAAATATTTAAATGTATTTATTTTTATTACAGTAACTACAATACACATTTAATATTTTGGGTTCAAATTTTCTCCACACTTTGGAAAACCATTCAACTGGATGTGTTTTCAAGGGCAAATGATTTGAACAAATAGTTTTTAAGATATTACCTGATAAGTGACCGGTAGATTTGAGCTTTTCTAGTGGAAAATGACTGTTATTTTTTTTTTGTATTTTTTCCTTCACACCGACTGCCCAATTTTATTTCATTAGGTTTTTCGCTTTTTAGGTTTGCTAATTTAGTTACATGAATTTAATTGTGGTCCTAAAAGTGAAAAATACGTTCTAATGAGAGTAAGCCAAAACGTTCAGCTTTAGAAGTACACATGATGAATTCAGATAGATTAGCTTGCATATAAAATTTCAGGTGTTGATGGCAGCTGCTAGAAGCGCGATATTTTTTTTTTAAATTACGAGATAGAAATATTTGTTATGCACATTTATAGAACAAGTCAAATGATTTTACAGCATATTTTGCACATAACCATAACGCACAGGAAACATTTAAATACTTATCTGAATGGCTAAGTCTAGATAGAGCTGGAATTAGGGCGTAACAGCTTTTGTAAACAATGACTTCTATCGATGATTTCTAGGAATTCAAGGCACGCCCACGCAGACCAACATAACCATCGCATAGGGAAAGTCTTTACCTACCCGATGTGGATGTTGTTTTGCGTGGGCGAGCCTTGAATTTCAAGAAATCATCAAAGAAATCATTGTTTACAAAAGCCGTTAGGCCCTAATTCCAGCTCTATCTAGAAGTATTAGTACAGATTTTTAGGCTTGCAAGCATATAAATGGATGAAACATATGCGAACCCACGAATCTGCACTAATACGTCTGTATTCAGAGAAATAAGAGAGTTTCATCGTCATTGGCTGGTAGCAAACTGATATTTCCGTAAAACCTAAACCTTGCTAGTATAAAACAGCAAAAAAGGTTATCTTCCATTTAATTCTACTGAATACATTTTGGTATCTGGAGGTATGTATTCATCAGTGTAAATCCCACTAAAGACGTATCCAAATCTGACCCCCTTAAGTACTCATTCCCTAGGTAAAAATATCAAGATCACATCTCGATGAAACTACAATGTGTAGAATGGGACATAACTAAAAAAATCAAAGATTTAAGTAAAGTAAAGGAGAAAAATGTAAAAAACTCTAATAAGGAAACATTCCCAAAGGCTTGGTAGCCATCATAATGAAGTAATGAAATTGGGTTGTTAGTGGAATGCTTAAATAAAACAGCAAAAATGGTTATCTTCCATGTAATTCCACTTAATTAATGTTGTATCTATGACAAAATTAATTAAGTGGAATTAAATGGAAGATAACCGTTTTTGCTGTTTTATTCAAGCATTCCGCTAAGAACCCAATTTCATTACTTCAGCTTGCTAGTATATTAAGTGAGTACCTTCCCCCGAAAAGTGCGGTGGGTGACTAGTTTAGGGTTGACCACAACATGTTACATGTTATTAATTTTTTGCCAAAAACAGTAACTTTCTAGCTGGTCAATATCTCTAGATATTGTATATGCGAAATACTACTATTCGAAATATGCGAATATATATATACGAAATACTACTATCAGAACTACTGTTCACCAGCCAAAAGGTTTTCATCTCCTTAATAGCTTAACCGAATACAGTAAATTTCTAGCAGAAATATTATGTATGCGAGGTTCTCACGTGTATCCTAGCGCCACGTAGTGAGAAAATTCTGTACTGTCCACCAACGAAAAGGTTTTGATCTCCTGGACAACTTTGCCGATGACAGTAACTTTTTAGTATGTCTCGAGATACATCATATGCAAGAAATGCACGGGTATACTGGCGCCATGAAGTGAAAAAAAAAATCTGAATTACTGTCCATCAGTCAAAAGGCCTTGACCCTCTGAACAAGTTTGCCGAAGACTGTAACTTTGTATCTGGTATGGAGCTCTCGATACTTTATATGTAAGAATTTCACGTATATACTAGCGCCGCAAAGTGAGAAAATTCTGAACTATTGTGCACCAAGCAATAGACTTTGACCTCTCGAACAATTTTGTCCAATCCAGTAACATTCTATCTGTTCAGGATCTCGAGATATATCACATGCGAGAATTTCTCATGTATACTAGCGCTATGTAGCGAGAAAATTCAGAACTACTGTCCACTATCAAAACGGTTAAGATCTCCTGAACAACTTTGCCGACGACAATAACTTTCAATCTTGTCATGATCTCGAGATATATTATATGCGAGAATTTCGCGTGTATACTAACGTCGCGTAGTGAGAAAATTTTGAACTATTTTACACCAAGCAATAAGGTTTGACCTCCTGAACAACTTTGTTGATGTCAGTAAATTTATACCTGTTCAGGATCTCGACCTGTTCAGGATCTCGACCTATGCGAGAATTGTACATGTATACTAGCGCCACGCGGTGAGAACATTCTGAACTAGCCAAAAGTCGTGACCCCTGAATAAGTTTGCCAAAGACAGTAACTTTCTAGCTGGTCAAGATCTCGAGCTATTGTATATGCGAGAATTTCATGTATATACTAGCGCCGAGTAGTGAGGAAATTATGAACTACTGTTCACCAACGAAAAGATCTTGACTTCCTGAACAACTTTGCCGAAGACATTTACTTTGTATCTGGTCAGGATCTAGAGATACTTTATATGCGAGAATTTCACATGCATAGTAGCGCCACTTAGTGAGAACATTCTGAACTACTGTCCATCAGCCAAAAAGCCTTGACCTCCTGAACAACTTTGTGCCGAAGACAGTGATTTTATATCTGTTCAGGATCTCGAGATATTCAACGTCTTAACCAATGAAGTCAAATCGTACGTATCATGGACACTGTTTACGTGGTTTCTATTAACATTTTCCCTATCATCCGCATTTTTTGAGGGTTTACTGTAATCAAGGTTAAGCTTATTAAGTTCAAAACAAGTTTTTTGGGGAATACCCGTTGGTTTCAGATCGATTCATAGCTCGGCAACAAAATGGCAAACTCGTTCCGTAGGTGTTGACTTCTCTGCAGTAAAGGTCTTCACACCGTCATGCCATTCTTCGCCTGCTCTTCGCAAAATTTCTTCAGAATTTGAGTTCGAAACCAGCTTTCAGGTTAACCGTGCGAACGTCCAACGCCAAATCCACTGCTTCGTCGATGGTATCTTTGCTATCCAGGTAATCATCTACATACACATTGTTGATGATAGCCTCAGCTGCTTCTGGATGAGTGTTTTTGAACTCGGAAGCATTCAGCCCCGAAAGTGGCACGTCTAGTATGTACACAGTGGGAGCTGAGTGAGGATCAAAACGATATAAGAATCGTTGCACTTGACGATCGGCCAGCATGATCAGAAACTGGTGAAAAATCTGACGAATATCACCAGACACCGCGTACTGCCACTGGCGGAATTGGCATAGAACTGCTAGAACTGGTTTCAGTAGGTCAGGACCAGCCAAAAGAAGTGAGTTTAGTGATACTCCATTCAACAATTTCTTCTTGAGATATATGAGCCACTTTTCCGCCATTTTATAAATATCTGGAATTCAATGTCATCACTTTTCCTGAGTAAGCCAGTCTCAAATCTTCCGAATGGTGTGCGCTTAGTAGCGCGACCGTCATCTACTGACTCTAAAGCAGGAAGGCCCTCTACTCCAAGATTGTCTACAGCGAAATAATCTTTCACAAATTCATCCAAAAAATCGTCCCGTGAACACGTGAACACAAAGACACGTATACTTGCTGAATGCTTTTACTATAATGAAACGTCACCGGTTCGTTGGGTGTGGAGTCCCCATTCGAGTCAGAGGTTCGGTGGAAGTTTGGCTACCAGTTCTGATAGCAACATTAGCGTATAACATTGGGTTATAGTACGTTCAGACTACAGAGTTATAACATGTTATAGCGCTATCTTGATGGTGGTTTCTGTGTTGCAATTATTTGACAACCGTTATAACATGTTATAACTCTCCAGTCTGGACAGCGTTTTAGATATATGGCTTTTCACCTGCGCGGCTTCCACATACGTAACAAGGTTACAGACCTCACGTCCAAATGTGACTAAGATTTCCAGTTTGTTTATTTTTGGGTATGGGGGTCTTCCTTACTTTTAACCAACTGTTCGAGGCGACCACACTCGTCACGTAATGTTTCGATAATATTTGGAACTGCTGCTGACAAAGTGAGGATGCTTTGCACCTTCTCTCTAGCATTTCCGACCAGACATTTTTGCAGCCTAGCCAGGTTCTCATCTGGCTGGATCCCACACAGGTCGTCGTCGTCTCAAAGGCTTGCACAAAAATCGGCCATTCGAGTGGATCGCCGGAAAATGTTGACTGTTCTCTAGGCATCACCTGTCGTGGGGCGAGTTGTAGTGCACTGATTACTCCTACTCGTACGTAGACCGTTGTTGCATTGGGTAGAACTGTTGAGCAACTGGTTGCTGCCAAGGGCTTAGTCCGTACTGTGCTTGAGGTGACTTTGACTTTAAATGATCTATATTTCTTGAATTTGTGTGGTTTACATGTATAACTTATCAAGTGACACAGATGCGTCTTTTCAACTTTAGTTCTTGTGAAATTTCAATTATTATTAATTACAGTTCCTAGTCCTATCAGGCCTGCTTTAGAGAATGACCACCTTGGTGGGATTGGTTTGTTTCTGTGCTTGAGGTGGATGCGGTGGCTGATTATATATTGGAGGTTTGACGTTTTGTTTTTGGTTGTTCGTTCGTGACTCGAAGCTGACCCGTGGTGAAACAGTCGATCGGGAAACATTCCATGGTTGTTTGATTGCTTGTTGTTGGTCGTAAATTTGTCGATGCAGTACTGGTGGAGAATCTTCTTCTTCTTCTTATTCGCATTTCAAGCTTATTGTTTAGTGCATATTAGCTTATTGCGTGCTCTCAACTTAGTGTTCTAAATGCACTTCCACAGTTATTAATTGAGAGCTTTCGATGCCAATACCAATGCATGAATTTGTATATTGTGTGGCAAGCACAATGATACTCTATGCCCAGGAAAGTCGAGAAAATTTGCAATCCGAAAGATTCCCTCGACCGGACTGGGAATCGAACCCGCCGCCTCCGGTTTGATAATACCGTGCTTTTACTGACTAGGCTATGAGGCCCCACTAATGGTGGAGAATCATCGTGGTGCTGATAACCTGCTCCATGGCTTGATGGTGGAATCAGCGGTCGAGAATAGTCCTAGTTGGTTTCCATATGCGGGAAAACAACGAGTTAGATTGACCATTAATGGGGGGTGAATTGACGGTGGATTAGCCAAATGCGACAGGCCGGATTTCTTTTGTTCCTGTTGTTCTTGAATCTGATCAAAGTGTTCAATTGTTGCTTGTGAGTTGCTTGTGACGGTATGGGTGTGGAGGTTCTAATATGTTCCACATTCGCTCCTCGAGCAGCGACTTCCAATGACTGATTCTGCAAATCAATCCAGTCCTGCAGTGAGGTTTGTCGACTAGAACAGCTCCCATAACTCACGACGGTGGATGTTTCTGCCCTCTCCGAATCAATTTCTGCTTCGAGTTTGTGTTTCAGAGCCAGGTATGCACGCTCTCTCTCTCTGCTTGCGCCATCTGAATGCGATCTTCCAATGATTTTGCTTCCTCTAGTTGTCTGAGACGTAGTCGAACGTTAGAGTCAGCTGATCTACACAATCTGACAGATGTGCAACACTCGTTGCAACTTCTGCAGACCCATGATCTTTCATTGATAGAAGCCGGCACTCCGGCACACTCAAAGTGCCACCAATTGTTGCATTGGTCACAAGGAACCATATTGTTGTAATGATCGAATCGATCGCATCCTATGACGATGTCATTATGCTTGCCAAAGAATTAACGCCCTAACGTTTCTAATTTCATCGTGTTTTTGCTTTATTATGTGTTTGGATAAGTATTTTAGGCAAATTCATTTTATAAATGGCATATAACTTACAACTTTCTCTTTCCGCTACATATTTCTTGTCACAGGGTTCTCCTACTGTGCACCTAGCTAGATTGTATCAAATTTTAGGTTATAAAATCAAACTTCAGTTTAGAATAACAAATTTACCTGTTCTTATGAATTTAAACGTTGAGTAATATATGAACTAGGAAATGGATCAACTTATCTTTGTTGTGAAAGTAATAATAAATGAAATATAGTTAAATTTTATTAGAACTTATCAATCGATTGCACGCTTTTAACTTTTTGCTTTTGTTTTGATTTTGCATGACAGTAAAAAAGTAGCATTCTTGGCTGCGTCGCGTCAGTCGAGGCGTAGGCTTTTATTAAAACGAAAGGGCCTATAGCTTGCTCGGCGGAACAGAAGCTGTCCATATACCACGTGAACATTTTAAAAAGTGGAGAGGGGTTGGCAAATGTCCACGGTCCATAATTTTTTTTTGTGAATTTATGGATGATTATCTATTATAGGGTAGAGCGCTACTTCGTCGTAATCGCCCATTTCCGTTCTATCGATCAGAAAAGATCAATAATATCAATGATTTCACCGTGCACAAATCAATAATAGGTTTGTTCCGATGCGCTAGTTCATTAGCTACAACACAAACCCTGTTAGAGCGCATTGTATGAATATTTACGCTCATTGTTCTCAAAACAAAAGAAGCGTTCCTAGCGAATCCCCTTTTTGTACGTTTATCCGTAGGACGAAGAAAATCTAATGGCGTTTCAATGCGTTAGGACGGAATTGAAACTCATAGAACGAATTTAGAAGCAAGAAGCAGTGCTAGATTTGAGACAATATCTCATCAATTTGTGACTCTTTATCAAATCCAACGGTACCTATGGAAAGGTGAATAAATTAGCAAGTCATCTTTGACAAAAATATTCAATTTTTTGTTTAAATTCGTTCAGAAAAGAGAGGTAAAGCGCGGGTTGTGCTTAGTAGGACGGAAATTAGATCAAAAACCCTACTGATGCAAAATTTGAAATTTTCGCTCCACAGTGCTCAAACGGTTCCAAATTGGGCCCTGATTAGCCTCCTAAAGCTTGAACTCATTTAGTGAGAAACTGACTTGGCACAAACCATTTGAAGTTCATATGGAAATTACTATGGGAAAACAAAACTTTTTGTTCATTGTCTTCTAGTCTTTTTACATATTGTGCTGTTAACAAACTCAATTGCTATTCTTATGGGAATTTTCATCAGCTACAACTTTGCAGAAAATCGTTTTTCAGCCAAACGTCAAATTAAATAGTTATTAATTGTTTAAGAGATTGATAATCTTATAGCAAGATTAAGCAACTGTATTGTGGGCAACACTGTATTCTGCAGTGTGACATAGTAGCCATGATTTTTGTCCTCTATTCTACGCGCCATAAACACCAATGTTGCCTGCTGAACTAGTTGATTGAGCATAATCATAAGACATCAGTGACTTGAATCATTAATAATTTTTGTTCCTTACATTTGATCGAAAAGTGGTCTTGAACAAAGTTGTAGCTGAGAAAGTTTTCAACAAGCTCAGCTATCATTTTCTAAAGCAGAGTGAACTGGTGAATTTTGAGATAGATATGAACCGAAATTATGGTTTCTCCATAGTAATTTCCATATAAAGTTCAAATGGTTTGTGCCAAGTCAGTTTCTCACTAAATGAGTTCAAATTTTGGAAGGCTAATCAGGGCCCAATTTGGAACCGTTTGAGCACTGTGGAGCGAAAATTTCAAATTTTGCATCAGTCTATTATCCATCCTCCCCCTCGGTCTAAAATAACTAAAAACTGTTCACGTGGAATATACCCCAAATGACAACCATGCCTTAGCCTGATTGGTAAGGAACGTAAGAGATTTTTACAATAAATACCAAATGTAGTTTTATATGTTAGAAAATTAATGTTTACTCAATAAAACATTTTATTTAAGGGGGTATTCCCGATCTTTTTTTTCAAAAAATCAAATTTTTTTTTTTCACGTTTTTTTGTACTTTAGACTATATACTTTCATCCCCCCAAGCCGTTTTCCGATCAGCGAATTCGGTGTCCAGGCATAGCTGACTAATGGTAAGAACCCCCAAATGGTTTTAACTAAAGTCAAAACTTTAAACGCGTTTTTCTCGAAACCACATTTTTTTTATCGGGCGAAGATTTTTCTCAGAAACTATAAGAGATATTGACTTGAATCTTTGCGCATTTTGTTCCTTATTAAATTTTTTGGAGCTTCTCCCACTTTCAGCCAAAAATATTAACATTTAACATTGTTTGAAGCACCTTAAAGCTGCAAAAAAGCGGGCTAAAAATCACCTGTTTTTTCATATGGCCGCCATTTTGTTAATTTGCAAGATTTTTTGCTGCCAACGGGAGAAGCTCCAGAGAATCTTATGCAGATTATAATTTCATCACGAAATCTGTTTCAGATGAAGCCGTTCCAGAGAAAAGTCTTCGCCCGTCCAGGCGTTTGCGGCGAACAGGGGTCTGTTTGCCGCCATTTTGTGACGTCAATAATGTCTTTTTTTATGTCGAAAAAAATTTATTTGTAAACTTTAATGTTCAATAAACAAGAATCCCAAAGAGTTAGGCGCATTACTATTCATTTTCCTTGAAAAAAAATTAATTGAAAAACAGGCCGAAAAAAGGCAAAAGATTGGGAATACCCCCTTAAGATGAAAAATCCTCGAGAAACAGTATACAATTTAATGACACACTGCCAGTCATAATTGATCATTTCAGATTCTGTCCTTAATTCTGATATTGTTTTGGAATATAGTATCATTGTGCCACACCGAATACCAATGTAAAAATGGTACAGACTTAGAAAACACTCAATTGACAACTGTGCAAGTACTGAAAAAAAAACTATTTAGGTTGAGAGCTGATGATAGTTGCAGTTTTTAATTATTTATTATGAAGCTTGATACACAATATATGTACGCATCTAAAACG
The DNA here is from genome assembly GCF_037179485.1 of Ochlerotatus camptorhynchus. Taxonomy (NCBI): domain Eukaryota; kingdom Metazoa; phylum Arthropoda; class Insecta; order Diptera; family Culicidae; genus Ochlerotatus; species Ochlerotatus camptorhynchus. The sequence goes on along the minus strand of NW_027040636.1, from coordinate 2,361,123 downwards.
ATACAGGCTTCCAGCTCTATAATTACAACTGCTACAGTGCCTAAAACAACACTAAGCTAAAGGCAGGGTTAAAACCGAATTGCAACGACAACATTTGAATTCAAAACGTATATAATATACAGATAATGTAGTTCGCGCTTCAATTGACAGATAGACTTATTTAGATAATGTTTCCAAATCAACCAATTTACTGAATGAACCATCAAAGCACAATGCCATAACCAGGTACCATGCCACCATGCCCATGCAACCATATCGTAGATATTCTGTGACTATTTTTACACATGTAAGCTTTAAATTACGTTTTTACACACATTGATATGCAACACAATAGTAGTGATTACAGTTTATATGAACACCATCAAATGTTGAACGGAATTGGCATGGTATAATTATGAAAACAACATAAAAATTAGGGTGGGTTAAGATAGATCTATTAATTTGTATTGACGTCTCAAAACGGAAATTAAATATTCAAATTTGTTTAGGCCCTTAATACAAATTTATAGAGCAGTGGGGAGTTGGTAGTTTTTTATATCTTTATTAAGGAGACTTTCAGCCCTGGGATGGTTCCTCCCTGTTACCAGAGTTGGTGGTTGTAGAGTTACATAGTCCACACTAATAAATATATACATACAAGTCAACGTTGATGTTAGTTATTCACCATTTCCGTTAAATTTCGATGGGACTACACTGGGGCTTATATGAATGATGATCAAATAGAAATGTTAGTTTATCCACCAGCACGGAACGCTGGGAATAATACGTCCGTTGAATAGCATTAGCCGATGTGTACTAGCTGTGCTGAACTTTTTACACGCTAACCTCAGAATATGCCATAGCATTTCGAGAAGTTCACACGTGTGTTTAGTGTTTGACGCGGAACAACGGTTATCAAACGGGTGTTCTGAAAGGACAATTATTGTTTTAACTATATTTGCGACGCTGAGGTTTTCAAAAGTACTCTATTCGTCATATCCTAAAGGCCAACAGAAAGAACGTGTATAATATTTTCGGTGACATAAATCCATTCGCACAGGTATGCATCACACGCCTTTCAAGATAAACACACACTGTAGATTTGTTTACGCCTTTTAACATGTAGGAGGCGTCTCGCTTTTGATAAATAAGTTATTAAAAGGGCATCAAGCCTATGAAGCGTTTCCAGTTACACAACAGATTGTTTAGGTCGAACAAAGTTTGGTACAGTGTTGTTAGTATAGAATTGCTTTATGCTCAGAACTAATGGAAGGTGAAGGTGCAATGCACTACTTACTACGAAATGTGACTAGTTTGAAAGGATTATACAAGTTTCTTGTAGAAGATATAGCTGACGGTAGAACAAAGGATTTACTATTAGTGCATAATCCGCTATGGTTCATATCATGCATTGGATTTTACTTATTGCTAGTGTGCCGGATAGTGCCACAGTAAGTTTCAAATCATTTCCATCTGACTATTCGTAACATTATTTTTTTTATAGTGTGATGCAAAACAGGAAGCCAATGCAGTTAAAGCTACCCATAATCATTTATAACATATTCCAAATGTTTGGCAGTGGTTATTCCATTTACCTGTTTTATAATCACGGTTGGACGTTCGACTATTTCTATAAATGCAAAGCGCCTGATTTTTCAGACGAGAAGGATTCTGTAGGGTTCATTTATGCTGCATACTTTACTTATCTACTGAAGATGTCTGAACTTGTAGAAACAGTAATGTACGCCTTGAGAAAGAAAAATACACAAATCAGTTTCTTCCACGTGTACCATCATTGCTATGCGTTAGTGACATCGTGGGGCTTTGCGAAGTATGGTGGAGGTACGTTGGTTTTAATAATGATGATTTTTTTTTCTAATGTAAACTTACACATTTAGGTAGCATGCTCAGCTATACAATCATCGTGAACAGCATAGTTCACATATTCATGTACTCATATTATCTGTGTTCGATATTTGCGAACCAGATTCCCTTCAGTTTAATTCCTGTCAAAAAATTTGTCACCATACTTCAGATGGTAAGTAAATTCGCATTGTAGGTACCTGTGATGGATAATAAACTAAATTATCACAAATTTTTGCTTCACCACAGTCTCAACTGGCAACAGTGTTGATAAATTTGATGTTCGCAATGCTTCCAGGCTGTCCCGTTCCGGTGGGACATTGCTTGTTCCATGCTCCCAACATGGCTCTTCAAATAAAACTATTTTATGACTTTTACATAAGAGCATATACAAAGAGGAAGGCGACTAATGAAAATAAAGCCTCTAACGAAATAGTTGTGAATGAATCCAACATAATGTACAAAAGAAAATAAAGAAGCATATGTGTTAACAATCCAGTACCTATGTTTTATTTAGAAACAGTGTTCAAATGGGCAGCTTTTCTTAGGTTCTCGATCTAACACTAAAAATGCATCATTAAAGTAAGTCTACTATATATAAAACTATATTGTAAAACCATGATAAATATAAAAGTATTTTTGAAAATGTTTTCAGAGTGTTCTTTTCCTTCATCGGTTGTCACAGGGCTGCCGTTATACGCATAAGAGTCCCACGGTGCGTAACGATTGCATATAATATGGGACATTTATAATATAATACTACCCATAAAAGCATAGGTGGCCCATGTGAATAGGAAATCAAGTAAAGATGGGAATGTTATGCGTTTATGGGCAGTAGATATCAATCCAGGATAATATTATTCAATAATTTATATTCTACATGAAATAAAGACTTGCTGTCTTCAGTGATATTATCGAAGACATTGTATCAAGAAGACTTGCATCATTGTCAGAATCAAAGAGGCACATATACAAGTGACAGATACAGTAGTAGCACGTTCAGAGCATTTGCATTTAAGCGAAAGATGACACGATTGCACCTGTTCTAAAGCAGTCTCAATTATGTGCGTCGGTCAATCGATTTCACACATTTGAGTTCGTTTGATTGCGACCTCATACTATACTGGTCCTTTGAAGGTTATAAGGGATTTGCTTTGTTTACTTGTTTAAATATTGTTAAAAGTTATCAAAAATCGAAAAAAAAATCTGTTTTTCCACAGATTTTTTAGAAAATTTATAGGGTGAGTGTACCAGTTATGGTCATACGTTTCTATTATGGTGTGTTCCAATTATGGCCTATGGAATTCCCATAGGCCATAATTGGAACACACCATAATAGGAACGCATAACCATAACTGGTACATCTACCCTATGTCATTTTTTTTTCTTCTAAAAGCAGATAACATTTAATCACGATACCAAATGACTTGAAGTTGTTAGTGAAGATTCTTTAGTTCGTATTGCACACGTGTAATTTTTATGACGGTCAAGGAGGATTTTTATCCCGAGTTACATCCGAGCGAATAAGCTGCTCTCTAAACAAATTGGTACAGTCTCTAATTTGAATTCAGTGGTTAAGTAAGGAAATTTTTATACCATTCAATGGATTCATGCACCTTACCTATTTTTAGGCGAATATAACATCTCAACATATTGTGCAGTTCGGCTTATTTTGGCGCAATCTAAATCCCCATACCTAAGTAAATAGCCAACCAACTTTATCAAACCAAACAAAAACAGTAATTTCTCTCACACTTTATAGTTTTATAATCTTAATTTGAAAATTTCAGTGATAATTCTCAAGCGAGTTTTAAACATGAACATAATATGTCAAGGTTCAAAGATAAGCTTATACCTGTTGTCAAATCAGGAAAATAAAAGGTTGTTTTTAAAATGTTGTGCAGTTAATGTTTACTAATTTGTTCTATTCTTTGTCCAACGTTGATTTATGAACCTGGACAGTTTAAGTTTCATAACGAGGTGGTTCTTTGTTCTGCTCTATTTTATAATAACATTTTAAGTTTCATAAGCTAACTAATGTATTCCATTATTTTAAAATTATGTTTTATAAGTCAAACTTATGATTTCCATAATAAATCCATGTGGCGGTCTGCTTTCGTACTTGAATATTTGCGTTTGCTGTAAGTAAATTTGTGTTTCATTTAGTCAGTTTCGCTTAAGGTGATACTCTAAGGAAGCCTTAGTGTGAAACTTTAAAGGCACAAATGTCAGCTTCCATAAAACATACAAATTTGAAATTGCTACTCCTTGTTTGCTGTGCTACTACACGGTGGTTACTCATACACGGCCGTTGAATCTCACTTCAATTTTCTTAAATTCGCAAAAACATCGATTACTCATAAACTGACTAAAAATTTCCTCGAAAATGAGTAAATAGGGGAAATGGCTCTAATGTTGGCTTATCGATCTAAGATTGGGCCTATAGCTAAAAATCTACTATTTATCCATTTTATCTAGATGAACGCGTCATTGTGACGGTACTAATGGATACTTTTGGTCGCTATTGAAAATTTAGTCGGTTGCTGAATTTATGTATGGGCCCAAATTAGAGGCATTTAGGCCGACATTATATTCATTTCCCCTATAACTTATATTCGAATATGAGGAAAATCGAGAAAAAATTTTATTGAGTCTATGAGCAGTTTTTGCAAATTTGAATAAACGAAATTCAAATGTTAATGAAATTCTACGGCAGTAGTAAAGTGTGTAAAGTAAGTAATGAGTAAAAATCTGCATGAAACTGAGTAAACAGAACCTATATTCAAGCAACATGTTTGGGAATGATTTTTACTCAGATTTCTGAGTCGTTTTTTACTCTCACGGTTGTTTAAAATTACTCAAAATTTAGAGGATTTCACTTATTTTCATGAGAAATGCGGTTACTGAGGTCTCAAAATTGAATTACCTTACTTAGTTTCAATTTTTTTTAGTAATCGTTTTCTCAATTTTGAGAACTATTAACACTCCGAAGACGATGTCTCCGAAAAACGGCAATATCAATAATGTTGATTAATGAGCACAAATGTTCATAACTAGCCAGAATACAGTCATGGTTCCTATATATGGACACTGGAGACAACGGAACGGTCCTCCGGAAGATCCAAAACATCCGTAAAGGTGATAAATCTTAGAAATTTATCCTAGAGCCCCTCAGTTTTTCGAAAACATTGGAACTGTGATTTAAGAATGAAATTATAGGCCCTTTGGGGTAAGGCAACCACGCTTACCCCTAGGAACTCTTAGTGGTACCGTAAAACGGGGTATCTTTGATAATGCGGGTAGCTTTGATGGTATAATGTAAAGATTAAATTTAGTCGCTGCGCTTTTTCCAAACTAGAAACATTGGCTCGATATTGTAGCTTAGGGTATTCCCGTTATACAGTTTTTATATAGTATGCGGTACATATTTTACAAACATATTAAAAAACAATTTTCGTGTTTTCGCCTGTTTGAAAAAAGCACTCTTATCACATATGAAATGCCGTTACACGTTTTTCGGAGGCTTCGTATTCGGCGTAAAGTTTTTTACCCACCGTGTTCGGAGATATCTTCTTAATTTTGAGTTAGTTTCAAAGTTACACACAGAGTTTAGATTACCGAAGTTAGTAAAATTTTACTTTATTTTTAATCAGCTGAGTTTTTAGTTATCAATCACACCTCAAAACCTCGCCTTTACTGAAAGCTCAGTAAATCGTCGAAATTATTAACTGTCAAAAAGTATCGTAGCTGGCTTTCTAAGTGATTTGTTTGATTGTTTACTAGTTTTAATTGGTATTTTTTTTTACGGTAATTTGGCGAAAAATTCAGCAAATTCATGGATTCAAAGTGTTTTTATGTTACTTCATACGCGAAGTTAGCGATTTTCAGAGTTGGGATGACCACGTTGGTCATGACGAGAGGAGCAACACAATAGTTGGGTAAAGAAGAATTGCATTATAACCCACCATCGACTTGAAATGCTATCGCAAACGTGGGGCTTTAGGTAGTGATGAAACGTCGCTAGAACTATTCCACAGCCGCAGTCAGTTATGAGCAAAAGGAGAACGCACATCTTTTGCCTGTAGACTTGAAGACATACTTCAAGTCTCCGCGTACATCGTACGGGTTAGACAAAAGATGTGCGTCTGACTTAAAAAAAAACTGTCGCATTAATGGCCCTCGCTCATTTTCAACTTCTATTCAATTTTCATACTACCGTACTCTAACGGAACTATCCACCTACTTTCTTCTAAAGGCCATTATCTAGCTAATAAATTATCACACTAAAGCTTCATGTCAAGGTTGCAAAGACTCATTTCAGCTAAAACAATGTTTTTCTAAATTATGAAATAATTAGATGCCATGATCAAATTTTGAATTGGTAGGATACAAGAAGAGGTTGCAAAGAATGTGTTTGACATATTAAACTTGTTTATTTCACTTCATGAGAGTCACAATCAGCGGTTTTTCACAAACTCACTCACTCACTCACTCACTCACTCAGCGATCAGCAAATCGCTGATTGTGACTCATAGAAAGCAAAATTTACAGGTTTTATGTTTCCAACGCATACTTTGTAACCTCTTCTTGTAAGTTACTAGTAAAACATGCCATGATACCATCTTTTGGTTTTATTATTCCAAAAAACATTATTTTAGCTGAAATGAGTCTTTGCAACCTTGCTTCATGTTAGCATTTCCAACCAACTCTGAAATTCATGGAATTATTTGGGGTTTATTGCGAAAACAAAAACAAACAAAATTCATTTCCCTAATAACAAAAATACCATAAACGAACGATTACTCAAATGACAGAACTATTCCACTAATGGTTTGGATGATATCCTTCATGGTGCTTCAACAAACTGATTTGAAAATTCGGATACAGAATTCAGGCAGACTCTTCCATCTTGTACATCTACGAAAAAAACATTTTTAATGCAAATTTCATCTTACAAAACAAACTCTGCTCTCCTTGATTGCCTTCTTTTAAAACCGTCTTCATTTCATACTCATACCTACGAAAACAAAAGCGAGGAATAAACTGACACAAGAAATCCGATTTACTGGTATGATCGGTAATTTCAAAATTTCGGTTAATGACAGATCAGTAAAGCGTATTATATACAGAAAACTCAGTATTTTATTTCACTGAATTATTATCCAGTACCGGAATGCTCATTTCAGCACTTGCCATTACCGTATTCAGTAGTTAGTAGAAAGAGTTGCTGAACATCAGTAATTTCATGTAGAAAAACTAAATACTAGCTAGATTTTATATTTTACGGTTCAAAAACTATAAAAAAAAAACTGAACAGCGAAACTGTGATTGAGTGTGTAGTGTTCAGTTGAGGAGAATGAGGAGAACAGTAACGACACTCGAAGCTTTTCAGCAGTATAAAACCGTTTCCAGTTTGACGCTTTGCTGAATATTAAAGCTCATGTAGTTCGTGCTTTATGACACAGCAGCAACGTTACATTATGGTTGTTCAAAAGCAGTGTAGTAATAGAACGAACAGTGGTCGTATAGCTGTTGGAAAGTTAATTCAATCACAAGAGTAAGCAGTAAAATGAAAAAAAAAAAAAAAAAACAGACAATACCCTAACGTAACTATACAGTAGGTATTAAGCGATGGATGGGATTGGGATACCATAATTCGTACCGGTGGTGGTGGTGTACAAATCTATGGATCTGTTAATGCGGTGCAGCCTACTATTTGCGCACTGATTGCTTTGGTCGAAATGAATAAAAATGTGTCGAAATAAAGAAAAAACAAAATCGGTATGTATACCTTTCTTGGGTGTAAGAAGGGTAATAAACCATACCCGTAGGAAGCTGAATTATGATTGAAAATTATAACATTTAGGAAGTAAGGCGATCATTATCGCTGTTGGATGAAAAATACTCAAGCTATGTTGCACAATATTACAGTTACATGCAACATATAGGTGTGAAAGTATTTTTTGTTGGTTTGAAGAAGCGAAAGGGGTATTGTTGTTGCATTTGCCTATCTCACAATATTCGCATCATATGAGTGACAAAAAGGGTGATGGAGTGAGTGCATTAAAAATTAATTGAGTTTTTATATACAAGTTTGATTCATCGATGATGTCGAGATATTATCTGACGATTAGAAATGGACAGTAAGGCGCGGTACACAAATTACTTAACGTAAATCATCCGGATTTTGGACCCCTCCTTCCTTATGCAACAATAAGTAACGCTTGACAAGGCTCACCTCACCCTTTAAAATTACGTTACGCTAATTCACTAGCTCCCTTTTTTCAAGATTGAATAAAAAATCTCAATTAACAGTTGAGAAGTTTTTATTATGTTATAGATACAAGGGTTATCAATCCAACTCGACACCGTCAGGATTTTCTGAGGCATAAAATCTCTGGTCGCATAAAGGGTGGTAACAATAAGTAACGCAAGCTCGACCCCCTCCCTCTTCTATGTGTTACGTAATTTGTGCACGAAGCCTAAAAGGTATTCGACTGGAGGAAAGCAGAAAATATTAATTAATTGATTTGTGGTGGAATGCTATATTAAAATAAAAGCATAAGTTTTTATTCTTGAAGCATATTTTTAAGGATGTGTAGCATTCCAAATTTGAAATGAATTACGTTGGTTCGCTTCAGAGATGCGGTTTATTAATTTATTTCGGCAATCAGTGTAGACTACATACCGTTCCGATTCAAATTTCGGACACTTTCATTTTTAATTAAATATTACATCCAGTTAGAAACAAAGTAATAATGTTAGATGATCGTGGAGGGCACTAGTCAAAAAAATTTAAAATTTACAAGACATGTGGATCATATTCGACCGAGATAATCAACTTTTAAAAGTGTCCGAAATTCGAGTTTAAGTGTCCGAAATTTGAATCGGCACGATATATGTATATTGGGTTACTTTATTTTTTATTCTTTATCAATGAGATTTTTAACAGTAGGCTAGCTCATCTCAGGATTCATGACATTGGGTTACTGGTTTATATCTTTGAGATTGCTTCACCTTTTGAATTTGTTTTATCAACATGTTTTGTTTAAATATTTGAGGGTGCTAATTTTCTTATTTTTGATAATAAGAACACATGATCTTTGGTAAAGTTATAGCTGAGATGATTTAAAGCTATTTTGTTGACGACTTTTTTTCCATCCCATTCCTAAGCAATATATCATAATTGATTTCTGATTTTTCCGACAATTTAAAAATTAATTTTGAAAACACACAGAACGAGATTTTAAGTGAAAAATCCTCACGGAAGACGCCGAACTTCTAGAATATAAAAAAAACTACTTTGCTACCTGATTCATCACGAATAGACGGTATATAAGGGGGGACATTAACTAGTCTAAAATTTAATTAATTATGATATGATAAATTAGACGACGTACCTATGCGTTTTATTCGAGGCCCGCGGACACAACGTTTATTCGTTATGAGTCAGGTAAAACAGTTGGTCTTCTTTCCTGCTAAATTCCCATCATGAACCACTGTGTAGTAGGGGGCTTCATTTTGAAAAAAAAACTTATTTCCCTCCAGTTTGATTCAGAACAAAAATGAGTAGGGGAAACGCTCCTATAGTTGCGGTGCGTTAGAAGCGTTAGGTTCCTATAGTTGTGCATGGAGACTCAATACACAACTATAGGAACCTAACGCTTCTAACGTACCGCAACTATAGGAGCGTTTACCCTATGTGTAAAAAATGATAGAGATTGATGAAGGTTTAGAGATCGCGCAAATGGTTTGAAGTGTGTATGGGAATTAATACTATGGAAGCATTTTAAATTTTAGTTATACCACGCTAACTTTGGTTCTAACTGTCCACACACTTACATATGAAGCACGCTGCATGCTCATCAACTTACAAGTACTCAAAGAACACCGGGAACTTGCAATGCTTTTCTTCATCAATGACATTATTTCACATCGCATAGAATCATCACAATTACTCTCACAATTAAAAGTTTAAGCACCCTCGGCATCTCAGAACATGGAAATTAGTCTCAGAAAAATCAACACAACAAATTACGCAAAAAATTGCCCCATCAATCGTTAGAATGATGCCACAGTATAATCTACACTGTGAAGTCATTAGCATCACTATGTCAAAAGAACAAATCAAAATCTGATTAAAAAATCATAGAAATAATGCATAGCATGTAAGTAAAACATTTTAACCATTTTATGTAAGGGAAACACTCCTATTGTTGCGATACGTTAGAAGCGTTAGGAACCTATTGTTGTGTATGGAGTCTCCAGGCTCCTAACGCTTCAAACGTATCGCAACAATAGCAGTGTTTCCCCTAGTCTACATTTGATTGAAGTAAAATAATGATGGAGGAGAGGTTATCAATAAAATGAAAAGCTCAACTACAAAATGAAAATATTTCCCCTACAATAGAAAAGGGGAGCGACAATTTGGATAGCTGAGATGTAGGAAGGAATGTTTAATTCATTTTATATAATTTTTTTTTTATTTCTTTGGTTTGTTTTTTTTTCCGTTGATCTTGTTTTCCGTGCTGAGCACCAATGCTACCGACGTGCCAGGAAGGCAGCTCCCACACCTGGACCCTACCTATCGACCCATCAACTCATGAACCGGGGCTGAACCAACGGCTTTACTTCCCATCCGAAGGAAGGCGTGATCAGAGATGTTATGCCTCAGAACATCCCGACGGCGCCGACTGGGATTGAACCAGGCCTGCTGGGGTGAGAGGTAATCACGCTTACCACTACACCACCGGCGCCGTTATATTTTATATAAATAAAACAAGTCATTTGCTCCATTATTGAGCCACTTATACGATCATGGTTCCATAGATAGGGTGGCCAGTGAATTTTGATTTTGAAATTCCCGATGTTCCCGGTTCAAATCGGTTTTTATTATTGAATAAAATACGAAATTGTACGCATTTTTAAAAACGCGGCCAACTGTAAATTTTTGGAGGTTATTTGTGGAAAAAAAGCAAAATTACAGAAAGTACTTTTTAAAGCTGAAAGTAGGGGAAATGGCTCTAATGTTGGCCTATGGATCTTAGATTGGGCACATCGCCAAATATCTGCTATTTATCAATTGTATCTAGATGAACGCGTAATTGAGACGGTACTAATGGATATTTTTGATTATCATTGAAAATTTAGTCGATTACTGTATTTATGTATGGGCCCAAATTAGGGGCATTTAGACATTAAATCCATTTCCCCTATATATTAAACTTTATGAGTCACTTCATGTATTTAAAACAAATCGTTGATCTTTCGAGATACTTTGAAATATCAATTTCTATATTTTTTTATTCAGTAACAGAGATTAAGGTCACTAGGTCAAAACCTATATTACTGAAAGGTTATTTACTGTAAGGAATTTACTGAAAGGATAAAACAAATGAACTAAGAAAATTCAAAGTTTCTGGGGCTTTGACATTTAAGTAGAGCCTGGAACTAGAACTTTTCTTCAAAATTTGCGATTAATAACAATCTTCGTGAAGGAAGATTTGGAGAAAAAATAATTAAAGGTGAGATATTGAAAATAATATGATCATAGATTTGAAAAAAATATATCATACTTATCGGTTGTGGAGTCATAAATGTCAAGGCTCTGAGGCTTGGAAGCATTTTGAGGGTTATAACAAATTACAGAACAATCAATAGAATCTTGCGGACAAGCCCTGGAATTTTTAGTAAAATTTAAACGTATTCGAAGTGTTGATTTCAAAAAAAATATTGAGGATGATTCCCACATAATTTTAGAAGGAGAAGTTCTGAGCAGAATTCCAGAATTATTCTGATATGAAGTCTTTAGAAATTGTTCGATGAATTTTGAAAGGTTTTTGTGGAGCAAAATGTAAGATTTATTAAACTCGTAGGTAACTTTAGAAGATTTCAAAATAATTTGTTAAAAAAAAACTATTAATTTTATAAATACGGTAAATAGGGGAAATGGATGTGATGTCGGCCTAAATGCCCCTTATTTGGGCCCATACATAAATTCAGTTATCGACTAAATTTTTAATGGCGACCAAAAATATCCATTAGTACCGTCCCAATGAGTTCATCTAGATAAAATTGATAAATAGCAGATTTTTAACGATGGGCCCAATCTTAGATCCATAGGCCAACATTAGAGCCATTTCCCTTAAGTAATATTTATCAAGTAGTGCAACCACATGTACATTTAAGTTTTTTTTACACGAGAGATACGTACCGTGTAAGAAAATCACGTTATTTAAAAAAATATCGTAAAAAACCACGTTATTTCATTTTTTTTTTGTAAAAAACCACGTTATTTGCAAAATTGTCGTCACGTTTTTTGAAAAATCTTCGTTAACGAAAATTTGAACTTTATTGTCCACCAACTGCAAGGTATTAACTTCTCGAATAAATTTGCCGAAAAGAGTCCTGAAGATGTCCGCTCAATCTATCTATGCAGATATTTATTTTGACGTAGGACTACGTCTTTGATTTCTATATGGGGGTACACTTTGTGAAAACCGAAAATGGAACATGTAACAAATTAAGAAAGATTTTGAACGTTAATAGCTCAGCTGCCCCTGGTCCAATTTCAATAATTTTATCACCAATCGATCAGAAATATGGCTACGCATTGATAAAAATGCTTTCAAATGTTGATTTTCAACAAGAAACTATTGAAAAACTGGTAAATGTTCAGCATTGTCCAAAAGCGTCGAATTAACTAACAAATCCACCAATTACCTACATGCATATGCTGCTTCCCCAGCACAGTCGACAGAGAGTAGTAAGTAGACGAAACAAGTCGAAGTGGCATTCGCCTCCAATCCTCGGGCGCGTGCGAATAGGGAGCCATGTTCAGAACAAAACGCAAATTCTTCGAGATACCCACCATCCGTCGTCAGCTCGCCGTGGCGGTGTCTGACGTATCTATGGTTTGATTTACGAGGTGTGCTGAAGGTGTTCCTGAAAAATGAGATCCGTGATGCTGTCACCTACTCTAAACACGCCAAGCGTAAGCGGCCATGGATGTCATCTACGTTTTTGAAGTGACAGAGACGCACTCTGTTTGGTTTCGGAGGTAAATCATCACCAACATTGGAAACAAAACGGCTCTTTTCAGGGCCACCAATCTTATTACAGAAAAGAGTAGGAATAAAATTCATCTGCCTGTTTGTCCATATTCAGAACCACCGACCACACAAAATGCTCATGTTATCAAACTGGAAGCAGGGATACAAATTATTTTGATCAACCTTGATCTACTTTGAATCGCCACGGCCGGATATTTTCGATGGAAGAAGCAACAATCTCTAGCATCTAATTCGACGAAGACGGCAGGAAACATTTCTGGATCAACAATAGAATAGGGCCCATCAGCATTTGTAAACAAACCGTTCCAAAGCCTCACAAATCGAAGGCCGCTCACACAAACCAACACCAACATCTTGTAGGTAGAAGTTTCCCCTATCCGATGATGGTGTTGGTTTGTGTGGGTGGCCTTCGCTTTGTGAGTAAAGGGTTTTGGAACGGTTTGTTTACAAATGCTGATGGGCTCTTTTCTATTGTTGATCCACATTTGTGAAGCCGAATATTTACGAAAGAGAGTGTCGATGAAGAGAATCGATCAATGTAGATAGGACCTATTGAAAAGTGACGCGAGATTTGTTTTCCGTACTGAGCTCCAATGCTACCGACGCCAGGGAGGCAGCTCCCAGAGATGTTATGCCTTAGAACATGCCGATGGCGCCGACTGAGATTGGACCCAGGCCTGCTGGGGTGAGAGGTAATCACGCTAACCACCTGCGCTGATATCTATCACGGCGAATGAGAACGACCCAAATTTGAGTTTAGTTATCTCAGAAATAAGAAATAAAGTGCAGGAACTCAGCGATGAGTAAGTTTGCCTTATTTTTTTCCCAGGTTTTTCCAGGATTTTCCAGGGAAAAATTCCCGAATTTGAGAAAAATAAAGATTGGATTCACTCAGTCTTTTGGTACTACTCCGAGAGTGAATAAAATTTTCGTCAATTTCCTCATTTTCTGGCAGATTTTTTAGGTTTTCCACAGGAAACCATGAGACAAATTTAATCATCGCTGAGTTCCTACACTTTTGGCGATTATGAGTGAACTAAACTCAAATTTGGGTCGTTCTCATTCGCAGTGTACGCAAAAAGAAAATAGCCGGTGTCGCTACTTGATAGCAAACTACTCATAATGGGAGGAGTCTTTGTAGCTTTTATACCACTTGGTTGCACATTATTCTGCTTTAACCTAAAAAAATATAAAGCAACGCTGCTGTCTGGTATCAGCTCATTTTCGCTTCGGACGGCGTGGTCAGCAATAGCAGCAGTAGGTCGTGGCTGGTCGTGGCAAAGGAGGTGCCAATCGTCATCGCAAATTCTTCGAGATAACCACCATCCGTCGTCTGGCTCGCCGTGGCAGTGTCTGACGTATCTCCGGTCTGATCTACGAGGTGTGCTGAAGGTGTTCGTGGAAAATGAGGTCCGTGATGCTGTCACCTACTCTAAACACGCCAAGCGTAAGTGGCCATGGATGTTCTCTTCAATAAAACGGCCCTTTTCAGGGCCATCAAGCTTACATCAGTAAAGAGTTGGAATAGAATTTATCGGTGGTTGTTTGTCCATATTCAGAACCACAAGCCCCCAACGACCACACAAACTTGGAAGCAGGGGTGCAATTGAGTTGGATTGATTCTCGTAATCAACTTTCTTTTTGAAAAAGATTACTACAAATTTGGATCGCCTACAATTCAAAAACGGAAAGAGTTGAGATAATAGATATTTCAGGCATAACATTTGATAACGGCACAAAAGCATTTGTAAACAATCCTTCTAAGACCCTTTACACGCGAACCAAAGTACGCCCACGCAAACCAACAACATCATTCGCGTGTAAAGGGCCTTAGAATGTTTGTTTACAAATGCTTTTGTGCCGTTATCAAATGTTATGCCTGATTTGATCAATTAAAAGAACTTACTGCTCTTCACATTTATTCCGTCCACTAGCGGTCCTACGTCAAGCTTCCGTTCGTGCCCCTAGGCACAGACCCTTCTCCTTTTTTTGACTAAGGTCTTTCCCTCCGAAAATGCTTAGAATTTGGCTCACTGATTTCAAGAATCGTCGTAAAAAACCGTGTAAAAAAACTTCAGTGTAATGATGAAAATTCTTTACCACCTCATATGAAAAGGGGCTTTGTGATGCTTTCTGCGGGAAATCGAAGATGGTTGTTGAGTTAAGACGCTAGTTCTAACAGAACTGCAACAATCCAGGTTACCAATAAACTATTCTTATCCTTCTACACACTTAGAAATTATTATTTTTACACGAGACGTAATTCAGCTTTAACGTAAATCATGGAACGTAAACAAACATGGCTGCGATCGACAAAATTTGAAATTGGATGCAAGGAGCGAAGCTGCAGATAGCCCACCACAAAACGGAAGTGCTATTGTTCAATAACTACAAAACGGTGCAGCGGGCCGAAATCATCGTCGGGGAGATCGCCATAACTTCGAAGCACATGCTGAAATAAAAGACAATTTTCAATCAGAGGTTGCAGAGACTGAACAGTTAGCACACAACACCCAGTAAATCTACGCCTGAACGGCGGATGACGCCGCTAACCGCACGACCACGAGGCCCACCAATACCTGAGAGTGATGATCGATGTCCGGCTATGCCTGTGAAAGGCGGCGAAAACCATCAACACGGTAGCTAGAATCATGCCGAACAACTCTGGACAGAGTAGTAGCAGGAGGCGTCTTCTGGCTAGTGTATCATCGTCGATACTAAGATATGGTGATCCAGCCTGGGTTGCAGCGTTGGACACCAAACAGAATCTAAGTACGTTCAGGCTCATGGCCATGCGAGTCGTGAGTGCGTACAGAACCATCTCGTCGGAAGCAGTATCTCTATCGGAATCACCCTGGTGGATGACTGACTCATGAACCGGGGACCAACGGCATTATTAGGAAGGCGTGATATGCCTCACAACATCCCGGCGGCGCAGACTGAGCTTGAACCCAGGCCTTTTGGGGTGAGAGGCAATCACGCTTACCTCTACACCACCGGCGCCGCTGATGCAGATAATGTTGTCGATGAAATGTGTCGAGAGGACCTGCCATCAACAGGGTAGTCGCTCTAATACTGTCGGAGCTGCACAGAAAGTATATAGACGATCAGCGAACTAGCAACACCGGCTAGCTGAGCTAAAGAGAGGTGCATAAACAAAGCCCCTAAACTACCATTACAGGGGCATCTGAAATTCCAGGATTGACATATTTTGCAACATTCTAATGTACAGTACTGTAATTATACAATATTAAAATACACAACTTTTCTGAAAACACAAACAATTTATTTGACATCAAGTTTGATAATTAAAAATGATTAGAACTTGGTCATTTCCAGCGATTTCTATTTTTCAGAGAGCTTGAGTACACGGTAAGAAAAAATTACCCAGCGGCCGGTTAACTTTTACTAGTTTGTCTCCTTTTCCCCTTTTAATGTTATCAAAAACGGAGGAGCAAAACCACCCAACAAGGGTATTAAAGTGTGAAAACCCAACGTTGAATATAATCATATTTACCTACTTTTGGGTACATCTAACTTACTTTTGGGTAGAAAACAAGTGGAAAATGCCATACGAATTGCACACAAGTAAATGAAAACTACTTTGACCCGCTTTACCTACTTTTGGCTTCCTGCACTATAGTGCCGAAATGAGTCCAGGGATGGGCTAAACACTCAGAGTGGTACAAATAATACTGGTGCTGTTCTCAAATACGGGAGCGCGTCTCTGATATTTGGAAGGAGAAAGTGACAACGGAGAGAGAGGTTTCATACCTGGAGTTGTGCAGTTTGACGGGAATAGCACTTTTCAATCGAGGGAGACATCACAGAACAGAAGTGGAAGTGCCCACATAAACTGCAGGCAGGTGCAATAGGCTACACAGTTAAAAATTCCGAATTTTACTGGTGATGTAAACATCCATGCATGCAAAAATGTATGCATGTAAACTTCCTTTTCACGTAAACTAGCAGCTTGCAAGAAATGTTGCTTACAAAGAAGGACAGTTGCATACAATATATGCATGACATGTGTCATCAATTTACACGATCTGTAATGTAAACTTGTGTGATGTATGACGCTCCTTTTATGTGCATGATAGTAACGCAAATTCACACTATTTTTTTAAATTGTGTATGTGAGTCACTTTTGGATCTGAAGTTTCATTTCTGTTCTAACATGGAAGATTTACAGGAATGATTGCAAACGGTGCGCGCATACCTAATAAATATACTGACACTCATGTAAAACATGTTGCAATTACTGTATGGTGTTCAATTGTGTGTGTGTGTGTGTGTGTGTGTGTGTGTGTGTGTGTGTGTGTGTGTGTGTGTGTGTGTTGGCGGTCGATAAAAGACTACTAACTCATGTCCTATGTCCAGACATAAGCTTGACCATCGATCACGCATTTAACGACAATTTAAATGTTTCATAATTGGTAGTACCACCACTTGTGGCACGCATTGTCAATTCCCTTGCGTTTGACGTTTACACACTACCACCATCTGTTGAGCGTACCGCCATCACTTTTTACTCAACAGATGTCGATAGTGTTTTAGCGACGATGTTTTACAGTGAGAAATATTCAATGTGTTGTGTCTGTTTGTCTACGGTTATATCGCCATTAGTCGCTTTCTGTAAAGAAATGAAGGAATGGAAAAGAAATAGCTAACAGGAAAAAGAGGGGTGTTCCTAAAAAAAAAACACCATGCCCGAACGATAATCCAAATTAATGAACTATTCCACAAATGGTTTGGATGATACTCTGAAAACGTCGTTAAGCAAAATAATCATACAAATTTTATTAAGGCTACTAAGAACAACCTACGCTTAACCTCTCTTTTTCGAATGTTCCAAATTTATTTACCTTTCTATAGGTACCGTTGGATTTGATAAAATGTTACAAATTATTTAGATATTGTTAGAAATCTAACACTGCTTCTTGGTTCCAAATTCGTTCTACGAGTTTCAGTTCAGTTCTAACGCATTGAAACGACCTTGGTTTTTCTAGGTTTTCCTCCATTCTACGAACTAAGGCAGAAAAATGGATTTTTAGGAGCGCTTCTTTTGTTCTGAGAACAATGGGTGTAAATATTCACACGCGATCGTATGTATACATAGGCTTTGTTTTGTAGTTTATAAGTAAACGCATAGAAACAAACAAACCTAGATAAACATTTCAAAGGGTCCTATCTGCATTGAACGATTCTCTTCGTCGACTTTCTCTTTCGTTAGTCACTTAGATAAGAACCTGCTTCATCAAACCATGTGGTAAAAATAGCGCGAAATCTGTTTGCATAGCAGTAGTTATGCAAATAGAAAGTTTATAAAGAGAATCGAACAAAGCAGATAGGACCTTTTGAAATGTTCATCGAGAAACGTATTATTGATTTGTGCACGGTGAAATCATTGGTATGATTGATGTTTTCTGCTCGATAGAACGAAAATGGGTCATTACGACGAAGTAGCGATCTACCCTATAAGGTAAAACAAAAAAGGAAAACATTGGAACCAGTCTTGTAAGTGGTCACCGTAGTCGACATATTTTCTGTGATAATTGACTGCCTTTGCTTCCGACACTTGCAAAACAAGCTATCAGTACCAAATTAAAATGTCATATGACAGGCTCTGTCATACGACACTGTTGCCGAAGACCGTCACGAATGTATGTATTTTAGTTTTTCTCATAATAAATGCTGCTGATGTTGTGCTTGTGTGAATTCTTAAAATAGCAAGCAACGATGTCCTAGTAATAACATTTCTGATTAGATATGGTTTAATTTACACCAAATTGAGGAATTAGAACGAAATCACACATCTCATATGATAGTCATTTGAAAATTTTCTCTTTGCTCGAATGTTGTTCTGCCGTTTGTGTTGTGTAAGAGAGACGACGGTAGAGCATGAGAGTACGAGTAAAAACAGACTGTCGCGCATGACAACGAAGCGAGTGTCGTTAGTTTTAACCGCCACTAGTAGGGGAAATGGCTCTAATGTTGGCCTATGGATCTAACATTGGGCCCAAAAATCTGCTATTGATCAATTTTATCTAGATGGATGCGTTATTGGGACGGTACTAATGAATATTTTTGATTGCTATTGAAAATTTAGTCGATTGCTCAATTTATGTATGGGCCCAAATTAGGGACACTTAGGCCGACATTACATACATTTCCAATATTTGAAAAAAAAAAAACAGAAAAACTGGGTATAATCAACAAAAAGAGATTAAAACTGGACATCGGTTGATTTTACACAGTGGAAAGTGTCTCATGAGATGATCCACTTGCGTTACGAGACGCACATATTGAACACAGTGTACACTTATTTAAAGCTCCTCCAACTACGTAAGGTAATTTTTCAGGTGTAATTCTAATCCTTTTATTCGTTTTCAGTCGAATCGATTTGTTCCATAAATTATATAGACATTCAAATGGAATAGTCCTACCAAATTCCACCGGTTGCTCAATAGCTGCACCAAAATGCTCCCATTCTATAAAAGTATGCGAGATTTACATTCTTCTTTGAAATTTCGTTAAATGGTAGGTTTTTCACGCACTCGCACCCGAGTGTAAATAAACTCACTAGGCGGCGCCAGAGTACAAATAAACTTCTTCTATAGATATATCAGGACAGGATGGAGGCCACATAGAAGTTTATCAAAAGCAGAACTTTATTTGTACTCTGATGCTGCCTAGTGGGTGTATTTACACTCGGACGCCACCTAGTGAGTTAATTCCCAACTGCACTAGCTACAACTAAACGGATCTCGTCAAATTGATCAAGCGCCGCCAGTGCGTCAATTCTCAACTAAAATAATCATTACTGAACGGGTCTCATCCAATTGAACATCTTTGCTGAAGACTGCATCGTAACTTTTTTATTCTCGGACCGTTACATAAGGTGTACTGAGTACACGCGCAAACCCGCGCTATTGAAAGAAGGTATTTTCATCTTGTTTTCTGTCGTGTTTTTCAGAATGTGTCTACACTACTAGAAAGAAGAAGAGTAGGTCTTCGAATAAAGTCTGGAACGTCCAAAAATTGGTCAACTTCAAATTGGTGTATTTCTGTTAAAAATGCATTAAAAAACCTGAAATGCTGCATTTGGAAGTTGAGTGTATGTATATACAATGGTTGCTATGATGAGAATTCACCGTTTGCTCTCCAGTTTCCAAAATGACGTCCAACCAAGAGGAGCAGCGTGTCCAAATTTTGCTCGCGCAGCAAGTGAATCCTCCGTTCTCTTTTGTACTCTTTTGTTTTGTACTTTTTGGCAAGTTATATTACACCATATTTTTGACACGATTGAAGTGCATCCACTTTGATGTGATATCAAAATTAATTTTTTGCTGTGTGGCTTGATGTGTTAGAGGGGAAGTCGTCATTGTAGACGGTTCGCTACACGGGGTAATCCGGTTTGTGGTAGAGCTTGCACGGAATGTCCTGAATGTAGTCTTGAAGTACCTCTTGGCCGTCTGATACAATCCGCATTCTGTGGAATTCGATTCAGGAAATTTAAGTATCTGTTTGTCACTTTACTGTTACTGTACGGAACAATGCAAAATCCAAAAATTTGACGGCAGGAATATTTTTCTTCGATCGGCTGTATGGTGTTCAATAGTCTGGGAAAATACCAAGTATGATGCTTTTACTAATGCAGTGTTATTTTTTTTATGCATCAATGAGTAATCGTCTTTATAACCTCGCAAAGAAGTTGCGTTGGGTCCTTTTGGGAAATCAAATTGCAGAGAAATTCTATCCATTGTGGACTACAGTCTACTAGGTTCAAGTATCAATCATTACACTATTTATCTGAGCTGTTTACTTCACATGCGCACGCCTTGTTCGAAACGGCGGAATAATCAACTTGCATTTACTTCTTTTTTACTTTGTTAAAAGTAAATTTGGGCGTCAACATTTCTAAATTGATTGGTTTTAAAATATTATTTAGGGAAAGATTTGAATTATTAAATTTTATCGCTATTTTCCATAAAATGTTAATTAATATATGTTAATTAATCCGGTACTGAACACTCAGCAAAATAAACTTTCGATATTCATAAGACTTCATATGTTTTTAGCCTCAAGAAATTAATATAAATTTCATTAATTTGCCATAACAAATAATGTCGATAAAAACGGAATAAAATTGATCAAACTGGAATTTAACCATGGACGCTGAGATTTTGGAGTCCATCCATCGACCACTCGTTTATCGTCGATTGTGTAACAAGCATCATAATGAAGTAGCAATTTCAGGTGAAATGGGGCATTAATTTCCGAGATGTGTGTAAGTGAAAATTCGAAGTGGAAATGTATGTAGCCTACGTGGTGGCAATTTGTGAACTCTACCAGGAATAACCTTAAGGAGATTTTTAGCCACAGGTTAGTTCTTCTTTGAAAGTGAGGAAATGTTTATCATTGTTAAAAAAAATATACACGCGTTAGTAAAATTTTTTTTTTTCGGATCCACTATCTGTGTTAACTTAGCAAGAAAGTGAACTAGGAAAAAAATTAAACAGCTTGATGCATCATGGTTTCTAAACAAATGCAAAAACTTAATCACATGTATTCTGAACATGTTACCTATTAAAATCAAGTTTAATAGTTCCTTGTTAACCCATACAAACTAAGTAACGTGAATTACTTCCCCGTTCAACGTTTAATAGGAAACGAGACGTTTATAATTGAAACATAATAGACCGAATTAAAGAAGTTTATAAGTGAATTGGTTTGTGTAATGTGATAACAATTTTCATCAATTTTTTCTCGGACAGACTTTTTTCACAGAAAAACTGCTGATAGATTGTAAACGAATCGTCAATCTCATACAGTAAGTAGGGGAAGTCCAAAACGTTAAGACAGATCACTAATTTGCAAAAAAAAAATCAAACCGAATATCCTAGTAGCATCACTCCGTCCAGTCGTTCAGTGTGACCGAGTGCGTCGCGAACTTAACATCTTCTCTTCAGTTGCTGTATGACCGGGCTGACGAACGGTCGCAACAGCAACAATACCTAAAAGGGGCAGAGACGACGAAAATTTTCATCATTTCGAAAAGGACCGCCAAACCGACAGATGGGTGTTTAGTATATTTCGTGCGATTGTTGCAACCTGTACAAACAAAAGTGATAGTATATGTAATTTAAAGTGACATAAGTTTTTCGTGGTGAAATTGGTGATTGATACTAAGCCAGCAAAAATGGAGTATAACACGACAAGTTCGTTTAGTGGACTAGAGAATTGGTACACATTCCTGGTGGATGATTTGGCAGACAAACGGACAGATGACCTGCCTTTACTTTATAGTCCTATGTGGCCCATTTCAATTCTCCTTCTATACTTTGGAGCGGTTTACATCTGGGTACCAAAGTAGGTGCAACATGTGATAAATGTGAAGCAGAGCTTAGTAATATTTATCTTCGTTTAATTTATTTCTACAGTTACATGAAGAATCGGAAATCATTCGAGCTGAAGAACGTTATGATTGGTTATAATCTTTTCCAAGTGATAGCGTGCTATTTATTAATTCGGCATTTTTTCAAACACGGCTGGACGTTTGACTACCTGTATTCGTGCAAGTTACCAGATTATTCCGACGATTCCAGTGCAATAGGTTTCATGTATGGATCTTACTTCAATTATGTGATCAAGGCAATCGAACTCATAGAGACGGTAATGTTCGCGCTGAGGAAGAAGCAAAACCAGATCAGTGTACTGCACGTTTATCACCATGCTTGCACATTTTCCATTGCATGGATATTTGCAAAATATGTCGGAGGTAAGTCACAGTGTGAAATGTTGAAAACTCATTTACATAGCGTATTGTTTATTTTCTTTTCACCTTCACAGGTAGCATGTTGACGTACACGATCATCGTCAACTCAACGGTGCATATGTTCATGTATTCCTATTACTTGGTGGCGATTTTTTCGAAACAATTGCCTTTCAAGTTGACTATCGTTAAGAAATTCATCACAGTTTTCCAAATAGTAAGTGTATTCTGAATCATTCATGGCCTAAATACCGAAATAACTTTTGGATTTTTTTCTTTAGGTTCAGTTAATGAGCATTTTGGTGAACGTCGGATTTGCTATGCGCAGTAGCTGTTCAATTCCTATGGTATTGGTATTCATCTATCTGCCCTACATGGTGGTGCTACTGTCGATGTTCTTCAAATTTTACTTTAGTACCTACAGAAAACGATTAACCAGTGCTAAAGCAACTAGTCCTAGTGAAATGTTAGTACGAAAAGAGCTATAAATGAGACAATATGCATTTGGCTTGGTGGAATGAGAAAGAAATTTCTTTGTATATTTTGTTATGTGGCAAATTGAACGCAAATGGATCAATACAATGTATCGATGGCAATATCAATAAAGGTTTTTTTTTTCAGTAGAATTGAAAATTCAATCAAACTTTTATTCGGTTTCGGGAGGACCGGTGTTTTTATTTCATTTATTCATAAGCTATGGCTTAATATACTACATACATTTATGTGTATTGTATAAGCAATGAGTGTTCATTAGAGGTAAAGAAATTCATTCATTATTATCATTATTGCTCATGGACATTTTTTCTATGCAGCGAGCAAAGAATCTACAGAAATTTGATCAATTCATTATTAGCCACGAAAAATCATCGTAAAATTGTCATGAACTCAAGACCGGCTCACAATGCACCCGGATTTAATACGTTGCGGAAAATGATAGCTAAAATTATTGTCTGTTAGTTTTCGCAACGTATTAATTCCATTGTGTGCATTATGCGTGGGTCATGAAACAATCTTTTAGGAATAGAATTAATTTTCTCTATTTAGGAGATTACCATTTTGGGAATAGATTTTATGACAAGCAGGTGCGTATTTAGTTCTCAAGTGCATCTATATTTCTGAAACCTATGATTAAATAAATACAACATAATCATGCATTTATTGATATATGTATCTCCAATAAATATTCTTAACATTGCACTAATGTCCTAAACGGAAAACGAGAACAAAATATTTACAAAGTTTTTATTCGTTTTTTAACGGTTGATGATTTCCTAGAAGTTTAAGGAAGGAATTAAGTAAATGGGCTCTCTTTTTATGGAGAATTTGATAAAGGTGATCACAATTCAAATTTAAATCCGGAATCTAACCTTATTATTTGATGTTGGTAATATTCTTGAACATATGATTTCAAGCAACTTTGCTGACTACACAATTTACCTAGTTTTTTAATTGACCGTCGAGGAGCAATTCTACAGGTTTCAATTAGGGCGCTCCAAATTTTTTTTTCTTACGATTTTGCTTAGTTTTTTTTTTAGAAAGTGGTCTTGAGAAGATTGTAAATAAAATAATGACGCACATTGTTGCTGATCAAACTGTGTTGATATACCTTTACATTGAAAAATAATGGATAATTCTCAAAACAGTAATGTAAGACTAAGCGCCAGCTGAAAAGGCGGCGGTGTGACATCTGCTGATATGCCAGAAAATCATGTCAGCTTCGCCTCACACTACATCGACATGATGTTTTGACAAATTGTATGATGCCAGGGGATAATTCTTAGTCTAGTTACAGAGCTAGTTAAAGCCTGCAATCAGACAGTCAAGACAGTAAGGTGTTATGTTTTTGTTTTCATGAGTTATATGGAATTATAGACTTCTTTTATGGATTTTTAAAGTATGTACTCACAAAAACCTGTTGTTGTTCCCAGTTCAAATTTTATGTTATGTGTGACCTTCCAGATGCCATCTCAAGCTTTTTTTTATTAATCTTTCTCGATCGAGATATGAAATTTGAATAATGCATGATACGCATAACTTTTAAAATAACGGTAGAAACAGTCAAGATAGAATTGATTACTTTAACTTATCATGTTTTTATTGTTTCATGCGTGAAATAAACGAATTACATAGTTGAAGATGCTTAACATCAAATATCAGACTTAAAGTGAACATTTTATACGATATATTAGTTGTGTAAAGGGGATGACTACCTTTATTCGTACCTACGGCCTGTTCATTAACTACGGGCCCCCTCCCCCTGCGTAGACAATTGTCCATATTTTTTTTAATTTGTATGGACCGTGGATAGTTGTCAACCCCCCCGCAAACTGTCTACGTAGTTTATGAAAAGCCCTCTACATTAAAATTGTCCTTTGCTAAAGAAAACGAAAAAAAAAAAAAACGTTTTAATTGTAATTTAGTGAACCTTACACGCAAAAAAACGAAAAAAAACGCAAAAGAAAGTATTGGTTTCTTAATTCCTCTACAATAAACGTAGTGTTAGAACATACAATAGATGTTAGCGACTAACCAACTTTTTTCCTGGTATAAAAGGGTAAGTGTACTATTTTCGCTCTAGCACTCGCATAATGTCATAATGTTCATCAAAGTTGTAGCAACTTTTCCGAAGAAACAAATTTTCTATCTCAAATGTTTTATATATATATTTTTTTAAGTACACGCTATTCACGTTCGTTACTGGATGAAAAGTACGTTTGATTGAGCTGAATGTTGAGGCTGTTATGACCCATTTTTATGTAAAAATTGCCGCTCGTTTATGTCAGACTCAGAAAAAAAAGTACGAATTTTTCCAACTGTGGCTACAATAACAAAAATAACCATCTTAGTTTAGTGTCAGAAAGCACAATATATCATTTTGGTTTGATTCTTGATTTAAAAATCAAGATGATAGTATTCGGTTTAAACAAATAGTTGTGCTCAGAAAACGAGCCTTTTTCAGATGATGTATAGTACCCGATATATTTTTCAAAATAATAGAATTCAAGGGTGATTAATGACTAACGACAATCGAATGAAAAAGAAACGACTTCCACCTAGAACCTATCGAATCCATCAATACATGGACCGGGACCAACGGACTTTTTTCAATTCCGAAGGAAGACGTTACCAGAGATTTTTTCGCATCAGAAAAATCCTCAACGTTAATTGAACCCACACACTGGGTGTGAAAGCAATCACACTTACCACTCAACCACCGGCACCGTTAATTTATGCAATCAGTGTTTTGAGGAGTCATCCTAAGTTACTTATTAAAAACTGTTTAAATCGTGAACCATTACACACTTAATTTTTTCGCCGAGATTCCAAGAGCCGAGCATTTCTGCAATTTATTTACCTGAGATTCAGTAAAAAAAATTGCCTAGACTCAGCTAACAAATAACATTTTGCTGAGATATCAGCTAATAAACAGAAATTTTGCAGAGTTATCAGCAAAAGTAAATGCCGAGGTAATCGGCTGTTGGAGATTTTACCGGGCTAGTTTAAGTATGTACAGATCAATAACTCTTTTTTTCAGCAAAGTTGCTTCAAATACATTGTTCTATAACTTTTTCAACCGTTATGAAGTAGACTGTTGAACAACGCTAACTTCACTCTTATCAAAAGATTGACTAAAATAAATGAAAAAAAAAGCTTTTCCGAAGACACTATTTACCTAGAATTAATGGTTTAGGCACAAACAATATGAATAAATATATCTTTTGGGTCTCGGTGTGGTTAAAAGAGCCCATTTTGATTTCAATTTTCGACTCGAGTCTACTCAATTTCGTCAAAAGTGCATCCACTTTGATGCGATATTAAAATTAATTGTTTGCTGTGTAGAAGTGAGTTGAATTTTCCGGGCTTTTACAGGAAAAACTACTAGACTATGGGGAAAATTACTAGAGGTTTTCCTCAGTCAATTGAAATACTTCTAGACTGAGTAAAATTTTCATGTATTTTCCTCATCCTTCCTTGTTCTCCACGGCTTTTGCCCGAAAAATTCACTTCTAAGTAAATCCAGTTTTGACGAAATTAAGTAGGCTCGAATCAATTTTGAGTCGGTCTGATCGACTATGTAGACCGGACTACAACCCTTATGGACTTCTCGGACGTTTGCTCATTTGGGATTTTCATAAGTATAGGTAAACGTATATGTACATGGTTTTCTTGCACTTATAATTTGAATTAACCTCAATGATCAGCACCAGAGGATTTACAACACCATAGAAGTTATAAGAGGAAAAAATGTCATACGTTTTCATAGTGGCACTGCAGCACTAATCCATAGGCAGACTTCTGGACTTCTCTGAATACGCAAGTGCTTTTAATTTAAGCTGATTCAAACTACACGTGCAAGAAACCGTGTACATATACGCGCACTCACCTAATTATTACACTCCTACTTAAGCATTCAGCAAACATCAGAGAAGTCTATATGTCCAAGCATTAGTGCAGAACTTTGAATAAATTAAAATTATGAGTCCAAAAAAACCGAGTGCGCGTACCTATTTACCCAAATGAGCAAACTTCAGAGAAGTTTATTCTGCCACACACACAAATACACCCACCAGACACACTTAGATTATTTTACAGGAGTCAGTATTTTTTACTGGGTTTTTGAATTGCTGAAAAAGTCGGTAAACATTCAAATGACCGTTATCCGTAAGGAATCAATGGTATCGACAAATTATATTTTCTATCATTAAATGGGGTTAATAGAACTGAGCTTGTACAAGTTCGGAACAAATGTTCTCATTATTTAATTTTCCACATATTTTTAAACTTTTAACGAACAGTTCCGCAATTCAAAACCCAGTAAAACTTTACTGACTGGATAAGTGTGTACATTTTAACAACAAAACACCGTTAACCTTACGTCCATGAAGCTAACATCAGCTGATATGATTTTTTGTTAAAGGGAATGGGGGTATTCACTCGGGTCACGATTGTACATATTTTTGTCGAGATTTGACTAATAAGAAACTGCATAATAAAAGGGGCTCATTTGATACGTTATTATACCGAAAGGCTATAATATCTTGTGAAAACAATTAGCTAGCTTCGATATCTAACTAAATGTCGTCGGAAATGGCTGAGCTGATTTTATTCCAACAGATTTTTAGAATGTTAAAGAATCGATTTTTACCTAATTAGACATTTGGTTTCGGAGATATTTATCAAAATAGAGAAATCCTTCCTATTTACTGTATCCGAGAAAGGTAAATGTCACCGGTAGGTGGAATAGTCTGGTTTCTTTATCTGAACGTAAATGGTTTCTAGGGGTCGTACGACAAGCAACTTGGTCATAAAGCGTTTTTCTGGGGATTCCCGGTCAAGGTTTTTTTCTCTAATTGAACATTTTCTCGGTAGGGGATTATTGTGCTTGCTACATAATACGTTAGGAATGTTAAGTCGTTCAATGGTTAGTGCAGACTCAACATAACTCTGGACGTGTTGAAAAGAATATTTATTTGACAATGATTTCTGCAGCATAAGCCTCATTTATCAAAATAAAAGATTTTGAGCATCAAATTACTTCTTGCAGCATGAATACAGTTTAATATACGGACCTAAAGATATTGCACATTTGGGGTTGACAGTAGTAGTAAAAATCATTTACAAATCAAACAAACCATGCATCATATTTTTGTTTACTTTCAGTTTTCGTTTTACGATAGCGAAAGTAGTGAAGCATTCAAGGCTATCCGCTGCAGTATTGAGTAATGAGTGTGATTTTGGTTTTTTTGTGTGCTATTAAAGGCATCACCAAGAAGGTGTTGCGTGCGTACAAATCACAAATTTGATCAAAGAGAAATGGTGTTTCAACAGGGAATTACTCGAGTAGCTATTATCTGTAATGTAAATAATGTTTGTTGATCGATACACTTCGCAAATGCTTTCTAAACGACAAAATTGCTGTCTTTTGTCGATTGCCAATGAAAGTACAATTACATGTTTATACGAACATAGTAGCTTACTTATCTCAAAACTGCAAGTTATGCTTATGCAATTGTAGCAAGTTCATTTTAATTTAATATATTAATCCGTTCGATGCGGAACAGATCAAACGTAGCTTAAATGTTGACCACGTAACAACACCTCAAGTTTAGCCACTTTTGGGGTTTCTACATCTTCGTTCGCAAAAGTTGAGCTGCGTTTATTAGAAGATAATAAATTTGGCACTATATGCGTAGAGAGCCTATCAAACGGTTAACAATACCGAGTGATTCGATTGGGGGCACGTATGCTTTCAATGCCAATGGTTGAGAGCGGCAAAAATGGTTGATGAATCAACGAAAAATGCTGTAATAATGCACTTTTGTATTTATCACTAGTGCGTAATGCACAGCTGCTTATAAAATGATATATCAAGCTTTGGCATTATTGCAGAGGATACTCGAGCTAGTTGGTTGGATGTACTACATTTTCAATTGCATTTTATGTCCAACTCAAAGCCAAATTGTTGGTTGATAGGGACCGTTTCATAACATTGTAACCATCGTTAAATATAGTGATGACGTATGTTTAAAAATCAAATAAGAAGGTAAAGCAATCATAAGTTCAATTCGACGGATTTGAGTAGTGTTTGAAAATAGAGCATTCTAAAATAATATGACCACTTACGAACAGTAGCTCCTATGCCCCACCATACGAATTAATTGGAACTCTAATGAAAGGTTAGCACATTATCTAATAATTAGGGACAGTGGAGATTCATGATATACAATAAAACAATAAAAAATATTTTTATCTAGAACAACAAGACAAGTTTTGGTCATTGAAACCAAACCGTAATGTTGATGGTTTATTTGATTATATGTGGATGGTATTAGGTCACATAAATAATACTTGACACAGCCGATTACGTTATTCGAGCAGTTTAAAAATTATGACCAACTAGAACTTTGAAATAAAATCATTATTTGTGACACCTAAATTTGACAAATCATGTGATTTTGGTTAAATTGTTGTTCTTCTTGGTAAATTGTGGTTTAGGAGAAGAAAATGTTATCATTATTAAGAAAAAATATTAAATATTGCCACGAAATTTCAAGTTTCTCGACTGCGAAATTTGTTTTTTTTTTGCCTGGAATTTCCAATAATTAACACAAAAGTGCTGACAATTGAAATTTGTCCTACCTCTACGATGTTTATGGAGTTTTTGGTTAGTAAAAAAATACTTATGGTTGTATAAAAGGTGTAAGGATAATTTGGAAACAAAATTCGGTATTGGAATGTTTGAGTTGCACTTCAAGTTATTCATTTCTATCTACATATTTTATATTTTCAGTTCAAGAAAAAGAGCAGTTAAATCATTAAATTTATTTTACTTATGTGTTCCACATTAATTGAATACAAACCCAAAGTTATCTCATTATATCCATTCGGAAATATAGAGCAATCGGAAAAAATTTAAGCAGGAGCACTCTATTGAGAAGTTATTTACTAGGGTCACTCGGAGGTCCATTCTCGTAGGTCATAAACTTTCCATATGACGAGTTTGAGTTATTGTGCTGCTGGTTGGATTTTTTTTAGGCATGTTGGAAAACACTGTGAACATTTTTTAAATGTTGGTCTATCAACTGTCTATTTTCTTATCTATCATCTTTTTGTTTAGCATAGTTCTCTCGGACAGTTGCTAATGCTCAACTGCGGTAATCGCTCAAGTAATTTTAACGATACACGTACATATCGTTGATTCTTCAACACCGTTCGTTAACGGTCTAAACTTCTACTGGTGCCGCTTCATTGTGACAGCCTGGCATTCAGAGTTTATAGGTATGCATTTGCATTTAAAATTTGAGTAGTTTACGAACGTATTGCTATCT
Organism: Ochlerotatus camptorhynchus; assembly: GCF_037179485.1. Lineage (NCBI taxonomy): Eukaryota > Metazoa > Arthropoda > Insecta > Diptera > Culicidae > Ochlerotatus > Ochlerotatus camptorhynchus. The sequence goes on along the minus strand of NW_027040636.1, from coordinate 2,330,605 downwards.
GACTTTTAAAATATTGCAAAAATAGGAGTCGTTTACTGTACTGCTTTCAAAAATTGTTATCCTAAAATAATCTTGGCAGTGGACTTTTCTTTAAATTTGAACACAATGGGCTCACTCCATACAAAGATGGCACTAGTTACTAACGTCATCAGCTAGTCGTGATAGGGTTCCAAAGAATACACGGAATGCCAAATGAAGCAACAATTGCTTCCGATAGCTTGAAAAAGTCGACGTCGCTGGCACGTCACAAAAAGTATACATCTTTTGCATATCTAATGATCTTCTGATTCGTTTGCCAATATGCCCCATATTGACGTAGACATATTGATTGACGGCGATGAAGCTTCTTAATCGATAACTTATTACTTTTACTTAAGATCGATTCAATGTTCAATAGATATTTGCATAGTCGGCACCTTTTGGCAGGCATCGATAGCATAAATATCGATCGCAGAAGAACTTATTTATGAAATCGTGGATTTGTTATTATTGGCAATTGAGTGGTCTTTAATGATAGCGTAAATGAACCATTGTTTACCCCTTGCCATTGTTTGCATCAAAACCCGAAGCAAAGGTCAATCTTGATGAATGAAAATAAACAAGACTTGGAATGTCGCCTCAAATTGTTTACTGACGATAGATGAAAAGTTGATTCCATGTAACTTAATGCGATAAAATCATGGAGGCCATTAGAAACATCATCTTTATCATCAGCGAGAATAGAAGGAAATAGTCAATTGCAAGGTCTATTATGGATAATTTCGCAACTAAGTAAGAATTGTTCCGAGAAAATTCTATCAGCAACATTAAGTGAATTAAATAGACACCATCACGGACAACATGAGAAACATGCAAACAAAATTATAAAAGGGTACAATGAATAGTGAAGAATTGGATGATTCTGTTCTGTGGAATCAAAATCTCACAATTTTGTATTCCATAAATTATTGCTGCAGACTAACCCAGATAACACCAGGAACAAAAGCCTACGTGACTATTCTTTTGAGATCAATGGCGCAGAATATACGGGATACGCACCGTATCACCTGCTCTCTGATGAGGTTATTGTACTACGGTTAGTAATATGGTAAAATCGTGGTTCAGTATTCAACCGGTTTAGTCCATATATCCGTATGCGATGACGAGAGTGAGCCTAACTTTAAAGTGTTAGCTATTAGTGAAGCGATAGGTTTGTCAAGAAACGTAACTTGACTTGATTATCTGCTGACTAAGCCGTTACAAATCAATTCTCTGCATGGATGACAGTAGCGCCACAGTTGAGTTCAATCAGCAGCTTATTTACTGTGGAAGTAAGATTTATGAGTTATTTTTCTCCCTTTTGCTTGCTTATCAATGCAGTCATTTCCAAGCGAATTTCCATCAGCTGGAGGAGTGAATGATCAGTAAGATGGAACTTTCACTTGCAGTTGACTCATATAATTGAGAAATATGCGATAACTTTTTAGCGTAACAAATTGCTTTGAAATGCTATCACAAAGTTGCATTGAATGATGAAGTTGCATGAGTCTTCAAGATTTCTATTTGCATGAATTCAATTAATTAAGCAGGACAATTTAACTGTTACGTACCCCTCTCCAAAATGTATGCTGTTCCCATTTTGTCAGTTGTTAACCAATTTTGATGAAAAATTATGTCTTCTTCGTCTTCCATGCTTTTTACGCTTCTGTAGCGAGTGCTTTGCCGGCTCTCAGTTTATTGTTCTAAGATGTACTTACACAGTTATTAATTGAGAGCTTTCTATGTCAACCAATGCATGACTTTGTGTATTGTGTGGTAAGCACCATGATACTCTATGCCCAGGGTAATCGAGATCATATCGAACACAAAACCACCGCTTTTAGCTTTGAAATTCGAGCCTTTACTGACTTGGCGGCTATCTGTGGCCCAGCACGACATCTACCAAACAGAAATTTATTGTAGCTTTTATTGTTTTATATTACTATTATTTTATATCATACCGAACGCCATTAGATCGAATGGGCCATTAGGTAAATTGTAATAGGTAGTTATTCTCTTTCATCTTACGGCATCTGTTCCTGTTTAAGAATAGCATGAGCATAAAAAAAGAAAGTACTATTATGTTGTTTAAAACTGTCAAAAATCTTTGCTATAATGTACCCCGAAAAAAAAATCATTTTACAAAAACGGAAAAATCTGTGGATATAACTGATAATTTTCTTGTATATCAGATTCTAAAAATTGGTATATTCCCAAGATCTCAAAAAAATCTTGCAAACTTTCTATGACGGCGATCTTAAAATGAGGACTAATTTCGGGATTCTATTTGATTTTTGGAATAGGTCTTGAAAAAAAATTGGAAAAATAATATGAATGTTATCGAATTTTTGTTTTTCGATTTTAATATTTCCTTCAAAAATCCTGAATCTTGAAAACAAAAATCCAACTTCTAGGATACTCGCAAACAACAGGCTGTAAAATTTTGACGTCTTGAAAAGACTTCAAAAGTAACAATTTTGGTTTTGTCATGGATTTGAAGCGGTTTATAAGGCTTAGCATAGATTTGAAGACCGGGGATGTTACTAGAGTTACGCCGAAGTCATTAAATCTTCAAAATGTTAGAATAGAAAGCTGGATATTGGCACCATCTATCCAGCTAAGTATTGAACTTGTCACGAGAAACTTTACATAAGACATGAAGTCACCGAAATGCTTCGTTTTGGAGTTATTATTTTCCCCCTGCAATATTGCATTCCTGGCCCACTGTGCAGTGATGTTTGTGTCATTTTTTAAAGCTTATTTTAATGGGCGAGTTAAGTGGAAAATAGTTCTTGATCCAGCGTGCCACTTACCGATAGTTGCATATCAAGCTTCTTATGATTTCTGCCTACATTTTAAATTATGTTTTAAATCTAAATTCTATTATGATTTTCAATAATGTTTCAAATAGAAATTCTATTATGTTAAAGTGTCGTCTACTATGAACTGATCATATCCGGATCTGTTTATAGTCGAAAATTTAATTTCTTTTTTGTTCGATGCCAATGGATGGTGAATGATTTCACAATTAGTTAAATAGTTGATAAACCCATTCAAGTCACGTGTGGTAATCACAATCAGTAGTTGTGTGGCTGGTTAATGACACGACTTGTAATTTATACAGACAAAATTATTTGATTAGCCTTACGGAATGTGCGCGGGGTCTCATAGTGTCGAACATAAAAATAATGATTTCCATAGAATCTTTAGATTTTGATTGTTTGATACGTATTGTGAACGTGGGTTATTCCGCGCAACTTTTAATTCCGTGCACTTGACAATCAATTTGATATTGTTCATGTAAATGGTTAAAACTAACGTGTAAATATGTATTATTATGTTCCCTTAGGGTAGGTCTCCCATTCTTGGTTATATGTTCCTATTATGGTGTGTTCCAATTATGGCGTATGGGATTCTCATATGCCACAATTGGAACACGTCATAATAGGAAAGGTGTAAAAACAATGTTCTCTGCCATTTTCATATCAAATTCAACTAAAAACAGCCAATTCATGTTTTGATTGCAGAAATAGTAGTGCGCGGAAAAAGGAGCAGCAGACATGTTGGTGTTCATATTTCCGCTTTACAGACGCTGTGGAAAAGGCGAGAAAATTTTGATCAATACATAATGCATAATGTATAATGCAGCTAATATTAAAAAATAGATAGGTACCAAGTTTAATTGGGAACTACACCGCTAGAGGCGTGTCGCTTCCATATTACTCTTGACGGCGCTATATATGTCGTGGTCACATTAGCTCAGAATTCTCTCACTACGTGGCGCTACTTTACTGAATACACTATGCCTCGAAAGTCTGTCCAGGTTGTCCAGGCTGTGCAATGTGACTATTTTCGGAACAGGGTTGATGTGTAGAGGCCACAAAACCGATGCTGGATGCCATTTTGGAATCCAAGATGGCGGCCATCTGTTTTAAAAACAAAATATCTCTACAATATGGGTACTTTTGGAACAAGGACGACGTGTGGAAGTCAAAATTCGATGTTCGCCGCCATTTTGGAATCCAAGATCATTTTGTAATCAATGAAAAAAAAACTATATGGTCAGGATCTCGAAATACAGGTTATATAGGAAGTTCATGTGCACACTAGCGCTGCGTAGTGAGAGAGTTCTGAATTAGTATGAGCACCATCCGAAAGTACTTGGTGTGAATAACTTTGCTCAAGACGACAACTTTATATATGGCTATTATCACAAAATATTTTATGTTGGACCTAAATTTCATATATTATAGCGCCCGTCATAAGTAACATGAAAGTGAAGCGCCTCTAGCGGCGTAGTTCCACATTAAATCTTGATCCAATGACAAAAGATTTTTGGTCTAACCCAGTTCAACAGTGTGATTGGTTAATTGCATGATCCAATCAGGTTGCGTCACGTGGCGAGTGATTTCTAGAATTTTTAAAGTGGGTTTTGCTTCGCTAGAGTTTTGCCAACTAGAGAAGCAATATTATCAAAATAAATTCATTAGTGGTAATTTTTTATGTATTATAGTCACTTTAACACTCTTGGGTCATTCGTGACTTGTCCGGGGGTGAGATTTGATCTCGTGACTTTGGCGTGTGAGGTATGGATGTTAACCACTACGCCGGGGTCGCTGAATAAAATCTCTCCTGTGGGTGGGTAGTTGTTGTTCAGTAGAATTGAGGTGAACCGTTCGCCGCGCGTTCCAATACCCACACCGCTCTCGTATATAGTGGTTGCTGGTTGACTGCAGTCATGCCAAAAAATGGTTGGTACACTATATTGAGGTCTTGGGCTAGGAATGCATGCTCGTGATTCATTGCATCTTTGATTTACACGATGTTCTAGACAATGCTTGACGTTAACCAATTTTTCAAAAGTATGTTGTTAAACATCAATAGTTTTATCTATTGGAATCGATAGGTAGAGACAATTCCAAAACTAATTAAACATACACATTAGACTGGCCCAAAAGTACGAGTGAAGCAAAAGTTCGTTTTGAGGTTTTCGACGCCTGTGCAAAATAAAACTTATTATTTTGGTACTTGTTTGAGAGGTCTTTTAGAGCCAAACTTTCCAGCAAAAAATCACAGAAAATTCCTGGTGTTTTCGAAGAATTAAACGCAAAAGTGTGTCAAGATAAATTCATATTGAAAGGGTAATTTTATTTCAGGGCATGATTGCGTTTTTCTTGAAGATTTTTTTAGGAGTATTAGACTTTTCATATGTCACCAGAAAGCTTTTTTGCTAAAGTTGTGGTTCTACCAAAATGTATAACTCTGTGTCGAAGAAACGCCGATTCGTTGCCAATGGCATGTTCCGTGCTGAATTGAACGAGTTCCTGACTCGTGAGCTGGCCGAGGATGGCTACTCCGGTGTGGAGGTCCGCGTCACTCCGACCCGTACGGAAATCATCATCATGGCCACTCGCACCCAGAACGTACTTGGAGAGAAGGGTCGCCGCATCCGTGAGCTGACCGCTGTTGTCCAGAAGAGATTCGGATTCGCCACAGGAACCGTTGAGCTGTACGCCGAGAAGGTCGCCACCCGTGGTATGTGCGCCATCGCCCAAGCTGAATCGCTCCGCTACAAGCTGATCGGAGGTCTGGCCGTCCGTCGTGCCTGCTATGGTGTGCTCCGTTTCATCATGGAGTCCGGCGCCAAGGGTTGCGAGGTTGTCGGGTCCGGCAAGCTGCGTGGTCAGCGTGCCAAGTCGATGAAGTTCGTCGATGGTCTCATGATCCATTCCGGAGATCCGTGCAACGAGTACGTTGACACGGCCACCCGTCACGTCCTGATGCGTCAGGGTGTCTTGGGTATTAAGGTCAAGATCATGTTGTCTTGGGATCCAAATGGCAAGATCGGACCGAAGAAGCCCCTGCCGGATAATGTGTCCGTGGTGGAGCCTAAGGACGAAATTATGTACAGCACCCCGCGTAGCGAACCCAAGAACAAACCAACGTTGGAACTGGGGGAAGTCGTGGAGCCTGTGGCCACTAGCTAAGCTCTTAATTGTAATGTTTACAATGTAACTGAAGAAGGGGGAGGAAATATATTGGAAATGTGAGCCAAAAAAAAAAATACGTCACCAGAAAGCTGGGTTTGTCTATAGGTAGTGCACAGCAAAACAACAAAATATTATTACATCCTAGAGGATGCACTTCAATTATGTCGAAAATCTCACGTAATTTTTATGGCCACACCATATTCCAGAGTATCGTTTTGTAAAAAAATAGCACTCTAACACCCCTGACGATAAAGAAGTGCCGAAGCCGTCATTTCCCGATTTTTATGTTTATTATATAGTCACTTTAACAATATTGTCATTCGATGTCCGAGATAAGATTTGGCTTTATTGTGACTTCAACATTTTAGATATCAGGCATCTGAAATTATGATAAAATTTTCCTTGTATTTTCTTCACAGTAAGAAATGCAAAATTAATTCAAAATAATTATTAGAATTATTAATTTTACTAGGAAAAAAAAAAACAAATCAAAGGGGACGATCGGAAAATATCGAGAAATGGAGAAACTTGGGACGTGTAAAATAAAATAAAACTCTCAGCATTTTCTATGATTTGGATTTTAAAATATTATTTTGTTACTTTTGATCCAATGTCCATGATTAGAATTATAAAAATTCCTGTTTTTTTTTTTCTTCCGGGAATAATAAAATTTCATGAGGCTTTCCGATTTTTCAGTGTTTTTTTGTTTCAACGCATCAGAAACCCTGGGAAAATACTGAACTAACAATTATAGAAGTGCTCGGCTCGACAAACACTATGCTAAGAACAGGTGAATGTTCCATTTTAATCACTGAATAAAAACCATGATGATTCTTCCACTACGATGATTTACCGTTTTAACATTTCCGTGATTTTTACTTAGGTTTTTATCATACCGGTTAGGAATGTTGCTTCGTTCGTTTCCTTTGTGAATTCAGACATTTTCCACTAAAATAATAAAATTGATTATTCAAACATCACCTGAACATTTATTTTCGTTTCTGGCCTAGTCGGAGATTGTTTGCTTCCCAGAGTAGATTTAAGGTATCGTATCACTGTACTTATTCTACTGTACCCAACAAACATTCAAAGCTGAATAAGAGCTTAAAACTTCAACTCTTAATCAGTTCCAATAGTTTGTTGGGTATCTCTTACCCACTATGATTTCTTCAGATAAACAACCAGAAATGTTCCCAATATAATGAAATGCTCCAAGTGACATGAAAGTGGTAGCTTGCACCAGCAATGACATTATAATAAACCAGAAAGAAGAAAGAGACAAAAGTGCAACCTTGACACCAAACATTGTTTTATAGAAATGTTCCATGTGATTGACCTTTCACAGACTCGAAATCAAAACATCAAAGACAACAGATTGCATGCACCTATCGTTTTTGTTTTCACGAACCACGGTCGGCCACATCTGCAATGATCGTTTAAACTTTTTTCATAATTATTTGGAATTTTTTTGCATCGATAGCTTTGAAGACGCCTTCGCTTTGGCCTTGGTAAATTTTACGTAACTATTTACTGAACCGCAGCAGTATTGCAGCCGACTGTGATTCGACGGTCAAATATGTGATCTGTGGAATGATCATCTATGTTGCTCTTCAACTAATTTCTGTCTTGATGATCCATGATTCAACATCATACCTTACGTGTACGGGTTCTGTGAGCAATCGAATCGATCATTCATTTATTTTCCTTTTCACTTCACACACAATTTCGCTGCACTTCTATCGAATTATTTTGCTTCTGATAAATGATCCAATCGTTTTGAAAATGATGAGCATACGAAATGAACAATAATTATCACTTGAGAATGAGGTTAAAATAAAGTGGAGTTGATGAAAATTGAGGATGAATGGGTGTATTACTAAATTTCTTGTGTTTAGACAGCTCTGGCATAGAGGTGCGAAACAATTAATTGGAAACAGGAATAGGTTTAAATTCTAAGTAACAACACACCAAAACAAATGACATCATCAAATGTAAGTGTCGATTTCATACAGGATGAGGAGCTTAGAATTATGTCATAAGCAATGTATAAGATAAATCAAATATCACGTGACGTACTTAATGCATGCAGTTCTTACAATGAACGTACAAACAAGTTTTTCCAGAATGAATATTTTCGTAAAAAAAATTCACGAGGAAATTTTCTAGCAGCAGTGGTTTTTACGAAACAAACTTGGTTTGAAAATTAGATTTTAATTAAATTAATTAGAAATTAAATAACAGAAAAATTACACTATTATTTTAAAAATCATCCGTCTATCATATTACAGAATCTGTTAATGTGGTGAAAAATTACAAATTCTGCAACTTTCTATGCAAATTTGTAATAGAATTTTACATTTCCTAGTAGGGTGTACATCTGTATTGTACCATTAATAACGAAAAAAAAAAAAAAAAAAAACTGTGAAGTGTCGATTAATTAACGTATTCCGAGTGAATATATTTTTCAAACAACACTGTGAAACAAAAAATGACAATATTATCTATATTTGGAGTCAAAACTGTATGCATAGACAAAAAAAATGTATTTTATTTTCAAAATATCAATATTTCCACTATGACATGAGCCGTGATTGGGACTCTTCGTTACATATATTAATATGTCTGTATGCTGTACCAATTTAACAAGCAATATTCAATTATTGACATCTAAATTCTAGGAATCTTAAAAATTAATCAATTAACAGAAAATTTATATGTTGTGAAATGGAGGGTTGCTAGAATAATTCGGCATTTATAAAACCGTCACCAGTTGAAAGCAGAGGCTTTTATTATTAATTATTGAACTACAACAATTTTTTTCTTCATTGGGGTGGTTTTTCATACAAGATATGAATCTGCGTTGCAAGGTGGCCATTTTAAAATTCTCGGTTCTACCGGTTCAAATCTCAAAATTATTCCTGTTATCAACAACAAATGACAGTATTTAATGATTATTTTTTTCAAAGAAACGTGACTAAGTGCAAACATATGTTCTTGTTATTTGTAAAAATAAATACTTATCACCGGGTAAAACAAAGTAGCGTCTGAACGTTACACATAATAATTTAGAAGTTTAAAGATTAGAAATTTGAAATGTTATTGAAAATTCGTAGGCAAATCATATAAAAATTACTAAGGTGTTTCAAGAACGATTGCAAAATATTGAAAAGATTTATATTCAAACTTTACTAAGGTTTGAAAGTTCTGCTACATACATTTTCGAATGAATCTTTAGAGATTTCGAAGGTTCATGCAAACATTCCTAAACAATACGCAATTCAAAATTTCGTAGCTCAGGGCGTCTTACTCATTATGCTAATTCAAATTCCTTTAGTTAGCCAGGGTTTTCCAGGACTTCAACGGAAAATGTTCAGGTTTTCAAAGAAACCTTTATTGAAAATACGTTAAAAATATGCTATTGGAATATTTCTGTTAGTTATAAATATTGAAAGCTTCTCATGGTCCAGAATCTTCTCAAATTTTATAAGCCCTGAATGAAAAAAAAACTTCTATAATCTTGAAGATTTTTCTTAATCAAGAGAACTTTTTTAAGCAAGAGAAATCAAATTAAAAATCATGTCAAAGACTTAAAATTTAGATTTTTTTTAGAATCTTTTCAAGAATTTCTGTAAATAATAATTTTTAATTTTTCTTTGGAATCTTCTCAAAAATTTCTGTAAATAATAGAAGGATCTTTGATTCACTCTGCAATTCCCTTAAAATTTTAAATAGGGTTCCCTGTATTACCCTCTAAATTCCACTCAGAATTCTCTAGGAGCTATTCCGTAAATTCTTGGAAATGCTCCGCAGAATTCCCTAGCAATCAAAGGGCAATCTGTAAATGATAACAAGAATCGCTTTAGAACTCTCCTTTAACATCGAAACTTTGTTGGAAATTTGCTTGAAATTTTTTGCATCTTTTCAGAATTCTCTTTGGATTCTCCTTCTTCTCTTGGAAATCTACTCACAAGTACCTTGGAGTTCTCCTTGCAAATTTACTCTTGGGTCATTCGTGGCTTTGGCGTGAGAGGTATGATTGTTAACCACTACGCCGAAACCGTCCCCAAAAATTTAGGCAAGAAGAGTTCACGTCTTTAATAATTGTGGTGTAGTAGTAAGACGATGGGCTATGAAGGAATAGCACCCGACCAAGCATCCTTGCATGAATGAACGGGAAAACCAGTTTGATTCAGACACTTTTCGAAATAAATTTTGAAGTTTGTACAACCGGTTGTCACGAAAGTTTGGCCGCAAATTTTTACTTTGATGTAATAGGTAGACGCTGATGAAAGTTGATTGCAGTGGGTTACCGACATCCAATATTTGTTGAATGCCATTGCACGATGAATCCAGCTAAATTTACTCGTACATTCGTTGTTGCACACGAAAGACAGAAAGCAGTATTTTTCAAGGGTGTTCGCATTTAACTTTATATTTCGATGATCGAAAAAGCTGTATGTACGCGGGGTCGATCAATGTTTGCGGTGTACATTACGTAATAAGCGATCCTATATGATCATTGGGTATTTTTGGTTTGGGTAGAATCTGAATGAATTTTTGTTCTGGTTTAAATTATTTCTCAAATTTTAGTTATGCTCGGCGAATTAACTTTTTCACACGATTTCGTTAAACATGTTATCGGTTTATCTTCAATGATCAAACTGAAAAATGCTTTTCTGAAATTTTACACTATTACTTTATAAAAAATTATGTTTTTCGAAGTTTGAATCTGACAATATTTTTTTATATTCCTTTCGTTAAAAATTAGGATGGTGTTTCAGTTATTTTCGTTAAAACCGTACATTTTAAAAATAGTCAGTAAGTTAGTTTCACATAAAAAAGTATAGGCTAAATTAACAACTGGGGAAGTGCTCAAAGATTAGGGTAGGTGTAAAGTTTCACCTAGGACGTAAAGGCCGAGAAGAAAAATGTACAGATTGTGTTTTCTAGTTGAATGTGATTATAATCGATGACTCACAATATACATTACCATACCAGGCACTATTCAGATTGTAATAAAATAAGTCAGCATTTTGCAAAGAGGCCAAAAATATTTTTTTTATAAACTGGAAGATTCCTGTTAGATATAACGGAAAGCAAAAAAAAACTGTGTTTAAATATTACACCGTTGAACAGTTTATTATTTATATCTATATTAGTTAGCATTGAAGTTACTAAGGATTTCAAGACATTATCCATTGTAGAGAATCAAATTAGTTCAGCTGGTTGTGATTCTTCAAAACAGGTTTCAAGGCTACTTTACCAAAGCAAAGCACCTACCGATGAAGAACCGGTACTCATGTTGAGCACAGTAACGCAATCGGAGAAATTTTCCAAAAGAAAGTGAAAATAAGGTCAACCCTTGGCCGTCCTTACGTCCGTGTCCGATAATAATGTAAGTTGTTTATCCTTCTGCACAGGCGAGAAATTTCACCTTTAGTGCGAAATTGATGTAAACCACCGTCTCGCCATGATGAAAACAGAAACTCGATTATGTCCAAAGTCAAGACGGATGGAAGAAAACAAATAAACGTAATATGGGCTGTGTTGACTGTTTTGAAAATGAAACTAAATGTGCATTCAATTTAAGAAGTAGGTACAAAACTCAACTGTGTTAAAGGTTGCCGATTAGGACAACTGAATCAACAAAAGTCTATGGAAACACATCGAAACAGAGACGTTGCTCATCTCTGTCGAAGCAAAGGGAGCACGAAAACGCGTTCGGTACAGTTAATTTGTTGCCAAATTTTAGTCTCATGGTTTTGGTATGCACATATGGAGCTTACCATGTACCAAGATTAAATCAGCGACCAACAAAAGGTTTGACCATTCGACAGAGCGTCTTGAATTTTTCACAGCACTCACCATGGCTGCTTTCCAACCGCGCTTATGTCTTTAGTATTTATCAAAAGAGAGCCGGGTCCACATGCGCGCCGCAGTATCTCCACTTACATTGACAAAGCTTGGAGGTCGAACCGTTTCATGAATCGTTCGCCACTGAGCTCGGGGTTCGCCGTTTGGTAGAAACAGTGCGGAGCTTTATTTGGATAGGCGCAATTGGTGAAAGAAGTCGCGTGCGATCCGCGCCATAATTTTAGACACACTTTTTTGTAGTTCTTGACGCACGTTGGCTTACGAGTGTAAAGTGTTTTACGGCTCTCCATTAGAATCTATGTTTTGTGTACTTAGTACTGTAAGAGTGCATTAAGTAGAACCAAGTGTTATAAAACGAATCTACAACCGCAGCACAGGTTTCAATTCGTGATCACGCGTTGCCAAAGAAGAGCCAGGTGTTAATTTTGCTGATAGTGCTACTAGGAACTTTAATCGGTCCAAAATGGATTACCTGCAGCAAATGAATCTAACCGACTTTACGTTGTACGACCTCATAAATGTAAAAGGCGTAGGTGAGTATCGTTTTTGATATAAAGTATAAATACTAAACAGTGCATTTGGAGAAAAGTTTTGACGAGTGATCAATATTAGACCCAGTGAAAAAGTGTCATTTAATGTTAATGAGATGAATCCAATTTCAATGCACCAAGAACAATATGGCTGAATGTGTTTTGTGGAATTATCAACAGTGTCGACAGCCTAATCCCAACTATACCAGTGCCCTAGATATCTTAACTTTAGAACAGTTTAAAAATTTCCTTGAAATGGAAAATCTACGCTGAGCATCAATTATATATTTGTCTTTTCGAACATTTAGGTGTACCGAATGCTTATAATATCGCTTGAAAAGCATCATAGTGTCAGTGTGCATTTGTATAGACTCAGCTCGACGAAATCAATACATGTGTGCGTGTGAGAGAGTGGAATAGAGAAAGAGAGAGAGAGTGTGAGAGAGGGAGCTTTAATAAATTTTATTTAAATCGGGATTTGGTTTCTGAGATATGACCAAAAAGTATATGAATATATCTTGTTTGAAAAATGCAGGAGCATCCTCTACGGGAATTAATCGGGTTTTTAGAATTGTTTTGTTTTTCAATCTATTCTATTGAAAAATGAGACAATGTTTGCATTTACTTATGGCTGGCATTGCAAAGTTAAGTTTAAAGCCTATTTAGTTGTATTTCTGATGTAAATATTTAAAATATAAAAATGTAGAAAATTATTATAGTGCTAAGCATTCAATACTTGGGGAATCTGTTCATTTAAAACTAATTCGCGGTATCGAGCAGTGCATAAAATGCAGATAAATCAGATAGCTTAGTTAGTTATGGCCCGGTGTTATCAAACCGGAGATGGCGGGTTCTATTAACGGCCCGGTCTAGAAAATATTTCGCATTGAATATTTGCTTAACTTCCCTGGGCATAGAGTATCGTTGTTTTTGCCCAGTGTTCGGAAAATCATTCCTTAAACTAATTATTTGACCTAGTGAGAGAATCAACTGGCGTGTGAATATGCAAAACAAATCTCACGTTTGAGATTCTCGTGCATTTTCACAACTCATACTCACAATGCCCAACATTTATACCACTTAAAACTCATAAGAACCGCCCAATCGAATACTGCAATAACAAGACAAATAAAAAGTAATCTCAAGCATGAGATTTGAGTTTTTGAGTATCTTGCCACACATTATGCAAATTCATACGTTGGTTTGCATAGAAAGCTCACAATCTATAACTGTGGAAGTGCTTCAAAGTTAAGAGTTAAAATCGGCCTAAATAAAAAGTTGGAAAATGAATGATAACAGACACATACTTAGAAAATATTACTGAATTCGATAGTTTTGTTTAACAAAATTTTTTATAACAGAAATGATCGGTAAAATTTAGACATATCGATTTATGTGATTTACAGTATCGGAACTTCACAACTTTGGCTGTTGAAAATTAAAATTTGGCGATGAGTGACGATTACGCTTTGCTTCATTTCCCCAACGAGAACGATAGGCCCACTTGGACCTAGATAATATTATTATCTGTACTCATCCTAAATGAGGTCAACATTGAAGAACTGAAAACCGCATAAACACAGAATTTAGTACACCCTAGTACATAGTTATGAGCACCTAATTTTACATTATGTGGATGCACAGCCATTGGAAGTAACCATGTTGTCTAAGGAGCATTGTTAAATACGTTTGATTGTACGATCTCTTACTGGAGGTATCAGATTGCGGAATTTAACGTGTCATCCGAGAGAAATTTGAACAGGAGATTCCACCTACGCTTCATGTTTTCAATCGAAAGGAGAACATATATTATGAAAGGATTAATAACAAGTGCTTCGTATGCAAGATTGAGGGCAACCTGATGGATTCCAGCCTCAAACTGAAGACCAGGAAACAGCCAGAACAGCAACAATAGAACGGAGAACAAAAACTTGATGAAGAAAAACAGCACCAGGGAAAAGAACGTTCGAAAACCTGTAGTTAACCGTTATGTGCGTGACGGGATACCCTGGTACCCAACTCCCATTTAACAAATCATCAGGCACATAACGCACATGATGGCTGGAGATGCATAGTGCAAAAAGTGCTCGAGGAAATGCGATATAAATGGAATATGTGACGATCACAGAGAGTGAAAAATAGTGAGGAGAGAACAAGCGAACACGAAGCCCAGAAACAGCAGCCACTTGTGTTCAGATAACCGAATGACGAGTTGTATACATCAAGTTTGGGATTATGGCAACGGTAATTGGAAAAATAGAAGAGAATGGAAGAAAGGAAATAGTTATGAGAAAAAGCAGGACAACACAATAGATCGCCACCTAGGAAGAATGAGAAGAACTCGTCTTGATGAGTTCAATCCGTCGGGAAAATGTCTGTGTGTATATGTGTGTGTGTCCTTGACGAAATACAGTAAGGTTGTGTTGCACCAAATTGAACGCAACAAGCGCCAATTGGGAGGTACGGTGGTCTCATTGAACGCAATTGAATATTTTTGAAATCGGTCAACTGATCAACATGTTCCGGTGAGGACGACTCTGGAGACTAGAAGTGGATTGAAGCGTACCATACCCATCATGTGACTCCTTAAAATACATGAGAGTTCGAAAATAAGTTCAATAGCGGTCAATTGTGGCCCGTGATTACTTTGGCCACATCAGGATATGATTTGCAAGCCCCCGGGGAAGAGACCAGTATCTGACTTGAGTCGAAACTCATCCTAGTTTATTTAACACGATTCTCACGAAATAACGCGGTACGTTTTCAAAAGCCTCTTGAAAACGGCAAAACTTATCAAACTAATTTCAATCACATTATCCGTTTTTTTTTATTTTAATTTTTTTTTGTGAAAACCCAGAAATTTAAAAAAAAGTGTATTTGGCAAACATTTGAACATATTTTAGAATGTGTACTTAACCAAGCTTTGTTTTTACACGATACGTATCCCCCATGCAAAAAACAAAAGTGTAGTGATTTTTTGATCAAAATAGTCCATTTTTGAGCCTACATTCCTCGAAAAGCGGCAGATAAGAAAACATGCACCTAAAACTTGATGGTAAATACAATAAAATCCCGAAGATTTCATCAGTATCTTGAACCCGGACATGTTTTCCTTGGCTAAAAATTTGCATGAAAATTCAGTACAAACAGGCATTATTTAACTTTTCTTCCCTGAATGCGGACTTGAGCAATTTTATCAGAATTTAATCAAGTAACAAGGGTCATATTTCCCTATTATGATTTTTTAATTGCTGAAAAAGTCGGTTGAATATTAAAAAAAATCGATACGTGTACAGAAATCAACAACATTGGATTATGTTATTGGATATTATTTAATTGGTGTTAACGGGTACTACTCTATAGGATGAGGAGAAATTATCAACCTAAGTAGTCGTAATTTAATTAATTGTACTACAAATATACCTCTTTTAATGTCCACATTTGGCTGTCACACACGCCTTCAACCGTTTAAGTAGGTTGATCAGCGATGGAGATTCGTTCCTCTACAGATATAACATCCCAGGCAACAGTTTATATGTTCATCATTCTAGCGATACATAGTGGAAGATTCTTTTGCTAGTAAAGGTCGATTTCTGCACTACACAATGGTATTGGCTTCATTATGGTACGCCAACGAATTCGAATGAAACATTGCACGTTTGCTTACAATAAGCCAAGGCCCAACTTGGCTCAGGTGTGCTGAATTTAGTATCTGTGCAATACGAGCAGTATCCTGTATTGTTGCCTTTATTGTATTTGTTTTATTTTTTATAATCAAAAAAATACTGAAAAGTTCCGTATTTAAAAAAAATGTGGTAAGGATTACTGGTTTAGCGCGTAGAGAGTGATGAAACTATTCGATTGTGATTCAAAAAAAAAATCAATGGACAAATTTTGTAAATAAACGTATTGAAATATTGATCTATTAAAAATAAGATTTTGAAGATATACCGTACATAAATGAATCAATATCCTTTTATTTAACCGTTTAAAATTTGAATTAGTTGCTAATTCTTAAGTTTATATTTAATTCCAGTGATAAATATTACGGAAGACATTTCAATTTAAACACAGGGCTGCTTCCTACTTTATAAGAATAATCACAAAATGATAGTCATGCAAGCTCATCAGGGGGGTAATTTGTCCGGTTTTTCACCTAGGCCATACAGAAAATCACACGGAAAGTCAGCATTTTTACTGTAGTTTAGGAGGATAATTGCTGCTCAAGTAAAAATTGACATAATATAGCGAGAAGCGAAGCATGTCAGTCATTTATTCGTAACCCGGTTTGCTGCGGTATGTAGTGATTCATAGTGATTCATACGCGAATGACTAATATGAGCGGAATAGTAGTATAATTTAGTCACATACTATCAGAAATTGACCCGGCTTGGTGGTGGCTGAGCTGAAGGACGAAATATTACTATTGCGTACTTTCAAGAAATGGCGTCATTAACATGAAACACAGGTAGAAGAAAGTGCAATGCAATAATTATGTAGATCTTAAATTTTTACAAAAAAGTACACTTATACAACGGATGCTGTAAGAATCAAACAATACATAAACCAGTCACATTTCTAAAATAATATGTTCACAATTTCAAAGGATAAATAATTAAGGTACGATGGCGTTCAAATAAAAAAAAATGTCGATAATACTATTGAGAAATAATGTTCACACGTGGCTGACAATATATTAGTATCTAATTAACAACAGTAGTTGTTAATTGCACACACGCATACGAAAAATGCAGATTATCAATTTGGTTTACACCTTGTACGTATACTAAGATATGTCTTAAAGAAGCTTATTGGAGAGCGCAAAATTATCTAACCCTTTGCCACTGATGATATCATGTAAGAAATGTGTATCGAAGCAGAAGCATGTTGTAAAGTAAAAGATTGTAAATCCACCATGAAGTCATAGTCTGATTGGCTGGAGACGTCACGTTACTGAAAATTTCGGGCTGTCTTTCATCATTCGTCATTTTGCAGACCACTCATTATTTGGAAACTGGTTCAATGCCACACCGCGAGGTCATGCATTACGAACCTCCTTCTCTTCTCTGCTAATAACGGTTCGCTCGAAGTAGTTAAGCCAAAATGTACATTGCTGCAACTACCTGATGGGTCAACTTCCCCTTGTCAGATTAAGTATTCGTTACATGACTGAGTATAGCGTTGTAAATTAATATTCAACAGAACAGGCCGCAGGTATAGAAAGAAACTATGAACGTTTGGAAGTAATGGGTTTTGACCCTTCTAATTTTATGCCCTGAGGTTTGCAGGTGCGTGAAAGTTCATTTAGCATAGCTTTTAAATGATAGCAAACAAAATGAGCGTAAGAAAATTAGATGAAAACCTGTTGCGAAATGTAAAACTTAGCCATAACATTATTATTTGCATAATAAGTAATAACCACAACATATTTTACCCTTGAATGTAACTTCCTGGATGATTATTATTGTTAGCAATAAAAAAAAAACAATAAAAAGAATGTCAATCCACATGCCACTGACTTTGAAAATCTTAGACATAATAAATCGCACAAACTTTAACCACACGAGCATGCAAATATAAGTAGTAAATGGGATAGTTTTATGGTCATAAATATTCTTTCGATATTTTAACATTTCTGCAGTCTGGGTAGTAATGTCTAATTTATGCATGGTTATAATGAAGCCGCCTCGGCCGATTAGAAACACGTGTGTATTTCAGGTTTGATAAGTTAGTCACGAGACTTAAACAAAAAATATATTGAGTTGATCGCAGAAATGGAAATGTGTCATTGGTATAGGATTTATGCAAAATAGAGCGACATATTCGATTAGCGATTCCGGTTGAGTTTTACGAATATTTTTTACGAGTTCATGCTTTGGATAGGATAAGCTAATAAAAATATTTTGCTTATTAGGATGAAATTGTGAGAATTCTTCCTGACAATCTGTGGTAACTTTTATTTCAGCAAAAAAACATTTAAAAAACTTGAGTCCATCCACCATACAAGATTTTCGACTCAATGGTGCATAAACATGACGCCAGACGTTGTCCAGAAATTTTTTCAGATGCAGAAAACCATCCTTATTATTCTAAATTCATAAGTTTAATGTACTTATAACGTTAAAAGTTGAACCTTAGAAAAGAATTTCATGAATCATTTTGATAGTTTTCCATTGAACTAAACAAAGAGTCATACTTAAGCATTTATTGCTCGCCAAATCTTCAGAAATTCACTTTATTTTATTATAAACTTTGCTTTTTTTTCAATATTTTATAGTGCAATTTACATTGGTGCGCTTTTCGAAAAATCAAATCCAGTTATTTTTCGACGCATCATTTCAGATTATAAAAAGTAAATACAAGCAATCTTACAGATGCTGCGTCATTAGGCCGAATGGTCACTGAGTCGAATGTCGTTGTTGTTAAAAGGATGGTTGTAGCCCTAATTATGTTGATAATACTAATAGTAAACGAGTTACATCTCAAATAAACCGTAAAAAGTAAAAACAAAGCAACATGGTAAATATACTCAATTATATTTTACGGCGATATTTTTTTTTGTATGATCGTATGATTTTATTTTTCAACCAAATTTAAAGCAACTTGTTTAAAAAAAAAAACAAATAGCGAAGTTTACGTATACTCGTCAATCTAAGCAGCGTCCGCACTTCTGTTAGCAATTTTCAGCAACTCAAAATGAGTCGTATATTGTAGTGCGTATATTTCAATTGAAGAAATTCCTGACACAATTAATGGGTTTCCTCAGTCGTAAAAATGTAATCAGATTGAAGCTAAAAGACTAAGAAACCGTTTAAATACATTCAGCGAAGTGTTTTGGTGAGAAAATACAGCGAAATTTACGTTTAAATGTTGGTTGCCAAAAACAGTCAATGGGTGTCGAAGCCATCATTTACCCTATCAGGTGGTATTAAAAATACTGTACCATTCCTGCAAAATCGAAAAAAGAAACGCATAAAATCAGAATTGAGTGTACATTAGTTTTCAAGCGAAAACGAATGAAAATCTCTGGCGAAGCGCATCGCGTGTGAGATGGAAGTCGAAGACAGATGCGACGCTGATGAACGCTCGCTGTAGCCCGTGAATCGCTCTGTATGGCTCGTAGTTCGTTCGATGCAGTGGCAGTCTTATCATGAGGTTGTTACGAAGCGGTCGGGGTTGAACATATAGATCGATTTGACTCGGGAGCCTCACAATTGGTTCTTCCCTCTAGATTATCGGTGATAGTCAAAGCTCGATTAGTGTCCCTTCTAACCCGAACAGGTTCTAGATTTATCAGTTGGCAACGGCTCTCTAAGCTGGGTAGCCGAAGCGGATCTCTCCAAAGAAAGTGACGTTGAATAGATTCGATTCTCTCGGCACCGTTATTGTAGTTCGGATTCCAAACCGTAAGACAATATTTCTGTGTCGATCGTACGAGGGAACAGTAGAGAGATTTTAAGCAGTAAACATCGGTGAAATTCTTTGAACATGAATCCTAGAGTCCTAGACGCCTTATTGACAACAAACGAAATGTGTGGTCTGAATGATAGATGTGAATCTAAGACCACACCAAGGTCTTTCACCCAATACTCACGTTCTAGTGTAGCGCCAAGCAGTACGTAGTTGAATATTATAGATTTTTCGTGAGAACGTTATGGCAGAGCACTTGGCTGGATTCCCAACCATTCGGTTTAGAGTACTTCTACTGACGGAAACATTAGGCTGTCGTTGAAAAGAAGGTGACAGTCAGCCATCGAGCGGATATGTTGGAAGATTTTGAGGTCATCTGCATACGACAATCGAGGTCCTTCGATAACCAGATGTACGTCATTAAAGTAGAGTAGAAATATCAATGGTCCTAGGTAGCTTTCCTGCGGTATAGCTGATATGGTGCAGAAGCTAGCTGATCGGCAATCTCCTATGGTAACCATTAGTTGGCAATCATTAGTGTGAGAAAAAAACGAGCAAGTAAATAAGAGTTGGTTGGAAATGCTAACATGAAGCTTTAGTGTGATAATTTATTAGCTAGAGAATGATCTTTAGAAGAGAGTAGGTGGATAGTTCCGTTAAAGTACGGCAGTATGAAAATTGAATAGAAGTTGAAAATGAGCGAAGGGCCATTAATGCGAAAGTTTTTAAAGTTAGACGCACATCTTTTGCCTAACCCGTACGATGTACGCGGAGACTTGAAGTATGTCTCCAAGTCTACAGGCAAAAAATGTGCGTCCTTCTTTTGCTCATAAACTGACTGCGGCTATAGAATAGTTCTTTTTCATCACTACCTAAAGCCCCACGTTGCGAGAGCATTTCCAGTCGATGGTGTGTTATAATGCAATTCTTCTTTACCCAACTATTGTGTTGCTCCTCTCGCCATGACCAACTTGGGCATCTGAGATAGAAGGCAGTAGGGTGGTTGTTGCGTGCTGTACCATCATCAGCATTGTTGGCGGCTACTCCCGCCTTGAGTTGTTACATTCAAAGTGTTTTATGTTACTTCATACGTTTTATTAAGCCATTTCGCTACTGCATTCAAACCACGGTGGAACTAAAAAGTACGGCGAAGTCCTAAGTCCGTGATTATTATTCTATCAATAGTTTGTATTTTGTACGTAAGTGTAACCAGTTGTCATATTTGTTATGTCTCAAAATCCCAGATGAAGATGTAGTATATCATCGAAACGGATAGTAGACGCAAACATTGTTGTAGCTGCTTAATAAAGAATGCGAGAGCCGAAAACTACCCCTAAAGTTTTGCCTTAGTAAAGATATTGCCATAGTCTAACACTTGCGGTTATAATATTGGAAAAAAATCAATATAACTAGCAAAATTTTCAAATTAACTGTCAAACCCACGGTATTAGTTGCTCCGCGGAATTAGAGGAACTAAAATTAAACGAAATAAAATTTAAGAAATCTCAAATTTTAATTTTTTTTTATTTTCTAATTTAAAGTCCAAGATCTTGAAAATGTTTCTAAGTTTCAGAACCAAACTCTAGTACACTGAACTTCGAGATCTCAATTTTATTCCCGAAATTCATTCTAAAGACCCATTGGCAATAAAATATTACTTCAATTTTGTTTAACCCTTTCCATCCCATGATAGTACAAGTGATCTACAATTTTTCGGTCCGTCTTAAGTTCTTCAATACAGCATAAAATAATCAACATTGATTTAAGCTTGCATGGGAACTTGCTAAGCTTGATTTAAATTAATAACTTTTTTGAATTTATTCGATAATTTTATGTTGTATAAGACATTTAAAAAACGCATTTTTTCATATCTTATAATCGTATCAATTACCTGCATAGAGGATAAGTGTGCCAGTTTTGACACTAGTGTTCCAGTTTTCGGCCCTTGAAAGTTCTTTTTATTATATAGAAGCTTAAAGAATGTTCGAAGTTGGTCATCATTGACGAAAGACGGAAAACCACTCTAGGCTCTACGCTCAATATATTCTATATTTGAATAACTTCTTGCTCTACATGCAATTTCCAACTTCAATCAAGTTATCAAGATCATTAATTTGAGCAATCACAACTTCGCAACTCTATTGTAATTTGATTAATTTGGAAGAAATCTCAAATAACACCAAGAATCTAATGTTTGATAATCTATTCAAAACTCGTCAAATAAACATGTTATAGCACAAAACATGTGTTTTATATCAATAGTCCTGATAGAATCACTTTTGTTGGTGTTACGTAGTACATTTTCGCATTTTTATGGTACTATTAAATTCAAAGCAGCGGACCATTAAAGAGCAGCAGACAAGATCAAATTCCTTGTTCGGACCGCGCCTTTACTAGACTATCGGAAGACTCCATATTGAGCATAACAAGATTAAAATCAAATCCACCGGGAATAATAAAGCTTTCGAATGTTTCAAACCTAACATCAATCCGAGAGTTTTGGTCATTAATCTAGAAAAAAATGAATGTGATAAATATTTTAAGCAAACGCAAGCTTTTGAGCACCGAATATTCGCGACAGGTGTCCCACTAAGCCAGACAATGCTGAATAAATTAATGCGTATTCTGTTTTTCGTTAGCAACAGGCATTTTCTTTAGTGCCATATCCGTGTTGATGGAAATTTCACATAAATGCCATTCGAATTCAAAACCATCCTCTCTTATTCTCAATTTCGTTTGCAGAGGACACTATTGACAAGTACCCACTGATGGCATCCCCAGTACCGAGCTCCATACTAATTGCTATCTATCTGTATGTTATCTACAAATGGGGTCCAAAGTAAGTGCCTGATGGCGAAAAATATGCCAAAAATATGACGCATGATCGTTCGCTATATAGCTAACCGGCTAGCCTACAGGTAGGCAGTTCAACAGTTTGTCATCTTTTTATTATTATCTTTTTCAGCTATATGGAGAATCGCAAACCGTTCAATTTGAAGTTGATTATAGCTGCCTATAATATCTTTCAAGTCATAGCGTGTTCTTATTTGGTGATGAGCGTAAGTTTGCCATTGGAATACTAAGTAGCTGGTTCCAATCACAAAATAATTTCTATTCGGTTCTTTTTTTCTTCTCTATCCCCTTCGTTGACGCACTTTGCAGTACATTAAAGTAGGATTTAAATTTAGCTTCATCGGAAGATGCACGCCAAAACTGCCAGTGGAAGAGTACGAATATGGCTACGACGCGGTGTATTACGGCTGGTTGGCAATGTGTCTGCGGATGGTGGAGTTTGCCGAGACCATATTCTTTGTTCTCCGAAAGAAGCAGAATCAGGTGTCGGCGTTACATGTCTATCATCATATCAGCACTTTCTTGATTGTGTGGTGGAGTCTTAAGCTCAGTTTGTGTAAGATGGATCCGGAATGACAAATGAAGCATATACTAATTTATCACTTTTCTCACTTCCTTACTCGTATAGCCTATCAGGAAATGTCTATAATGGTACTCAATTCGATCGTTCACATCATCATGTACTCGTACTATTTGCTGTCCTCGTACAAAGTGTTCCATCCGTTGACGAATCGTGTGAAACCCGCCATCACCATCATCCAGTTGGCTCAGCTGGTGACGATGCTGGTCCACGTGTATGCCGCATTGCAGCCAACCTGTGCTGCTAACAAGTTTATCTATAAGCTACACGCCGTCAACCTCGTCATCCTGATCAGTCTATTCAGCAACTTCTATATACAGACCTACATCAAGAAGAGCCGCAAAGTTAAACAAAGCTAACGAGTAAATGCTCACTTAATGCGTTGTTGTACCACTTTGTCCACGTACATAGCAGTTACATTGGATTTGTTTATCTATTGGTCATTCTGTTTTCCCTCATGAATGACCCAATATGAGAAAAAAGTGAAACTTACAAGTCAATATTTAAACATTAACCATCGCTCCACTGATGCAATTGCCGTGCATCATCGTACAAGGAGATAATATAATGGTTGCAGTCGTGACTTGTTCGTTTCAAGGAAAACGCTTCCCAACGTCAAGAATAACAAAGTGTGATACCATGTGTAACAATCAAAAAATTAAATAGTACTTAAGGTTTCTAGTTGTTAATATAGTTGCTGCCATATTCAGTGGTAAGGATAATGCAGTGAAACAATAAACTATGAACAGCTTGATATTCATTGAATATATCACACCACCATGCTATTTGTACACATTACGCCATTGGATACTTTCAAATATCTGTTCATACATTATCCCAATGTTTCGGGCAACGTCGAGGGTTGGGATCAAGGTCGTATTTGGGAGGGGTATGGAGCGATGAGATAATCGGCATGTTTACCCATTTTGGAAATACGCGTGTGCTTGTTATTGCAGAAGAAGCGTAACGTTAGGCAACTGTTCATACAAGCTCAATGTGTTGTTAAATTGCGGTGTTTTACTCATCGGTTATTGATAAAGATGGGCTCACCAGATGAAAAGTGAGGAGGATAATTTATTTGAAAGTTCACCTCAAAGTAGGACATCTTCAATAAAAAAAGAAGGGTATGCAAACCACTAACGGGGTTTCCAAAAATTACTTACTTTACTTTTGCTGGTACAACGTCCTTCAAGATTTAACCACGACGTTGCGCCAACTAAATATACTGCCCATAAGTTCAAAAAAAAAAACAGCAAGCCGAGAAAAAGGCTGTGGAACATTTATTTGTCCCTAGACTCTTATGAATGGAACAACCTAGTTTTGGTATTTATCATTATATTTTCTGAACAGAACATGTTACTTTTAGTGAACAGTGTAAAATGCCGGTAGTTTACAATAAATTCTAATGAACAACTCATTTCTGACAAAAATCCATATGGGATTGTTATGCTTTTATGGACAGTATGAGTATTTGATTTCCAGTTCCCACGGCATAATCATCCCCACGACATAATTTACAAAGGTATCCAGTTGACAGTGACAGGCCCAGAATGTTCTAAATAATTGTAGAAGTGCTCGAAGGTACATTGAGTTGAGAGCAGACATAAGTTCCGTAGCTAGGCAGAAGCTGAAGCTAAGCGGCAATAATTTATTTGAGCTCCTTACTTTACATGTTCAAGGTTGTTGGCACATGGTTCTACCCTTTCAGATTAACCATTGAAGCGACCTTAACCCTTTCTCATGATAGCAATGGTGATCCAAAATTTTGCGCAATTCGTATAAAAACAGGAAAACTTTCAACATTTCTATTTTTTTACCACATATTAATATTTTTTTCATTAAATATTGTGCAAAGCAGGGTTACATCCATTAATTTTTATTTGTTTTTATTTTTATTTGTTAGTTACAAGAACAGATTGTAATGTAAAGATTGATTCCATAATCACATAAAACATTATTTTTATGCAAAATGATTGGAAGTAACCCTGATGCAAAGTTGTCATGAAGTATTGATCAACTTGTTTTCATGCTACAGCTCGAAAACCGTGCTAAAGTCGGGAATTAAAAAACAATATAAATGCAACGATTTTTTGATATTCAATGTATAACCAAATAAACAACATTTTTACACGAAAATTACTTACATGCTTGAGAGTATTCTAAAGAGCAGAAGCA
This sequence comes from Ochlerotatus camptorhynchus, assembly GCF_037179485.1. NCBI lineage: Eukaryota > Metazoa > Arthropoda > Insecta > Diptera > Culicidae > Ochlerotatus > Ochlerotatus camptorhynchus. The sequence goes on along the minus strand of NW_027040636.1, from coordinate 2,305,175 downwards.
ATAACAATTTTATGATATTATTCATAAAAAAAACTATTATTTTTAAAGAAAAAATGTGGATGACAGGTGATGAATCATGTCCTCTAGTGGTCGACTACTGGAATGGCGATACGACGGAGTGGAGCATTGACCTGTTGAAGATCGAACTGTGCGGCAATGCAAGGAACGAGGAAAGTTTTTTTGCGTTCAGCGGTGTCACCTTAACCTACCCTATGCACCAACTCTTAAACTTAAATAAATGGCAAAATTTGTATCCAATAGATCAAATCTAATAGACTCAGTGCTTTTGGCAATCGGTTTACTATATAAATATTGCTAGACATTAAGTTTTTATAGGTGGTACACATACATGATACGATGTTCAATTTAAAGCAAATAAAGTGATGATTAAACGTTAATATTTTTGACATGTATTACCGCCAGTGTAGTAATCTACTCAATGGATCACACCACCTAAAAACATTTTTTTTAGCATAGTCTATAAATCTAAATAAAAATTAACATCTTTGTTCTAGCGGTTTAATTAGAAACCAAGATTTCTATTTTTAAATTACGAAAATAATTATGGGAAAGAAAGGTTTAATCATCCCGACAATGGGTTTTATTCTGATGTCCCTAGATTTTAGTCGGAAATGGGTTAACTCGATGACCTCCATTCATTGTTTGCCATTTTTGTGCCGCGCACGTGATGTTTGTACGAGTGCGTAAACTGAACACACTTAATAATAATAATATACCCATGCATGAAATGCTCGTGGTCTTAACGGTTGCTTAAAGGTCTCATAGCTACTTGTCAATGAAAGGAAAAAAAAACTTATTTTGACGATCTTCTTTAAACATCCACGTTTAGACGGGAAATGTTAAGTTCCAACCAAATATGATACGAATGACTTTGTCTATCCCTTTCATGACGGGGAAAATGTTCAAATGATTTTAAAGGCAAGCCTTATTTTACATGTAAATTCAATTGACAAGTTTTACTATTTACAATTATAATAATTCAGTGCCAACATTTCAAAGGGGCGTAATTGATTTTGTAAACAATGGCTTTAGCCGTCGATTTCTCGCAAATAAAAGCCCACCCTTCCAAATAACCAATGCTAGCTGGGACAGGAAACACTCCTCTACCTGCTGGTGTCATTCATTTTCATGAGTGAGCTTTCATTCGCGAGAAATCGAAGACGAAAGTCATTGTTTACAAATGCAATTACACCCCTTTGAAATGTTGGCACTGAATTTATTGCCTTCTTTGTACTTGTTTGAAATTTAAACAAAAAGTTCGCAGAAAATGATTTGAAAATATGACTAACACAGTTGTGTGGGTTGGTTACAAAAGGGTTATGAATGTTAGGCTATCTTGATGGTACTTTTTGGAAAGACAATATTTTTCCATTAAAGTTGTCTGAGTAGAACGCGGTACTGTTAGGGGTCGATGGGGTAAGATGGCCCCCTAAATTTAAAGTAAAATTTAGCCAAAACTGTACAACAATTTCGCGATAAATTAAATGAATATTGATCTTTAGAGTACTTTCCCTAATTACATCGATTTTCAGGAAATGTGCTTTTCATTAGAAGATGTTTTATCACGAACCACAAAAAGTCTAAATAATGCAAGAAAAACATCATGCGGGGAACATCATGATCCTGGTCATATAGAAGGCTACTGTAATGCAGTCGGTCAAATATGGTTGGTTAGAGAACAATAGTTCAAAATTTTTCACTATGCAACGCTAATTTTCAATTTCCAATGTCACATATATATTAAGATCTTGACAATATAGGAAGTTTCCGTCTTCGGGAAACTTGTTCAACTGACCAAGGTCTTCTAAATTGTGGGCAGATTAGTTTAGACTTCTCTTACTGTGCATGTGGACTTTACGTTGATGTCCTGATCTTCTAAGAAGTTACCCGAGGCTGAAAATATTTTTAATAAAAAAAAAGAGAAAAGAAATTGGTTCAGGTGAATGAAACCTTCCGGATGGGGACAGAGTAGTTTAAAATTTTCTTACTATACGTCACTTGTCTGTCTATCATCAGAAAAGCCGAAGATGGCAACTGGATGGTCATGTTTTCGAGAAGTAGTACACACTGAAAGTTCATATTCATACTTGCGTACCGAGTAGTGGGAAAAATGTGAACTAACTAATTTTCCATCCAAAAAGCGTTGATAATTTGAACAAGTTTTCCGTAAACAGCAACTTCCTAGATGGTCAGGATATCAAGATTTAGCTTATAGGTACAGGAAGTTCAGATGTACACTAGCGCCGCGTAGTAAGGTAATTCTAAATTTACCTGTTCACCATCACAATTTGGCCTTGAAAATTAACCAACATTGCAGGAAACAGAAACTTCGTAGAAAGCCAGAACCAAGATTCATGAATTGGCCACTTTTACTGCTATTCCGGATCTACTGGTGGACCCCCCGAGGCCCCCGTATTCCGAATTCATAATGATAACACAACACGAAACGAGATATTGTTATTTACTGCATTTAGTTCCAACCTTGAGGTTTAACACATCCCATCCGAAAGTGGCCGTCTTAAATCGATACAAGTCAACCTGTAACAGTTTCTGGAATACCTCATAATTTAAAGAATATATTCTATTTATCTCTGTAAGTACATCGAACATACTTTGCTAATATATCAACATTACTTTTACATGATAAATGATATAAAAGCTCTAAAACATAAAGTTCCATAATTTTCAAACTGATCGAATGATATGATCCATTATAAAGGGAATTGATCGTTGCAAGTCACAGCTGACCTAAACTACTTAACAATATTAAAGTTGTAGGCAGGCTGTAGGTAAACGTTGCATTAGAGACAAAATAGCCATGAAGAAGAACAAATAAAGATTTACCAAAGAATCGTATGGCGGCATTCAAAACGTACACACTTAGATTTTTTTTAGCCGAGATGGGCACCACCGAGCAGATCGGCATTTTATTTTGCTGGAAATTCAACAAAAAATATGTTTGTTAGCTGAGATCTCGGCAAAATTCCCGTTTGTTAGCTGAATATCTGCAAGTTTTTCACTGAGATCCAGCAAAATAAAATGCCGAGCTGCTCGGTGGTGCCCATCTCGGTGAAAAAATCTAAGTGTGTATTCTATCTATTCGAGCTGTCAACTTAAAGCAAGCCACTTGAAGTCAAATGGAAAACTAGCACCATGTGGTGGTAGAATTCTCCAAATAATTGTCACTGTATCTGAACAGCTTACCTATGAAACACAACCTGATAGTTTAGCTGCCCAGCTAGAACAAGCAATTTGGAGTGAAATTTTACACTAGTGCTGCCTGATGAGATAATATTATAATGTATTGTTTATCATCCAATCGGTATTATTCATCTGAACGACTATGCCAAAATAGAAACCATTCCAATTCGAATTTGGAAATGTTGATCGACCCCTTAAATAACTTTCCAGTGCATTTATGATAATTAAGCTTTATGATTTGGGGTTCCCTAATTCCAAATCAGGTGCTAAAATCATTGTGCGAAGTGTATTTTCAGCAGAAATAAAAAATCAGATTTCTTAAAATACACGGTTGCGCCTAAATGTAGGCAATTATTATAAAATTACATGATTTTTTTTGTCTCAAAATAAGCCATTGTGAAGATTTTGATAAATTGATTTGCGGATTGTTGTGGATGATGATAACAAACTGCTCCTTTCATGATTGTTGAGTTAAATTGCAAATCAGAGATTTGATCCAGTTTATTAAATTGGAGCACATTCTAGCCTTTTGTAGTTTTTAAAAACTCTATTGGTATATTGTATCAATAAACAACAATCTATTATTTTTCTATTTTTTTTAAACAAGTTATGGTATATTTGTTTTCTACATTTTTGTAGCAAGGAAATTTACTCTGTGATAAATAAGATAATTTATTTTTGTTTCCTGTGATATTCAAATGCTATTTATTATATTTATTTAGAAAGCCTGTTCGCGAAATTATAGCACCACACAAAAAAGTATCACCAAACAAAAGCCATTTAACAGAATCAAAAAAAAAAAATTCTGTGTGATCTTTGATATAAGGCTGTGTAATTTTGCCGAAGAACATTTTGCCGAATGGAACATTTCGCCGACTATTAATCAATACAATTAAAATGTATTTGGAACCCATTTAATGTAATACATTGATTGTTTACAAATTTCTGAAATCATTACAACTCGAAAGAATGAGCAGTTTACGTGAGTTTAAAAGAAGAAAGCATTATTTAGAAAATAACGAAATCAGTACAACTCGAATGAACTGCTCATGTTTAAAAGAATGAAGCATTCCTATAAATCAAAAATATTTATTATTGATAAATTTCTGAAATCAGTACAACTCAAAAGAACTGCTCATGTTCGAAAGTAGGAAGCATTACATTTGAATTACTTGCTAGGTTAAATAAACTAACCTTCTTAATCTTTTTTCGAGAATGATTTAAAAATTTACTGAGCTTTGAGAAAAGTTCAAAACCGTAGAAAATAGCTTGCTCTTCGGTAAAATGACTCATTCGGTGAAATGACTCATTCGGCGAAATGACCTTCGGCGAAATGTCCCGCTCTCCTTTGATAGACGATTTTGGAGGCACTCATTTAGATACATTTCTTGATTCACAGTTCCGGTTGTGACGAAAATCTCACTTCATTTACCGCAACTACAGATTGTTGCCAAAAAAAAAAAAAAATTGACATAGGGGAATTTACGTATTCTCAGCAACCTAAGCAGCGACCTTCTTTCTATAGCATTTTTCTCTAAGGAACGCACACATATGCAGTATTGGTTTGTTTACAATCTTTTGCTGCCAGCTGCTCTAACAATTTCAGTTGAAAGAATTGTCAAAAACTGTTTTGAAACGCATTTACAAAGCTCCAATCTTCTCTAGTGAGAGCGAGTATTGTCGGCAACCAGTTTTTCTTCGGCAACCGTTCCATTTGAACTGCATGTAAATCTGCTGTTCTATTATCGGCAACTCGAAATCAGCTACAATTTGAAGTGCGTGTGTTGCATTTCAAGAAAACCTTGCTAGATTGCTTTTTCTCAGTGGTAAAAATATAGTCAAATTGAAGCTGAAAGCATAAAGAATCGTTTGCATGCATTCAGCGAAGTGTTTTCGTAAGAAAATCCAGTGAAAATAGTGTTTCAATTTGGGTTGCCGAAAATAGTCTGTCATGCCGAAGCCGTCATTTCCCCTACTTCGAAATTTGTTTCTGCAAAAATTTATCTGCCTAATTTGATGTGGCGGACAGTGGAAAATAGCAGGCCTTGTAATTGTTGTAGGTCGGCTTTGACGTATGTCTCGTCATCCATTACACTATTATCCTGAGTCGTGTTTCGGTTCCATTTTGAAATCTTCACAACAGAATCGCACCAAATTTACAGGATGTAAACAATACACGTTAAAGTATATTTCGACAATTTTTTGTAATTTATCATCGTATGCAGGATGAGTTATGAGCAAATGAGCAATTCTCTACAGATTGACGAATTTTTTAATTTTTTTTTAATTTGTCGGCTCAGATTTTGATAAAAATTTGCACAGTTGTTCTTTTTTAGTAAAGATGCCAATTTGTGTAATCAGTTCTTCTAATTGAATCACGACTACTTTTCTAACAGGGCCTGTGTAAAAATAGTACTAATGAGTTTAAAAATATATATTGCTTAAACGGTTTGTTGGATTGATTTGGTGTCTTCAGCAAAGTTGTAGATATTATTTTGGCAATAATGTTAAAAATATACACTTTAAAAAATTTCGTTTGTTTCAATGAAAAAAATTATATTTGTTATTAAAAAAGTTAATTTCTCAAAAAGTGCATTTTTGAAAATTTTCGTTTTAAACCTTATTGAAGCTCATAATGTTTGCTACAAACTGGCAAAGTTTGGTGATGGTAAACTGAATGGTAAAAAAGTTAGGATTTCTTGAAAATTTCACGATTTTTACATTTTCATTAAAAATACATGTTTTTCAACCGTGTATATTTTTTCAAGAATCGTATTTTAATTTTGCACAACTTTTTTGAAGACACCATAGTAATCAAGCAAGCCGTTTTTGCAATGTATTAAAATGTTTATTTTATAAGCGATTTTCTACACAGGCCCTATTGGAAAAGTAGTCGGGGTTCGCTACCCCAAAAAGAAGCACCGTGAAATCAACGAAGGTATTAGACAGAATCTTTTCAACTTCGAGCCTGAGGCTGACGAAGTGAATGAACTCAAAGAAGTTTTAGAAAACATGAAGGAAAAGTTTGCCAATGCATCCACTGCAAGAAGTGAAACATTATTAATTTTATCGTTATTGCCTTAGTCATGGTCAACACAAAAAGTTATGGATCAATTTGATGCTAGTAGATATATTGCAACCGAGGCTAAGTTGATAAAGGAAGGTCATTCGTCAAAAACCGCAAAATATGGCACAGCCTTAAGTGATGAAACAAAATTGGCAGTCATAATTTTTTTTGAAGATGATGATATAAGCCGGGCAATGCCTGGTCAAAAAGATTATGTGTCTGTGCAGAAAGAAGGAAAACGACAAGCCATTCAAAAAAGATTACTAATGATGACTTTGAGAGAAGCTTATAAACGATTCAATGAAATTCACTGCAATGTAAAAATTGGATTCTCTTCATTTGCAAAACTCCGCCCTAAGCAATGTAAACTTTTAACCAGCTCTGGAACCCACAATGTTTGCGTCTGCACAACGCATGAAAACATCAATCTAATTTTACACAGTTTGGAAAAACTTAACCATTAAAATGATGTAAAAACGTTCACTGACAGCCTACTTTGTGAAAACAAGACAACATATTGCTATCTACGGTGTTGTGAAGATTGTCCAGACTCTTCCGCATTAGAAAACATTTTATTAAAACAATTAGAGGAAACATGCATTGATCAGCTTTCATTTGAACAGTGGGTTACAACGGATAGATGTGATTTAGAAGCTATTGTAAAGCCTGCAGACGAGTTTGTTTCATTTTTCTGCTTGAAATTGACAAGTTTGATACCACATGATTTCATAAAAACACAGCAATCTAATTTTTTGAAAACTGCACGAAATAATTTGCAAGAAGGTGAATTTTTAGTTACTTGCGATTTTTCCGAAAACTACAGCTTTGTGTTACAGGATGAAGTTCAGTCTCATCACTGGAATGTCTAACAAGCTACCATTCATCCATTTGTTGTATATTTTAGAGAAAATATGCAAGTTAAACATTTAAGTTTTATTATAATTTCTGAAGAGTTAAGGCATGACTCAGTGGCTGTTAACTTATTTATTTCTAAAATGATAAGTTTTTTACGCATTAACCAAAGTAAAAATATCAACAAGATTTATTTTATGTCCGATGGAGCCGCGTCACAGTACAAGAACCGGAAAAATTTTGCTAGCCTTTGTAAATTTAAATCAAAGTATGGAATTGAAGCCGAATGGCATTTCTTTGCAACATCACAAGGGAAAGGTCCTTGTGACGCTATTGGAGGTACAATAAAACGCATAGCTACTAGAGCAAGTTTGGCCAAAGAACGTGAACATCCAATAAAAAAATGCAAGAGAGCTTTATAATTGGGCAAATAATCGAAAAGAAGAAGAATTAACAAAATTATCATTTAGTTTTGCCACAACAGAGGAATACGAATGTATGGCTTCACACCTCAACGAGCAATATAATAATGCAAAAATAATTCAAGGAACTCAAAAGTTTCCTTCTTTCCTGTTTCCTGTTTCAGAAAATAAAATTAAAGCCAAACGTTACTCAAACTGTAATGATAATGATGCCAAAATATTCGATGTATTTAAGAAGTGATGTAAATAAAAATAGAAAGTAAGTGATAATAAATTATGTATCATCTAAAAAAAAGTAAAAAAGAGCAGAAAAATGTATTTTGTGGATTTAAGTTGAAATTTTAAAATAAAAAAGTAGTCGGGATTCGCTATTACAAATTGTAATACCGAACCCCGACTACTTTTCCAATAGGGCCTGTGTAGAAAAGCGCTTATAAAATAAACCTTTTAATACATTGCAAAAACGGCTTGCTTGATTGCTATGGTGTCTTCGGGAAAGTTGTGCAAAGTTAAAATGCGATTCTTGAAAAAATATACACGATTAAAAAACATGTGTTATTAATGAAAATGTAAAAATCGTGAAATTTTCAAGTTGAGTTTACCATTACCAAACTTTGCCAGTTAGTAGCAAACATTATGAGATTCAATGAGGCTTAAAACGAAAATTTTCAAAAATGTACTTTTTGAGAAATTAACTTTTTTAATAATAAATATAATTTTTTTCATTGAAACAAACGAATTTTTTTACAGTGTTTATTTTTTACACAATTGCCAAAATAATATCTACAACTTTGCTCAGAACACCAAATCAATCGAACAAAGCGTTTTGGCAATTTATATTTTTAAACTCATTAGTACTATTTTTACACAGGCCCTTTTCAAAAAGTAGTCGTGATTCAATTTGAAGAACTGATAACACAAATTGGCATCTTTACTAAAAAGGAACAACCGTGCAAAGTTTCAGCGTAATTGGAAATGATCGGTCAGGATCGATTTGCGAACCTTTGTGGAATGCCTCAAATGTAAGTTGTGCAATAATCACGTAATTAATTTAATTTTTTTCTTTATTTACAGAAATATTTATTTATTTACAGAATTATTTATTTATTATAATTATCCACACTTTATTTTAGAATTTATTCATATAGGGGAAATGGATGTAATGTCGGCCTAAATGTCCCTAATTTGGACCCATACATAAATTCAGCAAGTCTATCAGTGACTATGTGAAGAACTATTTTGTCAATATCGCGCGAAAGTCTGTCAATGACAATGACAAATCTCAGCACTGATTATGACATGCAAGTAGAATTGCTCGATGCAGTTGAACTCGATTGGGAAGAGAAAATAAAATTTATATCGCTCGTCTGCTACATGTCGGCGCTTGTATTGTTTTGATAATGACTTCGTCAAAAGATTAACAAAACCCGCAATCTCATTTATAAAATGCTTTGGTAGAATAATTCAACCCACATGATTCGGAAATTGAGAAGAAAATAACGATGAAGCAGGGGATGTAGTAACGACGAGCCACTATCAAATCCCAGACCCAGAACCACCAACTTGAGTCAGGAGGACCTTGATTGGATTCATTCGCTGCAAAACAGGATAATGGACCTATAAGGTGAACTTCAACCCAAACAAGGAAAGGATATAGGAACCCAAACCTAGTCCGAGAATGCTCAGCATCGAGAAGTTTACCAAAATCCCTTTCCTAATTCCTTACCATCTTCTTGGCCACCTCATACCTCATCTTCAATATTCAGTTCATGCAGATTTTGATTTTTACAATCGAAATCAAAGACCTGTTTCGTTAGAAAATCATCCTACCCCGAACAATAGTTTTGCTGTTAAACACAAATCCCCATTCCACAGTTCAGATTCCAAGCCCAGATCCCACCATAGACCACCGTTAGATTTTCGACCACTGAATCCAACAATGCGTCCGCTTCCCAAAGAATACCTTCGGACCTCCCTGTGTTGCCACAAGTCTTTGTTTGCCGATAACACAGGCATTTCTGCTAAAGGAAGAAGTATTATTTGCAGCAGACTGCAAAATGTTTAGATATTTTCTTTTCTTATTTACACAAATGGAAGATTTCTCCCAACGGTTCCAAAAACTCAACTTATAATATTCCCACATAAGCCTGGAGGTTCCTTTTTGAAACCTAGTATTAGTGGTGAAATATCGCGAACTTTTCCAACACTGAGTGGTATAGTCACTATGAAAGAAGTTAAAATTTCTTGATCAAGTCAAGTAAAATATCTGGAACTAGTACTGGATCAAAAATTAAATTTTAAATGTCACATTGAGGGCCAATGTAGAATATATATTAAAAAAAAATTAGTTGGTAGTTTACAGTAGTAGCAGGCGCAACTAGCTTAAAACATGAATGTAATATGATTTGAATTCTGAACAAATTTTAATAAAAAAAAAAACTATTCTGTTTTCTCGTATCTCGTATCCTTGATTAATATATAAAACGCAATGTTCAATCGAACTGCCGTGACGTTTGAATTCAGTCATGTTCGTTTGTGGACATCCTTGAGCAAGTAGCAGCAGAATGATCTCACGACATAAGAGCTTTCGCCGACTGTTTCTTATTTTAGGGAAATATGTGTAATGCTAGGAGACATACTTTTAGGCATATTTTCTACATGTTATCAATACATTCGTTGGATCATCGGTAGTATTCGCAAATCAACAGCCCCACGGGCAAAAATGGCCGATAACAGGCAATGATAAGGGAGTAAATTGTACATACCGTGTAGTAAGACAGAAGCCCAGCATACTCATCTAGCACGAACCAGCGATACTGCCATCCTTTCATAACGTTTGTCCACTTGGAGAGTGTTCCTTCTAGCATTGCCATTGTTACTAGACTTAATAATATTTGTTCTTTCTCAATGATACACAAAATATACCCGACAAAATCACTGAAAACTCACAGAATTTTCGCAGCAAAATACTACGCGATTCACTTGGACAAAAATTACACAAAAACTTGTCACTGGAGAATAAACTGACAGTTGCGGCGAGAAATATCAAGCATTTGTTGTTGTTTGTGTACAAATATACAAAGGCGTGCATTACGGAAGGGTTTCCACATAGTGCTTGGAGTGTAGCTTACATACATGAGAACAAGTGACATTTACGGTGCAATGTGCTATGACATGTTTAAATGGACTGTTAGAAGTAGTGATGCTTTTATTTAACAGTTACTGTAGAGTTCGTTGATATTTGCGTGGGTGAAACATCAAATTGAATAAGGAACACTAGATACATTGCGATAGCAGCAAGTATCTGAAATATAAATCAATCATGTCAACTTCAACTGACTGTATGATATAATATTAATCTATTACGTACAGAAGCAAATAATGGCCAATCGAAACGGAACAAACCACAGGAAAATGATACGTCACGCATTTTGATTTGTAATCCAAGTGTTGATAGCTGAAGGAAGACAAATACAAATACAAATTATTTCTATAACACTAATTTGATGAAAATATAACCTTTTCAATTATTGCATTGCTGAATGACTTCTGTTTGCTTCTAATAATCTCATGTACAATATCTCCGGAAGCGTGCATCACCTCAGTGGTGCTGGACGTTGAGTGAATGATTACCAAAATTGATATAACATAATATATTATCCAAAATCCATTAGCGGCCGCAATCAGTTGAAAACGAATTGATGTTACGTTGAATGCTCTGAAAATGTGAACTCTGATGATCAATATAATTTCATATAAAACTTGTTCAACACATGTACTTGTAGAAAGCAAATAGACCAAAAACTAAAAACAAAAACATGGCTGCGAAGTGAAGCATTAGTTGAAAAGAGTATGTTCGATTGATCAGCACTATACATTCACAAGCCATGTAGTGCAGACTTGATATCTGTTCAATAAACAGTATAACTTCAGAAGAAAGCGAATGATGGCCTATTTTTTGTTGCTTCACTAGATTCCTGAAATAAACTTATCAAACTTGATCGAAATTGAAATATATAGTGTAGTTAACTTACATGTCACTCATTGGACGGCATATCAAGCGTAATTGTTGAAAGAGATTAGTATCATTAATAACAGTTTTAGTAGGATAATGTACGGTTCTAATTTGTTTCTTTTCATCCATTGCTTGTCCATGGATACTGTAAATTTCATTATAAGCAATCGTTGGAGTCTTTACGTCAGGTTCATTTGACTTATTTTTAGTACTGTCGAGAAGCAGTTGCTTCATAATATGGTTCAATATCAAAATTCGATGTTTTACGGTGTATACGAAACATACATACTCCGTTGTGAATATCAATGACGTTATGTTCACGATGTAGTAAGACGTGTAGAACAATGTTGTCTTGATTTGTAACTTAATTGCCACTAGGTAATAATATGCGAGGATCACAACGAGCAGTAATATATTCTCAGCAATAAATATAATGTAAAACCGTCTAAAATGAGACTTGATTTAGAAAATGCCTTTTTAAATTCGGAGACGTACCTAGCCTGATGTGTACCCCTTGAAAGATTAACTTTGAGTGCAATTTTTTTCTCCAGATGTTTAATTTTTATAGGCGATTTAAAATTGCTGCACTTAAAAAAGTGTGGTTATTATTTAAAAAAATAAGCATACACAGCAAAAAAATGTAATATCGATCAACGTAATTCAAGCTGATGTATGAAATAATGATGTAATAGCAAAATGCAGATACAATATTACATCAATGGATGTAATTTTGTTCGCAAAATCGATGTACATTGTACAATGTGATATTACACAACCGATGGATTGGCCTAGTTGCAGCAGTTTCGATGTAATATTCAACAACTTTTTTTGCTGTGTACACTCGCTCAAGGTGCTTGTCACTTGGGAGCCAGTGTGAACTGTCAAGCGGGAGCCAAACATTCAGAAGCAGCAAATGCAGTTACTGTTCTTATCTACCGTCAAGCATTGTAATCTCATAAAATGATCTATACTTTTTCATAACACATTCTTAATTTTAAGCTCAAAGATAAAAACCAGCAGGCTCAGTGATGAAAGTATAAAAACCAGCATAATTTTTATGAGGCAGCTGAGTTTTCAATTACAGTAAAACAATCTTTTGCGAAACATGTATGTAAACAAACTTTGATATGGTCATGGGGTCTCAAGCAATCCTGGCTCAGAGCTTTTGGCGGGAATCAACTGAGAAAGAGCAAACCAGTTTTAAACTTGAGAAAATTGTCAAGCAGTTTTCCATTGGCTTGCAAAATAAAATTGGTCGACTCCGCAGTACCCAGCTATAGACCTAGCAAAGACAAACGGATATATTGGGCCGTATGAATAAAAAGAGTTTACTGTACTTTCCCGTGCTTTTCTTACGGGAAAATTAAAGTAAACGCTTTTATTCATACGTGGGTTCTGAGGACTCAATCGGTTTTATTTTGCAAGCAAATGGAAAACTGCTTGAACATTTTTCCAAGTATCGACATTCAATGTGTTTAGTTTTTTTTTTTCCTTTTGGTTTTGTTTTTTCCGTCGATCTTGTTTTCCGTGCTGAGCACCAATGCTACCGACGTGCCAGGAAGGCAGCTCCCACACCTGGACCCTACCTATCGACCTATCAACTCATGAACCGGGGACCAACGGCTTTACTTCCCATCCGAAGGAAGGCGTGATCAGAGATGTTATGCCTCAGAACATCCCGGCGGCGCCGACTGGTATTGAACCCAGGCCTGTCACGCTTACCACTACACCACCGGCACCGTTATGTTTTGTTGTTGTCATACGATATTTTTACGATTTTCAGAGTTGATTGGAAATGCTATACTAATATCTACATCAAGCTTCAATGTAATAATTTATTATCTAGATAAATTTATGAAGAGGATAGGTTGATAGTTCGGCTAGAGTACGGCAGTGTAAAAATTGTATAGAGATTGCTAAAGTATGACTGTGTCAGTGATTTGTTTTCATCGGGAAAATTTTCCGCTGTGAAGTTTTTTTTCCCGATGAAAACATTTTGCGTATACGTATACGTGACGTAGTGTGCGTACGTTAAACGTCAGCAATCTCTATAGAAGTTGAAATTGAGCGAAGGGCCATTAATGCGACAGCACTAGTCAAACGCACACTCCTCTACCTAACTCATACATTAATGGATTTGGGGACTTGAAGTTTTTCTTCAAATCCACGGGCAAAAGAGTGTGCGTTTGACTTGCTCATATACTGTCTGTAGCTGTGGAATAGTTCTAGTGACATTTATCACTACCTAAAGCCCCAAGTTGCCGAAAGCATTTCCTGGCGATGGCGTGTTATAATGCAATTCTTCTTTACCCATCTATCCCCTTCGCTCAATTTCAACTTCTATTCTGTACTCTGTCGTGTCTTTCCTGATATTTCAAAACTGTCAACCTATCCTCTTCCGAACTTTCTCTAGTTAATAAATTATCATACTAAAGCTTCATATTGATATTAATATAGCATTTCCAACCAACGAATCGAAAGTACAGATTTTTCAAACATCTTCATTTGAATACCGCCAAAAACTCTGAGCGTGTGCTAGTGTCGTTCTGTGATGATTTAGACTTTAGCACATGTTGCTCTGTCATGATTTAGATTTGTAGCAATGTTGCTTGAGATGTCATCCATTTGACAGGTCGTCTGCTCGATTGGAACGACTTTTCCTTACCCGCATAAACAATAACCATAAGAAGCGCCTAACCACTGATTTGGGATATCATTCGAACCAGGGTTGCTTCCACTCACTTGCTATAAAAAGATGTTTTTCGGAATTATGAAATCATGAAATAGTATAATCAACAATCAATAAGAAAACTAACGATTTGAAATTGGCTCACTACTTGACTAGCCTATTGGTCCCAAGCAAATCGATTACGTACCAAATTCTAGTCAAAATTCTAGTACTACACTATGTTTGTTTTGATTCGCTATGAAAGTTTGACAGATAAAATGAGGGGTTAGTGAATTTTCCTATGTTTCGAGGGGTGAATCGATTAGCTTGGGACCGAAGATAGTACCAGAGCTGAACCAAAAAGTTGAGCACGTTTCTTCGGGACCTACTAGCAACAATCAATACGAAAGTAACGATTTTAAATTGGCTCACTTCTTGACTAGCCTATTGGTCCCAAGCAAACGATTAACGTACCCCATTCTAGTCGAAATTCTAGTACTACGCAATGTTTGTTTAGATTCGCTATGAAAGTTTGACAGATAAAATGAGGGGTTATTGGTTTTTCTTATGTTTCGAGGGGTGAATCGATTAGCTTGGAACCGAAGAGAGTACCAGCAACAATCAATACGAAAGTAACGATTAAAAATTGGCTCACCACTTTAGTAGCCTATTGGTCCCAAGCAAACGATTAGAGTACCCTATTCTAGTCGAAATTCTAGTACTACACAATGTTTGTTTTGATTCGCTATGAAAGTTTGACAGATAAAATGAGGGGTTATTGGTTTTTCCTATGTTTCGAGGGGTGAATCGATTAGCTTGGGACCGAAGAGAGTACCAGAGCTGAGCCAAAAAGTTGAGCACGTTATTTCGGGACCTTCTAGTCTTAGAGTTACCTCTATGGTACCAGAGCTGAGCCAAAACGTTGAGCACGTTATTTCGGGACCTTCTAGTCTTAGAGTTACCTCTATGCTACTAGTCTTAGAGTTACCTCTATGGTAAAAGCACCTTCATTATTTTAGCATAGTGTTTTTTTATTTGAACAGAAATAATATCTACCACGCTATGTTATAGAGTAAACGCTTCTATAGTTGCGGTACGTTAGAAGCGTTTGATTTCTATAGTGCTATAGTTCAACTATAGGAACCAAACGGTTCTAACGTATCGCAACTGTAGGAGCGTTTATCCAAAGTTAAATTAATTTCTCTTTGCTATAATCAAGAGTAATCAATAATAAAAACCTGATCTTATCCACCAATTGTTAGATGTGAATTACTAATTTAAATTCCCACGAAAAATTTAATGTGACTATTTGTTCCAGTAGTGTACCTATATTGGAAAATCAGTCAATTGAGTTTTTCATCGGTAGCTAAAATAAAGTGAATTTGCATATTTCAAACTTTAAATTAGCACAAAAAGGACGGAAAACAATTAATTTTCTTTAAGACTCCTTTGCACTTATGACTACGGTAGTGTTCCTTCTTCTTTTTTGGCTTTATTACGGCCCCACTGGAACTTGACATCAGTTCTCAACTTAATGTTCTTTGATCAGTTGACCACAGTTGAGAGGTTTCTAAGCCTGTACCATTTATGCATTAGTAGTATTCAAAAGTTAAAATTTTGGTTTTATGAGGGTTCTGTTCTGTAGACCACGATTTAGACATGTAGAATGCTATAAAACAAGCCTGCCTAACGTACGCCTCATTATGTGCGGCCCGCAACAAGTTTAGAAAAGCCTTCGCACCCGTCCCGCGGGTTCTTCTATTCCTCGTATATATTAGTCAGACGAAATCTTAGAATCATTTTTTTTTGCGGATTTCGGTCATAAAACAGTTTTGGAAACTTCTATGCGACTTATTTTAATCACTTTTAATCATAAACAGTTGCTGAAATTTGTCGTGATGACAGTGAGCTACTTGGAAAGATTCTCCATTTGTTTTCTTTATTTAGTTTAGCAATTTTTAATGCTTATTAAATGACACAACAGCTTCTGATTGCGTAAAAACCGACCAACCGAGAATTTTAAATTCACATACCTTAACATTTTCAAATTTTTGGTTTCTGCAGCTCACATAATTTTAGCATGCTAGGGTCAATAAACACATTTTTTAATGTGTTGTGGATGTGTAAATACAAAAATTGTAATTTTTTTAAGTGCGAAATTTTATTACTTTTGTCCCAAAACCGCGTAAAAAAACACGTAAACACCGGCTCCAGTGCATAATGAAAATTTCTGACCCTCCATCTGATATGGATTCTAATATTTGGCCCGCGGTTCAAAAACGTTGGGCAGGCCTGCTAGAAAGTCTCTATAAAGTATACAATGCTACTTGGGTTGTGTGGCAAGTATAATCATACTCTATGCCCAGGGAAGACGAGAAGTTCTCTAACCTAGTGATTAGAAACCAATGCGTTCCACTATTATAGGAAACAAATGTACTAACTACCACCAACAATCAACACGAAACTAACGATTTCAAATTGGCTCACTACTTGACTAGCCTATTGGTCCCACGCAAATCGATTAGTGTAGCCCAATCTAGTCAAAATTCTAGTACTACACAATGTTTGTTTTGATTCGCTATGAAAGTTTGACAGATAAAATGAGGGGTTAATCGATTTTCCTATGTTTCGAGGGGTGAATCGATTAGTGTGGGACCGAAGATAGTACCAGAGCTGAGCCAAAAAGTTGAGCACGTTTCTTCGGGACCTACTAGTCTTCGAGTTACCTCTATGGTACGGCAGTGTGAAAATAGTATATAGAGAGTAGAAAGCGAGCAAGGACAGCTTTTAGGAAGGTACACATCGGTTTGATCATCTCTCTTTACCAAACTCCCCCGTTGGAGAGGGATGGTGAGGAGTATTCCCCCTAACCCCGTTCCCCCCCCCCCCCCCTGGCACCACTGTCAGCAGTTTATATTAATTTTGTGTATTTGATTACGTGAAATATTGGAATGCTACGAAAAACACAAGTAAGTAAATGCAGTGATGGTGTTCCACCCAGAAAAAAAAAAAAGATGTAACACCATGAAATACTTGCTTTAAATTATCGGATGGCTTGGGTGTGAATGTATGTGTATACTAATGATGATGATTGAAGAATATTTCAAAAATAAGAAGAATCCGAATTGAGTGACGGTGTCTTGAACCTTAAAATTTCTAAGAGGTTACGAGAAAAAGGATCTCACAGCGAAACACATTAAAACCCAAGTTGGCAATATATACAACAGGGCTCATTTAATGGTAAACGATTGCATGGAATCGTCATAATCCGAGCAATCATCACAATTAATTCATAAATCAGTTCCCATTTTAAATTAGCCACCCTAAAAAAAAGCGAAGTAAGTGCGCTATCATGGGAGCACAGATAGCCTTGTTAAAGGCACGCACAGACAACCAGAAGTCTTATAATAATGTTCAGTTCAGACAGTATCGTAAATATGTATAGTTTAAGTCAATGCTTGGATAATTTAATTCAATATATTGATGTAGAGTGAACTCTCTAGAACACGATATTTATTGAAGGGACCATCGAGTTATAGAACTATCGAGTTATAAAATAACAATCCCATAGGAAATTACTGTCACAGAAGCCATAAAATTATTTTTTACTATGGTTCTATAACTTCTCGATATCACGATTACTGTATCTATAAAAATAAACATGAAAAATATTATAGTTTGCATACCATTGGAAAGGGAAACGTTAGGGCTTTTATTCGGTATGTTAAAATTTTTGGCAGCCATAATAGATTTAAAAAAGTGAGTTTTTCATAAGCTTACCTCCCACCAATTATTAAACTATGCCTACCATTTGAGTGCTGAAACCTTTACAATACACATCAAATGATCATGAGGAAATTTGCTCTTCTTAAGGAAACAGATGAAATATAAAAAGAGGTTTTATCAACAATCAATACGAAACTAACGATTTTAAATTGGCTCACCACTTTAGTAGCCTATTGGTCCCAAGCAAACGATTAACGTACCCTATTCTAGTTGAAATTCTATTACTACACTATGTTTGTTTTGATTCGCTATGAAAGTTTGACAGATAAAATGAGGGGTTCATGGATGTTCTTATGTGTCGAGGGGTGAATCGATTAGCTCGGGACCGAAGAGATGCTGAGCCAAAAAGTTGAGCACGTTATTTCGGGACCTTCTAGTCTTGGAGTTACCTCTATGTTAATACCATCATAAAGACTTTACATATTCCATAAATTTTAAAATTTCTCTATGTCAAGAGAAATTAATACATAATAAAACTTTCCGCGTCTGAGCTCGCAAGGAATAAGAAAATGGCAATCCAAAATAGTTGTCTAGAGAAGCAAGCTCGCACTCTAGGAGAGCGGATGCATTAATTGGAAAAAACTACTTAAATTTTGGATACATAATAAATCAATATCCAGCAATATTATTCTGAATTTTCAAAGCTGTCGTATTTTAAAACTACAATTATCTTTCAGGCTAACCAACGTCTTCTAGACAACCGAGCTCACGCACTAGGAGGGCAGTTGCATTGATTGGAAAATAATTTATAAAATTTAGGGTACATGATATATCAATATCCAGCATAATTATTCTGAATTTTCAAAGCTGCCTTATTTCAAAACGCCAACGTCTTCTAGACAAGTGACCTCGCGCACTAAGAGGGCGGTTGCATTGATTGGAAAATAATTAATAATATTTTGGATACATATACGATCGAGGGGCGCGCCCTTCCAGATATAAGTGCGTGATATTTAAAATACATCGTTGTAATTTAAATACTTTGAAGACATTAATAATTTGAATTTAAATACTTTAAGTGGTATTGAAAGTAATTAGCAAATTTTTAACGATAATTTATGTAATGACAAAAAATTTAACTACATTGAAAATAATTGAAATATAAAATTTTGTGAGTAATTAAGGTATTTATTAAAAATAAGAGTGTATTGAATGTATTTAATACAGTAATGGCAAGATTTTAAATATTTGATCAGCAGGCTGTGTAGTATTGAAAGACTAGTGCGTGCCCCTCGCATACGATGTAACAAGCAATATTATTCTGAATTGTTAAAGTTGCGTAATTTTAAAATTACATTTATACATTTTGACGTAGGATTACGTCTTTGGGCAACATATTGGGGGCGCAATTTCAAAAAACCAAAATCGACGCGCTACGAAAAGTGGTCAGATTTTGACCACTTATAACCATAGAGGCAACTCTAAGACTAGTAGGTCCCGAAGAAACGTGCTCAACTTTTTGGCTCAGCTCTGGTACTGTCTTCGGTCCCAAGCTAAACGATTCACCCCTCGAAACATAGGAAAATCCACTAACCCCTCATTTTTGTTGGAAGTAAGTAGTGAAAGCCCCTGGATACGCGCATCTATCATGTGAGTCTCTATAGTGGCTCCCAAGATCGAGAATGACAGCTGCCGTATGAGTGTGTATGAGTGCGTGAGAGTGAGAGACTGACGAAGCATAAATTGCTGATGTGTGTACAATTTATGTTTGTTGACTAGTCCATTGTAACTTGTAAATAAAGACGCACGTAGAACGTAGTCCGCGGTTATTTTTTCTTTGGTATCACGCGACTCCCGAGACGGGTGTTTATTGTCCGGTAGTTCGGTTTGGATAAACCTGTGTACATCTGCTTGCGCTGGGATTCCCACAGGTTATGGGCCCAGATCCGTGAAGAAAGTAATAGTGGAAAAGTGTTCTCCGGTGGAGGAGACATTTTGTGTGGATTGCGTTGCGTTTGTGCTTTGTTTACGAGAAGATTTCCCCCGGCGGGTGTATGTGCTGTTGTCCGCAGCTGAACGTTTTTGTCGGGTGAAATTGTGCTGTTGGCAGTGGAGTATCGGCCAAGTGTGTAGCACGGAACGGAATACGAAACGGAAAAAGTTTTGTTCGAGGAGGAGAAATTTTGTTTTTTTCTCTCCTGTACGGGCTGAAGTGCAAACTTATTGTTTGCTGGTCCGGTCTCTAAAAGTGCGATTGTTTGAACTGAAGAAGTACGCTTCGTTCGGAAAAAGCTTATAGTGGAATAAGAAAGAACACTTTGTGGAAAGTATCGAATTGTGAACATTGTTCGCTCGATTGTGAAGCTGTTTTTCTTTGCCCGACCGTGCGCGTAGTGTTTTTTGTTTCGTGGAAAATGGCCGAGACGAAGATAACATTAGACCGGTTGAACGATTTTAATTGGGCAACTTGGAAGTTCCGGATGGAGTTGTTGCTGCTCAAAGAAAATCTGTGGACAACGGTGATTGACGCGAAGCCGGAGGTGGTTACAGCAGCTTGGACGAGGAACAACGAAAAGGCTCGAGCGACGATCGGTTTGGCGCTAGAAGATGGTCAGCTGTGCCATGTTATGGGAGCTGCTAGTGCAAATGAGATGTGGGACAAGCTCAAAGGCTACCACGAGCGAGGGTCTCTGTCGAACAAGATCCATATACTGCGGAGATTGTGCTCGATGCGGCTGAAAGAAGATGGCAGTATGTCGGAGCATCTAGTCCAAGCGTCAGAGTTGGTTCACCGACTAGCCAGCAAGGGAGAGCCGTTGAAGGAACATCTTGTTGTGGCGATTTTGTTGTCAAGTTTGCCGGAGACGTACAACCCGCTCGTTACTGCTCTTGAAGGCCGTCCAGAAGAAGACCTGAAGCTGGAGTACGTGAAAGGTAAGCTTCTAGATGAGTGGCGGAGAAGATGCGAGAACAAAGTGCATGAAAAGGCCAGTGAAATGGCGATGAAAACCACAATGCGATCGGAAGAACGGAGAAGTTTTGTACGGGTTTGTTACCATTGCAAGCAAGAAGGGCACTTGCGGCGAAATTGTCCTGTGTTGATGGCGGAGAGGCAGCAGAACCAAGCGAAGTCGATGGTGGTTAAGCAATCGGATGCCGGTAGCATTGGCAGTAGTCGAGGAGTGTGCTTCACGACGACGACTGCAAGTGATGTGTCGATTGACGGTCGTTGGATCATCGACACTGGCTGTACGAAGCACATGGCTGGTTCGACGGCGAGCTTCGACAGCATGACGTTTTGCGAAGAGAAGGTGTCGTTGGCGGACGGGAGAAATGTAACTTCCAGAGGAACCGGACATGGAAGGATCGTTGGAGTCGGCTTGGAAGGCGAGTCCGTTGACATGCAACTGAAGGGATTGCTGTATGTGCCTGGATTGTCCGGAAGTGTGCTGTCAGTGAGCCAAATCACAAGCAATGGCTATGATGTGCTGTTTGGTGTGAAGGATTGCAGAATCCAGAAAGGCAAAAAGGTTGTTGCTATAGGTGACCGGATCGGAGGGCTGTACTACCTAAGGCAGCCGGTAGTGACGTAAAGCAGGAGGAGTGCTACGGAACAGGAGGAGTGTTGTAAGTAGATGCAGTAGTGGGCTTCACTAAGGAGGAGTGTTGGAAGTAAGTAGTGAAAGCCCCTGGATACGCGCATCTATCATGTGAGTCTCTATAGTGGCTCCCAAGATCGAGAATGACAGCTGCCGTATGAGTGTGTATGAGTGCGTGAGAGTGAGAGACTGACGAAGCATAAATTGCTGATGTGTGTACAATTTATGTTTGTTGACTAGTCCATTGTAACTTGTAAATAAAGACGCACGTAGAACGTAGTCCGCGGTTATTTTTTTTTTTGGTATCACGCGACTCCCGAGACGGGTGTTTATTGTCCGGTAGTTCGGTTTGGATAAACCTGTGTACATCTGCTTGCGCTGGGATTCCCACAATTTTATCTGTCAAACTTGCATAGCGAATCAAAACAAACATTGTGTAGTACTAGAATTTCGACTAGAATGGGGTACGTTAATCGTTTGCTTGGGACCTAGTCAAGTAGTGAGCTAATTTAAAATCGTGAGTTTCGTATTGATTGTTGTTATAACTCTGTCAATAGCGGATGGATTTTAATTTTAAAAATGTCAATCGTTTGGAAATTTTTCTAAAAATCTGCTAAAATAAATACCATCAATTTACAATAGGTCACTATTGAAAATTACACAAATGTCCAGCTGTTGCCTTGGTGATCAAAATTATCACCGATTGCCTGCAAAAAGTGCTTTCCCTAACACAGATTTCAAAATAGAATTCGATC
Source organism: Ochlerotatus camptorhynchus (assembly GCF_037179485.1). Lineage (NCBI taxonomy): Eukaryota > Metazoa > Arthropoda > Insecta > Diptera > Culicidae > Ochlerotatus > Ochlerotatus camptorhynchus. The sequence continues at coordinate 2,282,849 of NW_027040636.1, read as the reverse complement.
CGGTCTCGCCAAACGATACTTATTTAATTAACGCGTGTGATGAGTGGTGGTGTCCTGTCGTTATCATCAGTAGTAGCAGCAATGCTTTCGGCGCGTGCGTTGTACATTTTTTTCCAGCACACGACGAAAGTCTCCCTGCAAGCACCTAGCTATCAAGGCTACCCTAAAGAGCTCTCGATTCACCGAAGAAGGAGGAAGAAGCCGCACCGGATCGGATTCAATTGCTCGACGTGAGCCACTGTGGGCCATCTATGCCAAGCGCCTCACGCTCGTGCCAAACAACATACAGCTAACAGCTCAGCATTACGACCATCACGACAAAACGGTTCTTTTTAGGACCACCATAAACTATTATTGTTTAAGAGTTAATTTTCATTGCACGTTCGCTCGCCTTGCTGACAGCCACATCACCCCCAAAGCCCTTTGATAATGTACCCAGCAACCAAATGTGTGTGGTCATATGAGTAACAGTATTGAATTGGTATATACAAATTCTCGCAAGGACCGAATACCACATGACCTTGTCAATTAGCCAGAAAATGCGTGTATTTGTCATCAGAAAACAAGGCGTTTCCGTGATGAGAAAAATAGTTTTCTCTAACACAGTCGCCGAATATTGATACCGAGCATTTAAGCCTACGTCAACCTCTTAATTTTTCATGAAAGTGCACACTTAGATTTTTTTTGCCGAGATGGGCACCACCGAGCAGCTCGGCATTTTATTTTGCTGAATCTCAGTGAAGAACTTCTATGGTGATGATATAAAAACCGATTTATTTTTCAAAATTAAAGAACCCTATTGCACGTCAAGAATTCAACAGCTTCCAACGCTGTGCAAAAACTTATGTCTTTGGCTTGCAAGGCATTACTCACTAAATTTATCATGTTAAAAATTGGAGACATTACCCAGGGTGGCAAGTTAATCAGGAAAACCGGGAAAACCAGGAATATGTCGGGAAATATGTTAACCAGGAAAAACCGGGAAAAAACCGGGAAGTTTTAAGCAAAACCAGGAAAAATAATAATTTTCAGATGTCTGTCGGTTTGCTAAGTTTTTTCATGACATCTGCTGCTGCAGTTGAACTATTCTTGAAAAGTTTTCAAACGATGAACCTATGATGCCTTTTCTTTTCACCGAATTAACAAATCTAATTAAACCAGTTATGGAAAAATCGGTCAAACCGGCGCTTTTGAAAGTGAATCTCAAATCGCTCATAAGTGTCAAACTTTCTGATGATTCTTTCTTGCCGGCAGCCAATATTGAGCTGGGATTTGCTGTGAAAGCTGCGGTTGAAGGTTCTGTGGGAGAAAAACATAGTGTCGGAGAGAGCCCTCCTAATTTTTGATTTGGGATAAGTGTTTGAACTATGGCTCGGGATTTCCACTGTGGTGTGCTTCTATTGTGACATACCCATATGTATTTTTGTGGTGCGTTATAGTGGAAACGTGAGAGCATAATTGGAAAATATACCCTATATAATTTAAAAATCAGCTAGGAAACTAACTTCAAAATGAAGCATTTTAGTCACTTGAAGGTGTTACCTGGGTCGAACTAAGATATAATAAATAGGTATAGGCTTAAATCAAAAGTACTTGTTTAATTTTAGATTACAAGCACAAGTGCAGGTATTTAATAAAGCATGAGTTATTATTGATTAGGTGAATTAGAGCTTTTAATAATTTATTAAATTAGACTAATGAAATATCATAATCATCAAATGAACTTAAATAAGAAACTTCAGAAAGTCTAATGACATTAAGTAGATTAACAAAAGAATTAGGATGCGGGGGGTCCGCTTAGGGAGGCAATTAACCTTTAAAGTTGTAGAATAAATCTTCTTATTTAGTCTTGAACTTTAAAAGAAAACGCAGGCAGACCAATAGCATTAAGCAGATATACAAGGAGAGGAATAGTTTAGGAAATAAGAAAAGGAAAGGAATGTGACAATTAATTGCTTTTAAACTTTTGGAGGTATTGTATTCCCCTGAGTTTGTTGTACTCGATTACTATATTATTCTCTCAATACGCGAAATCTCTTATATATGCGGTTAAAGCATCTGAGTTAACTTATTTCTTAGTGTTCAAGTACTTACATTTTTAAACAGCAGTCAATGTTAATCTATGAACTAAACCATACGTAAAATCGGTCTTTCCTTATGTGGTATTGATGCATGTTTAACTTTTCCCGGCTGTCGGAATCAACGCGCCTACGTCTACGGAGCTTACGCAGAAGTGATTCGCAATGCGGTAGAGTTCACCAAAAGTTTTTTTTTGAGCTTTTGTAGTATAGAATTTGTTCGGTACGATCGCGAAATCTTGAAATGATTGATACGTGCGGTAAAATAACTAAATTGAAACAAAGCTCAACAGTAAAATAAGTAGAATATTTAGGGAGGAAACCAAAATTAATCAACTTGCCAACATAGGCTATCACATTTATTTTGGTGGCACTCTTTAAGTGATAATAAACTGTTTTTTTTTTACGGTTGTTTCGCGTGGCGTTCACAATTTGCGCGATTTTCGTATCTTACGTAATTTAGATGTTTAGCTCTAAACGGTTTTACTGACTCGAGGTCGTTCCTTAAGCGGTGTTGGTACAGCTTAAACCTTTGCCGACTGTCGGATTCAACGCGTCTACGTCTACGGAGCTTGCGCAGAAGTGATACGCAATTCGGTAGAGCTTGTCAAACGCTTTTGAGCTTATAGAATTTGTTCGGTGCGGTCGCGAAATCTTGAAATGATACGTTCTTTAAATTAACTAATTTGATACAAAGCTCAATAGTAAATAAGTCGGAGCAGCCAGAGTAATAAAATATATGAAGATCACAACATCAAATTTAGTTCTAGATTTGATCGCAGACTCTGCTCGGGTTTGGGCTTGTGTATTGTTTATGAGATGCGATACTAATTTTATAAGGAGTTGCGATAGCCTATCACCCTTTTTACGGGTGGAAACATTATCATTTACGTCGCAAAAGAAAATCAAAAGGCAAATGAAAAATTAAAATAGTTGCAATAGAAAATCACTTATTTAAAAATAATATGAAAGTCGAAATGTTTTATTAACAATAAATAAATTTTTGTAGTTGATTTTTCTAATATTTAATTGCCGATTTTGATTTTTGTTGTTGTAATTTTTATATTTTTAAAAGTAAGTTCTTCATTTATTCTTTTAACCTTTTAAAATTTTTACAAGCAAAGTATTTGTTAATCATTGCTGCAAACTTTCTAATTTATTGTTGCTGTTTTTCATGGTAAATGTTGTTTTCTTTTCGTTAGCGTTTCTTAGGCTGCTGAATGACTATACAGATTACTTCCCGGTCGACTGATCGAATTTTGAATGGTGGCCCATCTCGATTCAGTTTAGTAGTTCAAAAACAATACAGGTACCTAACTGGTGAAAGCCAACTGGAACTTAACTTAAATACAATATAGTAAATAATATGATGATTTTATATTCAGTGTATTCTATATTCAACCAGCGTCTAAAATTGCCTTTTTTTTATTACCGTGGTTTTTAGCCGTAAGCACGTATCAAAAATTGCTTCTCTCTCAAATCAATATGAACGATTGAAGCTCACGTGCTATATACTTTACCCATCATTAATCCATTTATGATATGCGTTTGTAGTGCGTATTGTAGAATCTGAGAATCCGCCTGGCTCCATAAAGAAAAACTACTGTTCACGTAGATGCAGTATCCCACGACGACGTACACACATATGATATAAACAATGCTCCAAACTGTAAACCCTGGAGATGACCGTTTTAAAGTTTGGGGCCATAGACCTGCTGCTTTGGCCATATAGTAGAGAGGTGTAATCAAATTATAATAGCTTGGTGAACTATCGTCAAAACCAACTTTTGACGTCAACTTTGCCATTACGTTGCACTGGCTGTTTCTTGACTAAACTGACTTGACGATATAATAAACAACTCGATACCCTTGAGGAGTGTGATATTCATGGTAATAAAATATTAATTGGATGATACGAGATACGCTAATCGATGTGCGTGCACATTAATATTTTAACATTTTCGTTACTTTGAGTCAAAAAAAAAACATTTACCGTTTGAAAGAGCATAGAGGTTTACATTCACCTTTATGGAAAAAATTGTCATTTAGCGATTGTAGGTGAAACTAATTGGTATAATTTCTAGACTATACAAACAATTTATAGCTACCTTAAATCAATATTTCCTATAATTGATTAATGCTAATATGCAGATGCGAACACTCTATTGTAAATCCACATACCAACGTAGTAGAAGAAAGCGCCATAGATGATTGCCTTGCAAATTTTGTCCACGAACCACATCCTGTAGTGATTATTGAGAAGAAAAAACAAACAATTATTTTATCATATTTTCCATGTGGCTTTCATTAAACTTACACTTTCATGTGCCTTCTTGCAGATGGTAATGTGTCATCTGTTTCTTTAAGAATAAATCTTCTTGCACCCCAGATGCAGTTTTCGAAATAGTCGTTGATTTCAACACCTAAAACATAATCCATTGTCATACACGATAAACAATCATTGTTGTAATATTTACCTCCAGCGTCAATTTTAAATTTGACCTTCTCTGCGTCGTTAATTTGGTCTCTCAGGTGATTTATACCAGCATTGTCGAAGTCCCACTGATTGTTGGCGTAGTATTCAAACACTTCAAATCCCTTGGCGATCCTTCGGTGCACACGACAAAGTCTGAAACAATTTATAATAATGAGCTTGCAGTCAACCGCATGGAAGCCGTCTGTTCGTAGGAGGTGTAGATGGCTAAAAACCGTGTGGCTCATCGTTTCATAACTTACACTGGCTTGTATCCTAGAACGTACAGAAGGCAGTCTATTAGCACCGCCGGAACCCAGTGGAAGAAGAAAGCCGCCAGATTCTGTTGCCATCTGTATTTCTTCATCGTTCCACCTGGGTACCAAAAGACTCCATTTAAAGGTACCTTGTTGGCCACAATGGACTTGCCTAGATCAATGATGCCTTCCCACGATATTTTAATCTCTGCTGAGCTCACTAAATGAAAAATGTTTCGCGCGAAATCCCTGCGAGAATCGTGTGAGATAATAAGCATTAATTAAATTAAATTTTCATTACTGTGCATTAAATCATGCCACTAAGAGTCCACGGTAAAATGAAAGTGAAACCACGTACTTTCTCCCGATGTAGTTCCAGGTGCCGACACAGATGGCGCTTACGCCAAAGTCGACGGGTAGGTAGTCGCCATAGCCGGTTGAGTTGCAATACATCGTACGGATGACGCCCTTTCCTGCACCAATCAATAGACCGACAGGACCGTTGATGTTATCCGTCCATCCGGCGAGCGGTTCTCGCCAG